>NC_139350.1:101124863-101619863 GCF_055883805.1 Amblyomma maculatum | reverse complement strand
AAGAGCGCCCGAAGAAGCATTCAGGAGTTCACTCGGGTATTGTGCTCAGAGCAGGCAAGTCAGAAGCTCCCCTTTAATCCGGCGCCAGGCCTGCAGAATGGCGGCTGGTTGATCTTATCCTTTCCATGTCGTTGCTAGTAGTGGTAAATACGGGTGGCGCGGGGCAGTGCACTGTGGAAAGGATTCAGCCAGCAGCAGCAGCGTGGATGAGGCGGCGGTGTGCGGGAGACAAGTGGGAAGAAAGTCTCCCGATAGGCGAGGGTTCGACACCCTCACTGGGGAAAGAGTTTCGCTGTGCTTTGTTTGTTGTAATTTGTATTGCTAGTGGGGCCCTGGGTTAGAGGCTAAGGCCAACCCATGGGGCTGTGCCCATCTAGCATATTTCCTTATTGGACAGTTGATGTGTGGGGCTGGCCTCTGAAAATGACCGCCCCTGTTTCTTTGTTTTGTGAAGGTGTAAAATGAGACGTGATCCAAGAGAGTTCAGTCCAGTCTGAGCTGGGGCTCCATGCGTAGGCATGTAACGCGGCTGTTCTGCTTAGGCTCTAACCAGTTAGGTCGAAGAGTAACGTAGCGCAGAGTGTTGTTTTTGTAAATTGATTTCATGTTCCAGTTTTACTCTGTATATAAAAGTCATGCTGTAAATATATACGCTAACATCATCACCTTCAAGTACGCCTCCTAGTCTTTTCTACGCTGAACTACATAACACGAAGGATTTAAAGAACCTTCCGAAAAGGAACGAACGACATAAATTCTACTGTATTAAAAATATTTATCACAACCCAAAACTGGTTTTGCAGCGAGCGTTACACGAAACAATTCCACTTTTTCGTCATCTGCTTTTTCTTTTCCGCGAGGCAAGGGGGAACAACGATTCTTCATCGTGTCGTAACAATATGCTTGAAATAGTACCACGAGTCTCTGCCTCTATCTCCTCAAGCCCAGTATGCGCCCAGGACATTTTACATAGTCGGTCCATCACATTTATGCTTCGAAGTATGCGTTGTTGTCTCGCAAATGCGTGAACTCTGCATTTGTGGAATGTGCTTTTCGCTGCCTTACGTGAGGAGAGAAATGAGAAAGCGGAGATTTTGGTGTGCATCTAAAACGGCCGCTTAAATGCTGAACTATTGTTTTTCATGAACACGCAAGGCAGACAGGCCTAGACGCGATGTTACAGCACATGGATATGACAGTAGCAGCAGCAATAGGAGAAAAAAATTCCGAGAGCACCATGGAATCTACACTGGAGAAATGCCAAAGCCTGAGCTCTGCCGATGCACGCGATGCATCATGTTTGCTCTCATCATTATCGACTTAATTCATCATCATTATCGTTGCTAAGATCATCATTATCTTTATCAATTATTGCAGCGCAATTTTCATCCGTACTATAATCCTCACTGTAGACAAGGAGAATTATGATATATGTTCGCCGATCCCAGAAGTGTTGCATTTGGTTAAAACGTTCGGCATGGGTTTCGAGGAATGGATGTTCGATTCCCGGTGGAGTCAGAATTTATTGATTTTCCTGATGACGATTGTTTCGCTTTCGGGTGATGACGTAATTAGATTGACGGCTATAGTGTGACCAAACAAATGAAAGCCGACAGAACGAGCCATTAAAGGCTGTAACATTAAAAAGCGAAATAATGTCGGATGCAGCTTAAAGGCGAGAGTGTAAAACGCTTCCCTCGCTTAAAACACTAGCTCATTTGGGTTGAAAAAATTTACACAGAGACAGCATACGACTATTGTTTCTCAATACCACGTTTCAATGACGTACGTGCCTAATTTGGTAAAAGCAAGAAATCCGCTTCATGTGCAGCGCCAGCAACGCTACAACGCAGTTTATACTCGGCTACATTCAAATAACAAATTACCCAGTAAGGTAGGAAAAAAGAGTAGCATGTCCTCTGGCACACCCCCTTGTATACAGCGTTGTGCAAATTTATCATTTCCGCTTTGAAAAATTCTACCGCCTCAACCGCACGCACGTTAGCGGTGAGACCGTCAAGAAAGCTTGCACGGTATTGACCTTTCTTTGCACAGTGGTGGTTGCCTGGTTTCGCCGTGTATGATGAGAAACCAGACCCCTGAGTGACGAAATTGAAGGAGTGGAAGAATCGGATGCCAATTCTACAGGAAAAGGCAGTGGTGGCGCCATCTAGCATTATTACGAAAGTGCGCCAAGCTTGCTTCAGAGCTTTAGAACCTCGGCGCTTTTCACCAGCGACGCCAGATGGCACTCTAGCTTCCTTTTCCCGGAAATTCGGCGTTGGCATCTTTTGCTCCACAATCTTGTCGCAGACGGTCTTGGTTTTCAATTACGTGCGGCAAAACAAGGCAAGCACCATGGTCAGTGTAGTACACAGCAGAAGCGCCTATAGCGCGCAAGATTTGCATGCAGTTGTAGTGCAAATGAGCCCCCAGTTGAGGCGTGAGAATTTCTAAAAACAGGTAAGATAAAGCTGCGGAATTCTGTGTAACTGGCACCGTATACTTCGCAAGCCCTGGGTTAGGATTTCACCATTGAACGTACAGAATGCTGTATAAACGCCACAGAGGCATATTCACTCTTCAGTTATATTTATTTCATGCAATTAGCAATAGCAAAAGAACTAAAACGTCTCAAAAGCGCTTTTACATTAGGAATTAGAATGAATGAAAGGCTAAATTAAAATATTGATAATAGCAATAACTTCGCATGTTTTGAAGTCACAATTCAGCTTCCGTTGCTGACAATATATATTCTGTATTCCTAGCAATGAGAATCTACCTCTTTGCTTGGAGAGACTGCCGTGGCCTAACATGAAAGTGAGTTAGAGGACATGCCAGCCAAGTTTTACCCGTTTGTAAGCTTGTTCGAGTCTACAGCGTATCTGGCTGCAATCCGTTCAACGATTAAATAATTTCATTTCGGTATGCACAATAAATGCATTGAACTTTGGTTATACGTAAATGAACCGTTACTTGCTCTGCAAAACAGCTCACCCCTTCTGTCTCCCCCTCCCCCGCACACGCACAATCATAGCATCTTCAAACGTAAAACAATCGACTCTCATTTGGCGTCAACTAACCCCTCCAGTTTCAGCTGTGCGGCAGCTGCTCGTTTTGGTCACCAATGCTTAAAACAACGCACATATACAAATAATTTTAACCGTATGGTATAAGCACATCAATTACATGCACTCTGTATGCCACTTTTTCGTCAAGTTGCAGCCCATTTAAGCGCGCAATTATATCAAAAGATTCATTTTATTGCAGGTGCTTAAGACTGCTACCGTCAGTATGTTATTTCGTATAATGTTTCTTTATTAGATCCGTCATATTTACTGTCTTTATTAATATTCTGAGCAAGAGAAACAACATACCTTGCATCATTCAAAAATCAGATCTCTTCGCATACCTGAAAAAAGTGAGAAAGAACGCAAACTAAAGAACAGAGATGATTTTTTACATGCCCTCAATCGACTTTCCACTGGAAACATTGTTATGTCATATGCCCTGCGTCGCCGAACGTTGAAGACGACGATCAACAACAGTGAGACAGAAGGAAGACGAAGCTGTAGCAACAGTTGTTGGTGCTTAGAGAAGCTTTGCCCTTGCAAGAACGTTCACACAAATCATCAACCGTTGTGTTTCTTGAGCTAACCATCTTGCCACGTATCATCGTGGTGGAGCAGACCAAATATCTCCTGCGCGCACAGATTACGCTTGCGCTGCCAAAAGCTAGATTTACGTAATGGCCGCCACCTTCCTGGGCTCACAAAGACATCAACAACTGCCATTAGAACCTCCGAGGTTGCCCCTACCACCGCAGCAACTTCGGATCAGCCAGTTGTGCTCACAAAAATCTGCCACCCTCCTATCTTTCATGGCAAACACAAGACAGACATTGAGGATTTGCTGGATGAGTACGAGCGCTGTAGCAGGAACAACCATTGGGACGCAACCACCATCCTTGCTAACCTCATTTTCTATTTGGCGGGAACTGCTCATATGTGGTTGAAAAATCACGAAAACCAGCAGATGAACTGGGAAATCTGCAAACACAAGCTTCAGGACTTGTTCGGGAAACCCATTGGGCGGGCTGTCGCAGCAAAAACAGAATTTTTGCCTCCCACGCTACCCCACACCTTGTATACAATCAAGAGGTGCTCTCGTTGCGTCGCAAGGTTAACACCTTTATGTCGGAAAGTGAAAAGGTTGGGTAAATCATGAAGGGCATCACGGATGAGGCGTTCAACCTCCTATTCTGCACGGATTGCTCTACTGTCCCCTCCATGCTTCAAGTCTGCCGAAAATACGAGCAGGCTCAACAATGACGTCACGTGCTTCTCTTTGAGCACCTGCCGAATACGGCAGGTTCATTACCCTGCGATGATCTGGCCCCTCCGCGACAGCCTTCTCATTCCACCACCATAACTCGGATCGTCGGACGGAAACAAGAGGCCTTAACTACTGCACCACTAACACCTCCACTGTCCGACACCGCGGCCATGATACCGGCCGTTGTCCGCCAGGAGCTTGTCAACTTCGGCCACTTCTCCACCACCATGCCGCTCTCGTGAACATCGCGCCCTGTTCCATTAAAGGCCGCTGGAACCACCAGTCAATTCCCCCCCCCCCATATTGCTATTTCAGTCGCAATCCTTCACAAAGGCGTACGTCAGACAACAGGCCAATTTCTTTCATTTGTTGTCGAGCGCGCAACACTTCAAGTTATTGCCAAGGCGTTACCTGCCCCAGCCCTCATTCCTATTACAACGCTGACCGTCGGTACTGCTACGGACCTATACGCTTCTCTGCCCAACCGGAAGAGCTCCGCCCGCATATGACGAGCATGGACACTTCCCTTCTCAGCCAGATGAACCTCGCACCGACGCTGTCTCAAGTGTCCACCGCTTCATTCGATCTCGATCTCCACGGCATCGTCGCTCCCGTTCATCGATACCTCGTCGCAGTTCCTCCCCATCATACACCGGCACCTAGTCGGGAAACTAGCGAGTGCAGCGCCCGGGACTGACGATGCATTACCCACACGGATGGCAAACTCGGTACTGACCTGCGCACCCAGACATAATCTCATTGATATACTTGTTGACGGAGTCCCTGTTTCTGCTCTTACTGACACCGGCGTCCACATTTCTGTTCTCAGTTCCTCGCTCTGTCGACGCCTAAAGAAAATTCTTACACCGGCTACCTCATCTGCCGCTCGTTTTGCTGATGGCAACACAGCTACTGTGATTGGTCTGTGTACTGCGAGATTAGCATTGCCGACCGCCACATCCCTGTGTTATTTACAGTCCTCACCAGTTGCCCTCAAGACGTTATATGAGGCTTCGACTTTTTTACTGCACACTCCGCTCTGATTGACTGCTCTTCCGGACTACTTCACCTATGTCTGCCGCTCTGGACTGACTCGATGCTCCGTCTCCTCTCCACTACATTTACCCGCCTGCAACCAGAAGCCGCTGTGTATGTGTTCATGTCGCCTTTTCCTTCCGTTTCTGACGGCGACTACGTTGTTTGCCCCACGGCTGACCTGATTCTATAGCGTACAATATTGTGCAATATTGTGCACGTAGCGTATTTTACCTGTGTTGAACTTCAGCTTTTTTTTGCAAGTGCTACCTCAGGGCATTCTTTCGCCGAATTAATCCCATTGTCTACCTCCAATGTATCTGCTCTTTTAGCCGACCCTAATCCTGAAGTAATGCCATGCACCATCCCCACCACTACAGCCCCGCATATCAGGAATAGTTGCTCCTGATTTGAGTCATGATCGTGCTCAAGCATTTACAAACCTTCTGACTTCGTACAGTGACATAGTTGATTTCGGTGACCGCTCCTTGGATCAACGTCTCTAGGTACTCATCACATCGATACCGGAGGCGCCACTTTACAGAGACGCCATTCATGAACTTCGCGTTATACAAGATGAAGTAGACAGGATGTTGACAACATATTACAGATCCTTCGAGTAGCCCCTGAGCGTCATCTTCCGTGCTTGTTAAGAAGGAC
Source organism: Amblyomma maculatum (assembly GCF_055883805.1). Classification (NCBI taxonomy): domain Eukaryota; kingdom Metazoa; phylum Arthropoda; class Arachnida; order Ixodida; family Ixodidae; genus Amblyomma; species Amblyomma maculatum. The sequence goes on along the minus strand of NC_139350.1, from coordinate 101,613,833 downwards.
AATACCTGGAGGTTCTGCGCTGATTACCGACACCCTAATACGTTTACAAAGAAGGGCGCTTTCACCCTGCCCAGGATAGATGATGCCCTCGATTGCTTGCATGGTGCCAGCTATATTTCTCTTCGGTTAATCTTCGCTCCGGTTATTGGCAGATTGCCGTCGACGAAAAAGACCGAGAGAAGACCACCTTCGTAACTCCTGACAGCCTCTAACAATTCAAGGTGATGCATTTTGGCCTGTGTAATCCCTATTGCAAAAACCAATGCCACTGGGTACTAGCGCCCCAGCGCCATATCTGATTATGGTCCCAGTATGACGCTGGAAACTGGGCGCACTGGGACGCGGCATACTGGCACGCTCCGCACTGGTGGCACTGTTCGCCCGGAACAAAAAAGCGGGAGATAAAAATTAAAAATTAAATAGTAACGAAACAAGTTATGTACATAAAAAACCCTAAAAAAAAAAGTGTGCAGCAAGCACGATTCGAACTCTGTCCTTAGGGACCTATTCAATCACCAGCTCAGCACGCTAACCAATCGGCCACACCCAGATTTTTTTTTCTTCATTGCCTGACTTTTACAACGCAAAACAAACACACACACAAGACGTTGATATACTAAGCCTGCCAGGGACTCGCTTTTCTAAAGTTCCTTAAGATCCATCAAAGGTTCTACCTTTGGCAACCACTCAGGGTTATCATCGTCAAACTTCACAATCTCGATAAACCGATGGAGAGCCTCGCGGAAAAAAAATCGTGCAGGACGCGCATCAGGATCACAGTGATATCCTGCCATGCGTGAACGCCATGTACTGTGGAGGCCCTTTAGCATGATTGAATCATATGGAACCCCCTCCTCATTTTGAGTGGGTAAGTACCGTATTTCGTAAGGATTAATAGGTAAATCTTTCTTTATTGTTCTTTGAAGTACGGCCCAAAAATAAACCCCTTCCCAACAGTGAAAAAATACATGATCTATCGTTTTTGGCTGTTTACAAATTAAGCAATGTGCACCTCCCGGAAGAAATAACCCTTTTACTTGCAAAAACACTTTTACTGGCAAAGTTCCAGTATGCAACTTAAAAAAGAAAGTTTTGGCCGCTGCCGGCACTTTCATTCTCTCCACCCTCTTCAGTGCATTCCTGCCAGGTCCTCCCCTGTATATGGCCCTATAGATGGGCTCTGGAAGAACAACGTCGCACAAATCTTTGTACAACTTTTTCTTTTTCACAGTTGATAAATATTCTTTTGAAAATCTTGCAGAAAGAAATCGCACACTTTGAACAACTTCTCTAAAGTAACCAAAAATACCTCCCGTGTAGCATTCGGTTGGCGCAACAAAAGCTGGCAGTGCACGTCAAAGCCTAATTCGGCAGACAGTGAACAAAAATGGATCATGAACGTCACGCAGGAACAGAAATCTGCTGACAATCTGCCGCAAAAAAAGATTCCCTAAGCCCACGCCTCCATCCTTGACACTTCTGAATAAATTCGAGCGGCTGCATCTTTCCCATTTTGAAGCCCACACAAAAACCGCGAATATCCTATGCAGCTTCTGCACACTCAATCTTGCACAATGTAAAAGTTGCATTACATACCACAGCCTAGAAATGAAGAAGAGATTGCACACTGCGGCTCTTGCAAATATCTGCCCTTTCCCGCGTGTCATCTGTGCATACTCTCCAATATGTCTCGCTATCACGATGGCATTCTAGTGGCACGCCAAGATATTTTGGCGGAGTCGTCACCCAGGACACGTTTGCAAAATTATCAGGAGCACTTTGCCATCTATCATGCCAGAGTCCTAGGGACTTGGACCAGTTTACCCTACTGCCTGTAACTTCGCTAAAGTTTTTTACAGAATCAACAACTTCGGTTATACCCTCCTGGGTAACCGTAAAAACCGCAACATCATCGGCGTACGCCAGCAGCTTCACTTCCACGGCTTGCAAACGAAAACCGGTAACATTCTCATTGTCCAAGATATTTAAGCAAAGGGTTTCAATGTAAATGTAAAATAAAAGAGGGCTGAGGGGACAGCCCTGCCGCACAGAACGCTGCACGCTATAGGGGGCCCCCAGATTTTTATTTACGACTAATCTCGTAGTGCAATTTCGGTACGCGAGGACCACGCCCTCACGAATACCCAAACAAAAATTTATATGGTCCATTATACAAAGTAGAATTTCATGGGCAACACCGTCGAACGCCTTTTCAAGGTCAAGCTGCAGGATGACCACACGGCCATTTATTGAATTCTCTGAAACATTTCCGCATTTTATGTCATGACCCGCATTTGTAAGGCTGGGACTTCATGTTTCGCAGTCTACAGGCCCATTGCTGCCGCTCTAACAATTACAACTTCTTGATCATTGAAGCTTGCTGCCTTCTCTCGTGATTTGCAACTGGGTGCCTATGCGTGCTATTTTGTGCACTGGAATAATTTTAACATGTTTAGTTTGACATCGCTGGCAAATTTACCAACGCCGGATTTTTGGGTTGTGCTCTGCTACCGTGGGCGTAATTTTCGCTGAACACGGAGCTTCAGTATAAACCTTCAAGGAAAAAGTGCAACCAAGCTTCAATACCGGCAAGGGCAGCAGCGACGACACTATTTTGCATTAAACTAAACCTTATTAGTAGGTTAACATTGCGGGAAGCGTTGCGATGACCTAGGGCTCGGCTGCTTTATACGCAGAGTAAGAAGGACCGCAAAAGCTTGAGACGCACGCAAAATATTATGCATTACAAGCGCTGTAAGTCTCTCTCGAAACGCTCGAAACGATCTATCGAAACATGGAAACTCTAGAAAAAAGATACTGCCTTTGTTTTCTTAGAGGTGCGCAACGACTTCGCAGCAAAAAGCGCTTGCTTGAACCATATTTTTCATATGCGCCCTGATGATCGGTTGCGAGAACGCTGTTGCCATATTGGCCCCTGAGGGATGCTACTCCGGCTGACGCCGCAGGCCGCACCGGCTATACTGGGGGACTGGGACTATTTCGGCCTTAGCGCACATACAGCGCTTCTCCCAGTGCATCGCGGATGCCAGCGACACAACCAGCGCCAAAAAGCTAATCCCAGTGTTTTTCTGCCATCGTACCAGTGCAACCAATGTCTTCCCGTTACTCCTCCAGTGAATATCGACCCCGCCGGGGTGGCGCAGTGGTTACGGCGCTCGACTACTGTTTCCAAGGACGCGGGATCGAATCCCGGCCTCGGCGGCATCTTTTCGATGGAGGCGAAAAGCAAGGCGCCCGTGTGCTGTGCGATGTCAGTGCACGTTAAAGAACCCCAGGTGGTCGAAATTTCCGGAGTCCTCCACTACGGCGTCTCTCATAGCCTGAGTTGCTTTGGGACGTTAAACCCCACAAACCAACCAACCAATCCAGTGAATATCGCAGACCTCTAGCGTGCCCAGCAGATCCAGTGCAAAATCAGCGCGAAAATCGTACTGGTTTCGCACTGGAAAACGCTGGGAGACGCTGGTTTTTGCAATAGGAATGCGCCCGCAAAATTCGAGCGCATAATGGACTTTCTTTTACGTGGCCTCAAATGGATGACATGCTTATGTTATCTCGATGACGCAATTATGCTTTCTTTGACCTTTGAGAACCATCTTTATCGCCTCTTGGAGCCTTCCGAAGAGCTGGCCTTCAGCTGAATTCGAAGAAGTGTAGCTTCGGCCGATGTCAGCCCAAAGTGCTCGGACATTTGGTCGACAGCCGTGGCATTCAATCTGACCCCGACAAAATTCGTGCTGTGAGTGCATTTCCTACACCTCGCTGTACCAGGGACGTGCGTAGTTTTCATTGCCCATGTTCGTATTTTGGGCGGTTTATCATCAACTTTGCAAGGACGGGTTGTCCCTACACTATTCTGAAGAACGACGTTCCATTTTGTTGGGGCCAAGAACAACTTCGTCTTTTCTGCTCTCATTGCAGCCCCCACCAATCCGCCCATCCTGGCACACTTGAACCCCTCAGTCCCAATGGAGGTACGCACTGACGCCAGTGGTCACGGTATTGGTGCCATCGTCGCCCGCCAGAAGATCAGTCGCACTCGCGTCATTGCTGATAAGGAACCTGCATTGCATAAGTGGCGCTGCAATTCTTCCCGCGGCGCGCATCGAAGATGCTGCGATTAGCCGCTCCGTTCGCGATAAACGACCGAGCATATTCAGTAGACACGGAGTATAGACGCGCAACGCTGTCACACGAGCAATACCCACCAGCTGTACAATTGAGGTTCTTCTACAGTGGTTGAGGTTCTTCTACAAGACGTCATCTTGCTCCATGGTGCTCCACGCCAGCTGCTCACTGACCATGGCCGCTGCTTTCTTGCTTGAGTAGTTGACGAAGTCCTCCGATACTGCTCCATTAAGCACTATTTCACCACCGCTTACCCTCCACAAGCAAACACGGCCTCACCGAACGCCTCAACCACACGCTCACAGACATACTCTCAATGTATGTTTCGGATAACTACCGGAATTGGGATATTACTTTGTCTCTTGTAACAGTCGCGCACAATTCGTCTCGTCACAACAGAATGGGCTACCCGCCATTCTATTTTCTATTCGGCCGCAACCCTTCCCTTCCGTTTGGCAACGGTCTGACTCCCTCCGCTAATGCGACTTCCTATGTTCGTGCCGTCATCTCCCGAGCTGACGCCGCCAGTGTTATTGCTCGACGCCGACTTGCGTCCTCCCAAAACACTCAAAATCGACGCCATGATTCTCGTCATCGGGATTTCTATTACTCCCCGGGTTCTCTCGTCTTGCTTTGGGCTCCCACTCGCTGAATTTGCCTGTGTGAGCTCTTGCTGCGCTACACAGGCCCCTACCTTGTTTTATGGCCAGTGACTTCCGTGACATGCGAGATGACCCCTGTGCATCCGCCACAAGAGTTTGCTTTGAAACGTACCGATATCGTTCGAGTCGCCCGAATGAAGCCATACTACTCCAGCTGCAGTTCTCCGAAACATAACGCACCGGGACCGTGCTTTTCGCGGCAGGGGTAATGCTACATGTAGATGTCATTGCGGAAGGCAGAAGACGACGATCAACAACCGAGACAGAAGACAAGGTTGACGCGGCTCAGTTTCCGTGTGCTGCTGTGTCATCAGCTGCTGCGCTTCTCGGACAAACCTTCCAAAGTATCAATATCTATATCTGCGAAGTAATTCTTGTCTATTTCCGCTTTCAAGCCGATACCACATAAATGAGATAGACGCTTGGCAGAAGTAATGCAATGCATGCCACTAATCTCTACAACAGCAGTTTCCACGATGTCACAGAAGCGTGGCGCTGTCTCTTTTACAAAGCTAGGGACGAAAATAAAGAGACAAAAAGCTGCTTCCGAAGATAACCAGAGAGCCAGAGCGCCAGGCCAGCGCTTATCAGTGCGTCCAAAATTGATGGCCGCGGAGGTGACGATGTCTATCCTTTTCGTACGCCGAGCGACAAAGCAGACGATAACGGCCGTGGTCTAAGCCAAGTGCCGAGGACCCCTAGACATGGAAATTAGCATACTCTATCCGAAGAGTGTGCTCCAATAAATATGAGACAGTATCAGTGGACGCTGCGCTTGCGCAATACTTCCGCCGCTCCTTCTGCACTCAGTTTCGGCTGCGTGCAGAAAAGTGCCAGATGTCCTCTGCCTTGAAAGACGCTGTAGTGAAAGACTCCGGAAATTTCGACCACCTGTGGCTTTTTAGCATGCACTGACATCGAACACAGCACACCAACGCCACTTCGTTTCGCCTTCATTTAAACAGAGCAGCCGGCGGTCGGGACCGAACCCGGGAACGCAGGTACATATTTTATGGTCAGGCGGCACACAAAGCATAGAAAATAATATGCCTCTGCCCATGGCAGAGAACTCAGGTACACCAATCAAGCATGTTAGCACTTTACCATCGCGGGGTTCTAGAAATTACATTTTGCTTCATTTAAAAAGCTGATATTGATGTCACTTTGCTCTTCACGGCATCAAACCCCCCATTGGGACCACCCACACCACTAAGAAAATTAAAACGTCAATTACCCTGTTTCTGTTATAAACAGATAATGAGAGGCGTTTTGTAACACACCCTTTCCGTAGGGGGGAAACTTTGCCCCTGCAAATATTGTTTCTCTACTTTGAACTTACTATATTTAAGAAATTTTGAAATTATTCGCTCAAACACCAGTATACTTGTAATATTAGGCCTGAGAATGATATGAAAAGTACGACGAAATTATTTAATTCCGAATAATATGAAATGGGAATCTGGCGTTAGCGTAATCCTACGTTGGCGGGTATAAAATATTAATAGGGAACAAACCTTTGAAGGACGTTTTCCCAAGAGCTTAAATTGTATGAATCGGCGTTCATTATAACAAAGAACGCTGTGGAACTACCCTGCGCTCTCTTAGCGCCAAAGGGCATGCCATATACGCCCTTATAGAACAAGTAAGAGATTCAGCCTGAACAAATAGGCCTGCAGTACACGTTTCCACGTTTCAGGCCCCGTTGCAACAATAGAGAGTTCCTTAGAGGTGAAATTGTTTGTGCAGCAGTTCATTATCATCACTGGTGCTAAGGTGGGAGCTGCCGCCGTATCCGCCGACGATGTTGATGCGGCCGTTCATCTTCTTCATCCGGTGGCAGCCGCGAGGGCCTGGCATGCGCTGCACCACTAACCAACACTTGGACGAAGGAGTGTAGACTTCCACACTGCTGAGCATTACGTGGCCGCCGTTACCACCGCTCACATAGAGCTTGCCTGCGCCAAAGTACCAGCACCGTCATAAGCATCTGGAGCGTTCAGCCTTATATTTGCTCTTCCCATAATTTACACTGTCCTATCTAAGCGGAAAGACACGGATTCCACTCTGACATGAGCCTGCTCCGACGTTATTGGCGTTACTTGAAGCTGGCATTAAAAAAGGTAGCAACACTTCACACCACTGGAATCACAAAGGCGTTAGCGAAAAGACGAATGCGGAAGCAAGTAAACCTCACAAATTGTGCAGCTTGTATTCGTTGGCAGCGAACGCAATTAAGGTAAGCGGGAACAAGGTGTGGCTATGGGCAAGCGACTTTACGGTCATGCTTTTTATGAATGCATTTTAGGACTCTTAATATCGAGGGCCACCCATATTATAAAGTCTTCTGGCTAATGACAAGTGCAACACCGTGGTATCAATGGAATCGGAGGAGGCGCTAAGACCGTAACTAAGGGTAGTGTAAGCCACTACTTTTATCTCTTGTGTTGTGCCACAGAAAGCACTGTCACCTGTCAGCTCGATTCATCGAACCATCACTGTGACAGAACAGAAGCCCTGATGCTGAGAATATAGTTCTGATGAAGCCAATAATGAATTCTGTACAATGCCTTTCACAGCTTCAAGTGATATATGAGACCTTTATTTAGGCTAAAAGGGAAGGAAGCACCCACAAGCATTATGCGTCAGTTAAGTAAAGAGTTAGTTCACAACCGTATATTTCTTCTCGTTAAAATGTGCGCGAGACATTGAGAAGCGAACAGTCTCTCGCATTCGAACCCACCTCTGAAGGCGTAAGCTGAACCACTGCTAAGTGCCCTGTACATCGGGGGCACTCTGGTCCCATGATTGGAACCGGAGTTTAATCGCTCCACGGTGGCAGTGGAACCGACAGCTGCATCGTGGAGCCGGAAATGAAATCGACTACAAGAATACTGAAATGTTTAGAACATTTTCAACTTCAGCCATAATAAATTCTTTCATTTACGGTAAGACTGGTCACCATGGCAGTCCTAGTGTAACGCGATAGAGATGGTTATTTTATGCTTAATGCATTCGACCAAACTTCTCTCAAACATGGTTGATTTTGCTAGAAGGCCTATAGAATTACGTTAGCATATCTAGGCGAATATTTATTTTATTCTTCACAGTTATGTTTTTGAGGTCTCTTCACTGTCATTCGAGTAAAACTTCCCCCGCTCATTTCAACTAGAGAAAATGTTATCACCTTTACAGCGTGATAGGCTGTACGCATGAAGTGATACTATTACTGTATGGACTCATGATGCTTCCCCTATAGGTTTCAGGCAAAATGGCTTAACAGCAATAGCTCATACCGTTCTCTCCCCCGAACGCGTAGATCTCGTTCATTGCCGCAACTGGGACATAGCCTCGAGCTACATGCATGGCTGAGAAGGGCTCCCATACACAGCGCTCGATGTTGAAGCAGTCGCAAGAATGCAGGCACGCCTCTGCCTGTATTCCACCTTCTGTGTAGATGAACTTTACCGCCACAACTACGCCAAGAAATGTCCTGCATGAAAACAATTCGTGCGTCAGCGATTTGGCCATGAACAGCATGCCAGGCAACCAATATATCTTGTGATTGGAGATAATCGTAAAAGCAAATGCCAAAGAAAATATTATTTCGCGGTGACATTCAAGAAAAAGGCAACACATGGCGACTTCATGAAATATAATTTAAATGCTGGCGTTTCGCTACTGCCAATGATCTTCTCCCCAACACTTCTCAGGGCCACCGAGCGATCGTCCGATTAGTTCATTGAAGCTGCTGATGACGTGACGGTGAGAATGTTCAAGAAAAGATACAATGGAAGATTAGCTTGCCACCACGACGAAAATGACAACGGTGAAACTTGGGTGATCCGCCTCTGCTGAAGCTCTTGAGCTATCCACCACCAGAGCATTTATGGGACTGACGGCTCGAAGTCGCGATGGGCGGCTGGGCGGGGGGGGGGGTTGCGTGTTCTTGTCTTTTGGTTCTTCGAGTCTTTGGTCTGATCTGGTCTCTGCTCAGTTAATGTGTGCGCCTTGTCTTCAAACCTGGGCTGGGAGTTGGGCAGCGGTAGTTGCGGCTGGTGTGGTCTGGGCAGGAAGGGCTGAGGCGAAGCTGTGCGGCGATATCTCAGGGCTCTTGGTCGACAGTCCCGGAGTACGAATGGCGCGGATGCTCCAAGTCGAGGATAAGGATGACGTACCCCGCACGTCCACGAATATATTACGTGCTGATTAGCAAGAGAGCGGCACAACATGACGACAGGATGAACGATAATTTTATGGCTGGCCTAGCGCTGTTGCCGATCTACTGCGCAAGTGGCGCTAGGCCAGCCATCCAATCATCGTTCATCCTGTCACCATGTAGTGCCGATCTTCTTCGTAATACTATAATTGTGAGCTAAAGGGTATTGGATGCTAGAGCTTCGCTGGAATAGGATGAAATCAGCCTCCGGGGCATTTGTTGTTCGTTACATGTAGTCGTGCTCAAATTGCCTCGTTTACGTTTGATTTGCCGCTGATGGAATGATTAGTACTTCGAATCATGGCTTACACAAGTCCGTAAAGACATGCCCAAATTAGTACAATAACTAGGAGAAGCATCGTCGGAAGAAAACGAACAGCCCAAAACAATATTTTTCAGTTTTAGTTCGAAATACGAGTGGGCATTATGTTACACCATGGCTCACTTTTAATGACATAGCCCAGAAATATGGATAATGCATCTTGCCTGGGTGATGTTCTGTGCATGGTGTGCAGCAGCCAGAGCGAGGCTCGTGGACCGTACGCCTTAACAGCAACCCGGCACACTCTGGAGTTGCAGCCTCCCACCATATACAACTCATGAGGCTCGCGGCGAGGCCAGCACTCGGGATTAGTGCAGGCGAAGACCACGCAGCGAAACTGAAACAGGGCTGCAATTGCTGCGAGTGAGTCGTGAAATGATGCAATTTCGTCATGTGATCGAACAAAAATTGGCAGTTTATTCCAGCGTGTTTTCAATCTAGTCACCTATGAAGAAGATAAAACACCTTGGGAAAAATTAACGCTGTCGCTATTTGCGTGAACGTGGTGTGCTGCTAGATGGGAAGGGGCAGAGCTTCATAAGTCTATACTCGGAGTTAAAGAGCTGAGAGGGAATATTATTATTCATAACCAATGTAAATTGAGAAAAAGCGACTAAGCGACTCATGTAGCAGCCGCTTTTGTAAGCAAAGAAATATCTGAAAAAATGACCTGGGCAACAACACGTGCTATAGCGCTAGCCATATGTCAGTCAAAAGACCTTATGAGTGCCCAAACATGAATGGCAAAAAGCAGACGCAAGAATAACCGGAGGAACGCGGGTCGAGACATATACTGTTATGATTTTCGTGTTCTACCTTTTCTGCTCTTGGACACGGGTAAGGGCATCTTGCTTTTGGTATGAATCGAAATACAAGTGCTAGAGTTTCAAAAATAAAGAGCTCAGATATTATTGCAATTGCAGGAGCAACAGGCGCATCTTCAGTTCTATTCTGTGACAGTGAAAGGTTGAGAAAATCGACAACACCTGGCTCCCTAAAAATGTGTCCTTCACTGCTGCCTTTTATCGACATAGACAACACGATTGAAATGTATTTGATACTGCTCATATATTCACAATAGTTGAAGCAAGGCGTTGGGCGCTCACACTGTACCTGTCAGAAGCCAGATTGTTCGCTCAGCTTCCGACCTGTGGCGCTCTTTTGGTTGTAGATGCACAGTATTTGGTACAGGTGCAATATAACCAAGCACTTGGGTAGTGGTAGGTATTATCTCCTTCAAGATGTTCCACATAGCGATATTATCTTGCGCAATCCCGACATACTGAAAGGCTCTGATTAAAGCTGACTGCTATGATTCACACGTATTTGACTTCAGATCTCAGGAGAATTTCATTTAGTGGGCCTGGATGTTCAGTTCGTGGCAGGTGTACCAGATGCAATTCATGTCTTGAATGAGCGTACGTCAAGTGAAACGGTAGCGGCTTCGTGGAGACAAAAACATCTGAGGCTACAAAAGCGCTCAAAGCAGGCACATAGGTGCTAATTTTCAATCGATGCCAATAGCGTGATTGTATACATCTAGAAGACAACCATTTTCTTGCGCTTTTCTGTTACTGCATATACATTTCCGCTGGCGCCCTTTTGAACTCTTTCATGACTGACGTAATAGATCGTGTAATCCTCATGCTTTTCGTCAGTTAGTATGAGTAGGTAGTATGAGTATGGCACGGCATGTATTGAGTGGACGATCCATATATTTCACCTCTTACTTGGTTGAACTGGGTCGTTCAATATTAGGCAACCTAGTGGAGCGACAAGCTTATCAAAGAAGAAGGAATACCCGTGAGGGCTTTGTGAGAGGCACTAATAACACAGGATGATAAATTTCCTTCAAATGCAACACAGACCGTGTTGAAGATTTGTAGAAAATACAAATTATGGGATCCAGCTACTCAGGATATGCAACTCACCTCTGTTTCGTACCCAGCGTTCAGTGCTTCTGCTCGGCACAGCTTCAGCTTCGTCACTCTCGGAGACCAGTGAGCCAAGCGCTATGCACACCTGCAGTTCGATGTCATCGCAGCACCGCAGCAGAAGTAAGCTGGCCGAACACTTGCAGGGTCCTCTGCGCAGGTCTCCGCGCACTGTCGCGCGGTATGCTCTGGTCTTCGCAAAGGTCGGACACAGCCTTCGGAACATGTTAAGTGTCCTGCGCCACACCACCATCGGACGGTCACCATCTTGGACTTAATGATCTGAATCAAGCCACAAAATCAGCAAAGGAAAATGAACAACCATTGGGATAAGACATGTTTGCTGTCATGGCCGACAGGAGACCTTCGGTGATACTGAACTGAGAAATGTTGCGAGAGGCAATGAGCTTGCCGGTTTCTCGGCTTTTATTTCAGTCACATAAGCCATTTTAGTTATCCAGTCATCAGCCGAGATGTCAGCAATGTGCATACTGGAAAATCCGTACCGGTGTGGATAAAACTAAATGGAGCACGTAATTTCCTTCTAGACATTTTTACGCGTTGCATAATTGAAACTGGCAGTCGTGGTATGTGCGAACCCGCCTCAGTGCATTCTCACTTGGACGGTTATTTTCTTATCTCCAGTGCAGAAGACGTGATTTTAATTTGAACGGAAAATTGTGCTCCGATTACTTATGTCACCACCTGTACATGCTCATGAATAAAATGAAGCCTTTATATCCGCCTTAAGTAACGTATGTGCACACACAGTTGGTAAATCAGGAAAAAATGTATCGCCTCAAATTTAGTCGAATTCGCGTTTATGGAATTTAGAGTCCTTAATTAGTGAAACGGGGCTCGAAACACTGGAAGTGATAGGTGAATATTTCTTCTTAGGATTAAGAGTAACAGCAGATCCAGACTACGATCGAGAAGTAACAAGAATAATAGGATTGCAGTCGAGCCTATTTGGCGTCTACTCACATATTGATTCTGATCAATATCTCTCAAGAAGAAAGTATATAACAGTTGCATCTTATCTGTGCTCTCTTAATGATGCTCAAACGTGGAGCATAAAGGAAAAGGTTCAACTTAATTTTTGGACGGCGCAGGGAGCTATAAAATAGGAAAGGGTAACTGTAGCGTTAAAAGTGCACAGTAGGACAGAGAAAGAACTAGAGGTAATGACATTCCAAACGAAATCTAGAATAAATGTGCATAGCCAGGACATGTGTTGCGAAAAAAAAAGGATAACCAATGATGGCCAAGGTAACAAATCGGATTCCAAGGAAAGGAAGGCCTAGTAGGTGGTGGAATAATGTAAAATGGGCGGGTGAGGTTACGACATTTGCTACTCCAAGTGGATGCACCTAGCACGAGACCGGTATCATGATATCTTTCTAGGAGTGTGAGAAAGGCTTCACATGGATTTAGGCATAGTCCGGCTGATTATGATGAACGGCGTTCGACAGTGAGAATTCCACAAGACCCGTTTCAAGTGGCAAGCAATCAGTGCCCATTGTCTTTCGCCGATACGAAAAGGTTTCTTCAAGCTGAAGTAGAGCTTGTTGGGCTAATTGGATAAGAATTCGAAACAAGAATATAGCTGCGCTATAGAGATACGGACAGAGAAGAGGCAAGACAGACTAAAACGCAGACCAACAATTTTATTTCCTCAAAATTGTTAGGCGTTAATACGTGATCTCCTCTGCTGTCTAATCGTCTAAAAAGTACCAGCTCGGGAACAAAACACGCACTAGTTATCAACACGAAGGAAAAAAAACTCACGGCAAGGAAGATAGCCTCAAGCTTAGCCAGACCATTATGTAAGGTCAAATCAATAAAGTCATTCAATCTCACGAATCACCAGAGACAACCATCAAAGAAAGGATTGCTATTAGGCGCAATTACAGACCAGTAAAGCAGGTTAAAACAAACAACAAAGGTAAAATATGACACCATCTCCTAGCTGCGTCCAGGAAAAAATGGCAATGGCTTAGCTCGGCTTTGCCAGTATATACGGAGCGAGAGGTGCGTTTCTCTGGCTGAGCTTGCTGTCATGTATGTTTAGAAATGGGAGACATTGGGTACGCACATCCTTTGTTCATTTTGTTTGACAGAGACGAAGACTGCCCGATCATCTGAGAAGTAGCATGCAGCGATCTCGATTTTTTATATACAGTATTTCGAATTGGCGGTCTCCAAACGCAGTCGCGTGAATTGGATTACTCATCGGTGTCAAGTCCATTTGTTGCAACAGTCTCTCGCAAACACAACACATCACCTGAGTACTAATTGAACACTCTTTATTCAATGGCTTGACTTCATCCCCACTGCCTAACGTCATTCTCATTCAAGAATCGCGCGCTCTTGAAGGTATTCCGGGCTACCGGGCCCTGCATGCAGCCCCTGGCAACGATTGTGTCTCACTAGTTAGCACTTATATTCGTCGGAACCTCCTATTTGAGGACATCACTAATCTAGCCTTTTGTACGTTCTCAATTTTTATAACCCCCTACAGAGTACAAGCTTTTTAAACCACTCATGCTCTTAATATTAAGGTTCTATCTAGACTCCAACTTCTTGATAGGTGCGGACTTTAATGCCCCACACGTTATTTGGGGTTGCCCACACACCCTCCGACCTTGCTCCATACTTAATGACGCATTAAACGGAGTTCAGTTAACTTTTATAATACCCCAAACTTCATTACTCGGGACGGTTACAGGCCCCAACAATCCACCATGTCAGACCTCACAATGGGCCGCGAACGGCAGGATGTCACCTGCAGGTTACAGATAAAAAACTGCTCAGCGACCATTACATTATGGAAATCACTCTCCCTACCCGTAACCGTTCGTGTAAACGTAAAATTTCCCAAACAAAGGGGATACCTTTCGCACTATTCACGACACCTATCATACTACTGGCAGTCTTCAGAGCTGAACAAAAGCACTCAAGCAGGCCCAGAAAAAAGCTACGCAGGAGAGTTCCACTTCCGCGCCCTCAGATAATCCGGACCCTTACCTTGAACGCATTGGGAAGAGGCGGAAACGACTCTTGTGCACGCTTCGCCCTCAACCCAACAATTATCGCCTGTCTGAGCGTGTCACCGAATTGACGCGAAAGGATAAAGAATACTGCGTTGCACTTGACACGAATTAGAACAATATTTCTAACGCCATCAATGAGATTCTATATAAAAAAGAACTTGTCACTTACTCAGACAACTCCTCGGGCCTCAACTGGCTCCTGTTCTCACTAGCGAGCACTCTATTCACAACTATTGGCGGATGCCTTAAACCCACTCCGAGATCTCTGCATTCCTCCTCTCCTACCTAGTCTTTATCCTCCGTACACTGGTGCTTGCAATGCAGAACTCGGTGAGCCGTTTACCCTCTGGAATCATGACTGGACTCTAGAACAACAAAAGTGGAAGTCATTCCCTGAGCACCAGATTACGTACTCACTCATTCTAAATCTCTCTGAGAAGGACAAAGAACATTTGCTGTGCATTATAAACTTATATTGGGAAGAAAGCGCTCTCCCAGCAACTTGGAAACAATCACTTAAAACCCTACTGTCAAACCCAGACAAAGAAAACTGCTCTTCAAAACCTCCACCCAGTTTCTCTAACATCATTCCAGGGAAAGAGCACGAAACGGATGGTGCTCAACGGCTCGAGGCTCATCTTGAACCCACAGACTTCTTTCCCCCTCAACAAATTGTCTTCCCAAAAGGTGTGTCTACTCAGGACCTTTTTTTCTCCTCTTGCATGAACTTGACCCTCCGCCCTCTTTCCAGATCCAAGGTATAGTGGCCCTTGATATGCGTAAGGCCTTTGACAACCTTGCCCACGTTCCTCGAATAAACATCCTTGCCTCCACTTGTTGTGGTCCAAAGATGCATGGCTACCTCACTGAATTTCTCCGCGAGCGCATGGCCAAGTTCCGTCTCAATGTTTCTGTACCTGATCCTTCAGCCCTCACACGTGTTACTCCTCAGGGCGCTATTCTCTCACCCATCCTTAACCTTGAAATGGCTTCCCCATCTCGTATTCAAGCATCTATCCCAATCCTAAAACATACATTTTACGCAGGCGGCCTTACTCATTGGTGCATATCTTGGTCTCCTGGGGCCCTACAGCAAAGTATCGATACAGTCGCTGGTTAATCTTGGCAAAGTAGAACCAATTCCCGCACCTGAAAAATCTGAATTGCTGCTGATAGCAAAACCTCGCTATGAACGCCAACATAACCGCCTAATCAATCTCACAATGACAGGTCACCCATCTCTCGCGCATCTTCCTGCCGGATCCTTGGACTTCATATCCATGAGAAACTAATCAGGCCAATGTATCTACAAGCGTTAAAGTTTGTAATCAGCTTACGCATCTAGTTCGCCGAATTGTCAATAAACACGCAGGGCTACGCGAGGGTCAAGCCATGCAGCTTGTCCATGCATTAGCACTCAGAAAGATTTTATACATAGTTCCATACCTTACTGTAACTTGTAGCCGAAGACATTACATATAGAAAGGTATTAGACAAGGCTTCCTTTAACG
The DNA here is from genome assembly GCF_055883805.1 of Amblyomma maculatum. NCBI lineage: Eukaryota > Metazoa > Arthropoda > Arachnida > Ixodida > Ixodidae > Amblyomma > Amblyomma maculatum. The sequence goes on along the minus strand of NC_139350.1, from coordinate 101,597,986 downwards.
TCTGTGTAGTACACACCTCCTCAGAGCTCCTCTATTCTACGGGGCGATTCTTGCCCCTAGGAGACCTCATACAACAACATCGAGACCGGCAAATGGCACGTATTTCTAGCACCAAACACGAACCTTGGATACTAAAGCAAGTTACAGTCAAACCTATCTACCTCTCTCTAATTATCCTTCCTTCCTCGCTCCCAGATAACCTCAGTCTAACCCCCATTCCAAAAAACGTTGCACCCTATATACTACCCCAGGCAGACGTTCCGCTCACATTTGCAATCATGTACAACCTCCTGATTCCACTATCACCCACAATGGTGCGTCACGAACTAACGTCGGAGCGGCTGCTAACTCAAATGAGAACTGCAACGAGGTAGTGACGCATAAAATCGGTCATTACATAGATCCTCCTCCTTCAGCGACTCTCGAGACCCTGCCAGTAGTCGCCAGTATTCAAGACCTCGCAAAAGCACCCCCTAACTTTACAGATTATACCATATACAGTGATTAAATACAGGCTATACGCACCAGTCATACGCGTCGCATTACGGAAGAACTTCAGGATGATCTGCACAGAGCTCTCACCAAACTACGTCCCAAAACTGTCACACAGGTGGATTCCTGGCCATGCTGGAGTCGCAGGCAATGAGGCAGTGCATCACCTCGCCCGCGAATTCCAACACCATACACCTGGGACTCCCTGGCCTTATCCACCCACGTGGGACACTACTCTTCCCTACACAAAAAAAAATCAGCATAGACTATGACAACGTTAGAGCAGCCCTTCGTACACTTCCTATTCCTGATAAATCTCTCACTACCACCCAAATACGCATCCTTAGACGCATACAACTAAATACACTGTTTACGCCTACCCGATCGTTTCTATACCGAATCAGACATTCCTCCACATGCCCAAATTTTTCTGAACTCTATACAAACTTAGAACATTCCATACTTTCATGCCCTGTCGCAATTCAATCACCTCGCTTTCCAAACACTCCTCCCTCAGCGTGGTGGGCTTCGTTAGCCTCTGACCAGTTGAAAGATTCGTTGGCCTTGGTGAGCCTGGCCCAGAACATCCTTGACTCTTAGTTATGCAGTACAGTGATTTCCACCTCCTCCTCCTGTGTCCAAACGGACTGCTCGCAATGTTTGTGTCAAATGTTCTGCGCGTAGATGCATTTTCGGAACTTCAAATGATCAGCCACCCGACGTGCCTTCACATCCTCTTCTGTTGGTTCCCGTTGACTGAACTCTTCCATAGACCCCATCTCAACTGCTATTCGATTCATTGCGTTCGGCAGTCTGACATCTCCCTTTGTCAAGCCCTTGCTCTCTTTGTTCGGACGTCTCCGCTGCTCTCTTCGCCTTCTTACTCCCATTCTCTCTTTGCTGCTATGTGCTGCTTTTTAAGGTCTGAAGGCGGTTGCGTTTCCATGTAGACGAAACGGAGAGGCGTCTGTGCGCTGCGCGATGTCAGTGCAATATCACCCGGTGGTCAAAAATATTTCGTAGCCCTCCACTACGGCTCCCTTCCTTTCTTTCTAATTCTGTCTAAACTTCCTCCTCACCCTAAAGCGTGACTCAGGTGTCCACAGAGCAAGTGTGAGATTCTGCACCTTCCTCTTCCTGAGAACAAATTAATCATCCTTAGGCTCTGCATTCTGGCGTCTCTGCTTACAAGACATTCTTCCCTTTGTTTGGATGTATCTGCTGCTCTGAATATTTGTGTCTCCAGTTGACAAGACGTTCGTCGTTTTGTTCGCGCGTATCTGCTGCGTTGGCAGTGGAGGCGGCACTTGGCCGCGGCGGCGACGAGCTCTGACCTCATGCGCAGCACACGTGTTGCTCCTCTCCGGTTTTTCCGCAAGCGCATAAATGGCCTCTCTCAAACACGGCGAAATGCTCGGTTAGGTAGTGTAGTGTAGGTCTCATTACAAAACATCGAAAAATTGTGGGGGTTGATGCATGGTTTCAGTCAAGTGATAGAAGAAAAGCTGCCTTGCCGCGATTGCCTCTAACACCAGCTTTTCGATCCGTGGTTTTTTGTAATCTTTATTTCAATTAGGTTTTTGGGGAAATTAGATTCTTTCGTATGGACACCTACATTTAGCAAGGTCAGCATCAATTTTGTATATTTTTTCTGGTGTATTGTATATAGATTTAGAAGAAAGGAAAGGCGCGGCATCTGCTTTAGTCCTCCAACGTTGTTAAGCGTGAGAACTTCCGTGACGCAGACGGCTATTTTCATTGGTTCACATGAAGGGAAAGACGCAGTATCTGTTACACTTGCTTATGTGGACCCCATAACCGCGCCGTAAAAAAAGGAGGAAGGTTGGAGTGAAAGTGGAAAGCGAAAGACGAGCTATAGTGGAGGGCTACGGAGTAATATAAACAACCTGGCGGTCATTAACATGTGCTGACATCGCACAGCACACAGACGCTTCTTACTTTGGTCTCAATGGAAACGCAGCAGAAGCGGTCGGGATCGCTGACGAATCGTAAATTAGGTTTTGTGGATAAGAAGGAGCCTTACACCTTTGAGTGGATGCCACGGAATTGTGGACACCTACACCTAACCAGGCCAAGATCATGTTTTCAAGTTTTTATTGTATGTTGTGCATTAGTTGATAAGAAAGGAAAGAACAGTAACTGTCTTTCACCTTGAAGGCTGTTCAAGGTGATACCGCGACACCCAGAGCTGCCTCTCTGTTAATAATGTGTGGTTCACAAGGGAGTATCTGTCATACTTGTTCAATGGGCACTACATCCGCGCTTTAAGGGAAGGGAGCCACGTAGGAGTGAAAGCGGGAAGAAGGGTTGTTGCCCGGCCGCGTTGGTGCAGTGGTAAGACGGACGAATACTGTGTCGGAGTACCCAGGTGCAATCCCAAATGCCGGCGGCTACATCTCGATGGAGAAACAAGAGTGACAGATACTAATATTGTTAGTAATAAGGCTAAAGCCTTTATAGCCACGTCGTTGTCGTCAGCAAAAGTGTCACGCTTTCGCGGCGGCTCTGTTTGATCGAGAAGATATGACGCCATGGAGTTCTCTCCCATTCACTGAGCACCACCACAGTATGTGTGAGTGCGTGCCTTATACAGCCATCTACCAATCAATGAATAGTTACTAATATTTGATTAGGTATATATTATTACTCATTAGTCGTAGTTGCGCAATACATCATATAATTTCCTAATTACTGAACACTAATTACAAATTATTTTCTAATTACTAAACAGTGACAGTCGCCTAACGAGGTTATTGTTACTAATTAATGTCATGCAACACGGACTACAGTATGCGCGAATACATGCCTTAAAAGGTCATATGCCCATCAAGGCCTAATTACTAATTATTTGCTCATTCCTATTTTATGAATAATAATAATAAATAACTTATTATTATTAATAATTTCATTATTAGTTGAAATATTGAATAATCATTTATTTATTAGTAATTGTGTACTTAATGATTGATGACAAATGAATTGCAATTATTGTTCAGTGACAGTTCAGTATTTACCTATTTAAATACTATATAATTCTGCGCTCCCAGTAAAATCACGTAGCAGAATGCAGCACTCAGGCTTTTGACTTTCATCACTTTAGTCGCCAAAGTGTCGTCGAATTTTTATTAGAAAGGGGTACCGAAGAGGAGCGCGACGTAGTAACTTCGATCATCTGGGGATTTAACGTTTGCTCACATCGCACGGGACACAGACGCCTCTCCGTTTCTCCTTCACCGAAACGCAGCAGTCGGCATAGTAGTCGGGCATTTTAACCACTGCACCACCACAAGGGGGCAATTACTGCCTCGCCATTAAATTTAGGTTTTGGTTAAAGGAAGGCGCTGTATACTTTTGGGAGGAACACCACGAAATCGTTTACACCCACAATTATTTAGCTCAAATTCATATCAAGGGCAAATTTAGTCTCACATGAAAACCTGCAATACTATGCGCAGTGGAGATTTCGATTTCATTGTAAATTGGCTTATAAGAAAGGGAAAGCGCTGTATCTGTCAATGTGAGAGCGGGCACTACGCTGAAGGCTCGTACCAGCTACCGTAGTTAAGCTTTCGATTCGAAAGGCACTAGGTCACACTAGCACAGACCGTGCGGATCAGAAAATCCTCATCAGAAAAAAAAATATATATAGCAATTATTAAAACAATAAATGCATTTTGCATTTGCAAGCCTTCTATTTCCTTGTCGGATAAAAACTTTTTGTCCATGGAAGGTCAGGTGTAGCTTCTGTTTTGGCCTGCTATTGGAATGTGTCTTTCGTTCGTGTTTGTCTTTATTTTTATGCGCTTTTTGTGTTTTTGAAAAATATCCTTTTTTGTCAGCGCTCGCGAAGCTCTGGATTTTCATCGGTTCAACATGCTTGAATGCGCTTGCTTCGTGTTCTTTTTCCTTTCTTGACCAGTTTTTTTTTTTGTTGGTTTCTGTAATTTTTGTTGCCAAGCAACACTACGCTACTGGTTGAGCCATTTCGCGTGGCACAGCGTGGATCATTTTTCACCGATTTAAGAGGCCGTCCACTCCCCGCTCCTGGCACGTAGACCTAAGAAACCGGGCTTAAAACCTCCGTGACTAAGGACTAGCGAATATACATCGGTTAAGCGCGGTGTCAACCGCCAAGCGGACGGCTTTTTGCTGGTCAGGGGGTACGTCGCTTCGCAGCAGGGTCTCACAGGCTTTTCTAGTTTTAATGTTGCTTAGTGCTCAGAAACTAAGGGCATTTCCAAAGAATATGCTCGAGGGTCCCCCATCACTTCGCAGACTTTGCATGTTTAATTTTTCTTTATCATCTATCTGGGTGTGAAACAACAGGACAGGTTTTGGGAAGTTGTCGGCTTGTAATCACTGTCAGGCTATGGCTTCTTTATTATTAAGCTAAAATCCGGTGGCGCCATGAATGTCTACCAAATCTATAATTTTCAATCACTTCGTTGTAGGTTTCCAAACGCTCGTCCATATCCTGGCAGTCGGACGGCTCCGCGTTTGCCCGGTGTAGAGATCTTGCTCCAAATCATGGGCCGGCTGGTTTTCGGGGACGGACGTGTGTGCTGGGACCCAAATTAGGGTGATTTTGCGATACATTTTAGCCACAGCCGATAGAATGTGGTCGGCTTCTTTCGAGACCCTGCCTTTTCCGATAATTCAGATAGCAGTTTTACTGTCGATAAATATCAATCTTGCCTTCGTTCCGACGAAAGCCAGCGCTATTGCAACGTCTTCAACCGTGTCTATGTTTCTGCTCCGGAAGGTGGCAGAGACGACTGGTGCGCAGCTGCCATCGACTACCACGGCAGGCTGCGGAATCAGCCATGATATGCTTCCTAACCTTCTGCCGACAGCAAAAGACGTTGCAGGGCGCCGAAGCACCGGGCCAGGATGAGGGATAACGATGACATAACCAGCACCACTAACCAAATTTGCGGGTCGGCAAGCCGATGAAAACAGGATAACAGACGAAGAGAGATGTTCGATGACCGTGAGATGACGTTTACTGAATCGCTGCGGGCCTAGCGCAAGCGCTCCTGCCCGCACTACTGCCCGCTTCTTCGTGGTCTGTAACAAAATTTTGTACACATGCTTATGATGTTCACGTGCTGGCTTCCTTTGACGATTAATTTGTAGCTGAGATAACTTATATATGCCTCGAATTGCTCGACAAAATAAAATTGTAAGGGTGCGTTCGTGTGCGTTTTGCCTCCTTTTTGTCCTTTTCTCGATACCGCCACTGTTTTTCAAGCTGGCGATTTCTAATTATTATTGCACCAATTCTAACTAAGGGAAACATTTTCGGCCACATCTTTGTGCATACAGAATCAAATTAGTGCAAGAATGTCTGTTTTTTGGAAGCGATGCTTCCTTGACGAGGCTCGCCGCACTCCGGCTCGGGCCATGTACTCAGTGCAGGATGGCCTCCTCATGTGCAAGTATCTTTCTGATCAGCTAGCAGAATATGGGGAGGCGCCGTTTCTGCGGTGGTGGCACACGCGTTATTTTGTTGAAACGAACGCAGGCTGGTTATTCCATGTCTTGAAGTATTAGCTGGCCCTCTAGATTTTGTGCACTGTTCACCGAAATGAGAATTTGTTCAGTTTTTATGTCTCTGCTAGCCTCCAGTAAGAGGGATACGGTTATGAAGTGTTTGTTTTATGATAGGACTCTGAACAGAGCTCCTAAGGTACGGCTTCAACTAATTTTGGTTCTGAAGTGCTTAGAAGTGCTTTGAAGTATATTACTTTGCTATAAATCACGGACTGAAGGCTCCTTTGGAATGGATGTTCATCCATATGTCATGTGTGAGAGTGTTAATAGTCTTTCTCCTTCTGTATCCATTAAAATATTCTAAATGTCACGGAAGAGCAGTTTGTTTGGCTTATAAGGTTTAATTCTTCAATGCAGTTCAGCTACGTGAGGCGCCCTAGGGAAGTACATGGGCGCATGGCATTTTGCTGCTATCCAAAAGGAGGCGCCGCGGTCGGTATGGAACCCGGGTGTTCCCGTCAGTATAGGTGAGGTCCTTAACCACTTATACATCGCAGAGTGACAGTGCTGTTTTAAGGCATAGCTGAGCTCGTTTGTTCGCTTCAGTGCTGCAATGCAAACTGCAGTTGAGTAGATGCTATGAGAAAAGCGCAAAGTCGCGTTTACATCCGATGGCGTGTGGCGCGCTTATGTACTGATGCGCATACGGAACGTGTCACTCACGTTTCTGAGCAGAGGCCGACGCGCGAGCACTGCAGCAGGAAAGGCAGGCTGGCTTCCAACTCTGCTGCGGACATCAGGCTTCGCGTGAACCAGCGGCGGATGGCGAACAACAAGTCAACCTCGTCGCGCACGTTGAGTTCGCTCGAGGAAAATAGCTCGACGAGCAGCGGAGCTGGAACCTCTTGAAACGCGCTGCTCCTACGCCACGCCTGCACAAACCACACAAAAGGCGGGATTCGCTGTATAATTCCGAAGGTGCCAGAAAGTCCAATTGCCGATAACCTGGCCATCTGGGTCAGCAATAAATGCGTGAAGGCAAGAGCAAAGTTCATTCATTTTTATGGAAAGGTCTGCAAGGAAAATTACAGAAGGGGTGGGTGAGATAGAACAATATTATTTTAGGTATGGATAGTATTCGGCGGCAGAATTAAAGTGAACCGGGTTGACGACGGTCGCCGCTTCGCATGGAAGATCATTCATGTATATCGCTTTCATATTAACGGACGGCAGGTTAGAGCATGCAGCATTGGAGAAGGGGGAAATACATTCGTTGAATATGTCATCAGTCAAACCAAAAAACCAAACAAAAATGTTGAGCTAGCAACAGCCTCTAATCCTTGCTAATACAGTTAACCCGTGTTTGATTCAGAGGGTTACATTTAAAATCTTTTGCCACTTCAAACCTATGTCTCTGAAACGGTTTTACTTTTCTGGCGAAAGAACTGTTCACGCTGGCTTTATTAACCCCTCTTCTACAGCCTCCCTGCCCAAAATATTAACGATAATGTTCCGCAGAGACCTGTAATACTTCGTACAAAGTGTCACACTTCATGTAAGTTGTAAATAGCATTATTATAATTTCTTGACTTATCATGTAGATGATACGTTCATGTAGATGATATCACGATGACATCATCTACATTATACTTGATACCGAGTAGATGATATCAAGTAGATGATACGCTTTAAACAGGAGAAAACAATTCTACAGCCAGCCTTTTACCACAGCTTATATGTGAGAATTCGAAATCGTTACAATAGTTCCTGAAGGGCTTTATTACGTGACGTCGCATAATGATTATTAGTAATTATACATCACTATGCGCAATGTTTTTCTAAGCACTACACCTTAAAGTACGATGGCCTCATGCTTGGTGTAATATGAGTCATGATTACAACAATAAAAATCATTACTATGTAAAGCAGGTACTCGGCTCTGATATGTTCACCGCTTGATGCTGAAGAGAACGACAACAAGCATGTTCAACGCGCGCGACGGTCAGGAAATAAATCGACGACAAAGCTCGCTTTGACGCTCGTGCGTGTGCTGACACAAGTCTCACGACTGATCGCAGAACGTTCCATTGACTGTTGACGACGTATCGCCCTGTTCAAGGTCTTCTGCAACAACTATAGGTATAATATTTTACAGACCGCTTACCTTATAATAATGTGCTTTGTAAGCGCTGACGGATCATACGTCGCAAGAGTCATTATATGACTGAGCTCACAAGACCTTTAAAGGTCACAAGAGTTTGCCTTTAGTTATTCTTGACTGCATATTTACTTACATGCTCTATGGTATCGTATACCGGCGTAGTGCCGTTACAAATATTTTGTACCATGGACGGTGAACGCTCACTCTTGGTCATAATTCTTACGAATGAGATAACCTTTCTACTGTTCACGTAATATATGTATGTATTAGGCGCCTAAGTGTTGCGTTTTAATAAATTTTTCTACTTCTGCTACTATTACTACTACTACTACTACTTCTACTATTACTACTACCCCTACTACTACTAGTAAGTAAATGCGGCTGACAACGTACTACTGTCGTCCCCGTTGTGCGAAATACAGTGAACAGCTTTCGATGTATGGCATTAACATTCCCCTTATCTGCGACATGAACGATGCGAAAATTAGGTGAAACAAACATATCACTGCAAGGTTGAGCATATTCCTGAAAAAAGCCTGGAGTTCGGTTTGTACACTATTGCGTACAGAAGACGTCAGTTTTCATTTCGCCAGTGAAGTTTATGAGCCGATGAACAATGAATTGCAGGCATTAAGTAAATATATCTCATACATCGGAAAGCAGCACCTTCGCAATCGCATCACAGAAAGAACGCACGCGGTTTTGCTGAGCCATGTACAAAGACATGGTGAGGCTGACGTTTTCGAACATTTTTTCTTGAAGCCTCCTGAGGCACACGAGGCTTGCACACTGAAGGATAGGAATCAAGGGTTAACTTTTTTTTCATCGAGGTTAGTTCTATGTTTTCATTGCGTACCTGGAGAAAGCTTATGCAATGTCAAGCCTTCGCAGCACCGTCCGGGCATCCCAGGTAGCAAAACCTGAACCAACAAATCTGCAGGACATGGCTGCACTCGCTCCTTGACCCGTACAACTTCCATGCCACTTTCATGATGCCGTGAAGCCCTGAATTTCTAGTTGTAAGTATTAAAGCATAGCTTCCAGAATGCGCATGTCAGTTAAATGCAGAGCTCTATACTAATATCTTCCCCAGCATCCTGTACCTTCAATAAGCACATACGCCGAATAGTTTTGGAGTAATCTTACTGGCGGTACCGACTTGAATACGGTCTACCACTTTGCACACCTCAACCCATCACAGACCAACTAAGTCTTCGCTCACCGCATCAAAGTGCTCGCGTACGAAGGAGAACACGTTGTCGTGGAACCTCGGCCAGTGCTGATCCTGCGCTGGCTGCGCCATGCCGAGGCAGTCGTCGATGTCAGTGCTCTTCAGCACGTAGTCCTGGCCCAGGTCGCGCGCCTCATCCATGAGCAGCATGTCGGCCGCCGCCAGCACCTCAGCCACATTGTTGTTGTCAATGCGCAGCTTCAGCGATAAGAAATATAGCTTGTTTTACTGCCGTACAAAATTGCAGACGATAACGTCACTTCCTAATGCGAAATTCGAGCGGTGCTCATCACCCGTTTAGGCTTTTCGATAAACTGAGGCAAAGAATTAGGGGAAGGTATGTATGTGCAATTTCAGACGTTTTATTTTTCAGACATGTTACTCCTTCAAGAAACACTTCACTAACAGTTCTTTATTGTCATAAAGAAAGTTTCAAGTCGGAAAAATAGACGGATATAAGTTCAACTCGCTGCACCAATAGCTGGTTCTTAAATATGAGGTCTATGCAAGCATTTCGCGAGGTTGTCACAGCCGTGAGAGGCTTTTCAAACGAGAGGAACCGGATGTTCTCCCGTATAAGCTGATAAAAAATCCTGTTTGTCTATATATCTATATGGTTTATTTTGGTTTGTGGGGTTAACGTCCCAAAGCAACTCAGGCTATGAGAGACGCCGTAGTGGAGGACTTCGGAAAGTTCGACCACCTGGAGTTCTTTAACGTGCACTGACATCGCACAGCACACGGACGCCACTCCGTTTCGCCTCCATCGAAACGCAGCCGCCGAGGCCGGAATTTGACTCCGCTTCATTGGACACAGTCGACTGCTAAAATTGGTGTGGATTGATGGGATGTTAATGCGTGTCGCAAGAAGGGGGGTTCGCAGTGGACGAACAGCGGTGGCTCTGCATTTAGGCTCGGGCGGTGTACATATCGAGATCCGCCGCCACCGATCCAGCAAGGCCGAAACTCATGCCCCGCGCAATGATTTCCTTTCCTTGGAGCATGTTCGTTGCAGTTGAACTCAACTCATTGCAGTGCTATTAAAAATAATAATAAGTTCCCAGGAAGGGAAACGCACATAATCTTTCACAATTGTTTCTGATAATTGGTTTGCGGAAAGGGAAGGCGGTGTATCTATCGCACGTTCTCCGGCAAGTGTGTGTGGAAGGTACACTGTCGCACCTGTCGTGTGGCGTTCCTTGGCGCATGTTCAAGTATGAATTGCAGATGGCAACAACGCCAGTCAATGACACATCTCGCAAAATCTTGCGAACAGATCCCGCGCACGCGAGATTTCGACCATGAACTAAAAAAGACCGTTGCGTTAACTCTTGACAGTCTCTGCCTTTCCTTTCCTATAAACCAGCACACAAAATCTGGTGGGTCTGTCCACAAAAATTCACCGGGAAGGAGAGGCATAGTGCTTAGATTTAATTTATCTATTTATTTATGGAGCTGATCATGAGAGAGAACGGCAACGCCGGGAAACAAAAGAACGGGTCCCAAAGATCTTCGCTGTAAAAGGCAGTGTTTCTTGTTCTGCGTCTCGTATATTCGCGAGATGTTTCTGCCGTGCTGTGCAATGTTAGTGCACAATAAAGAACCCCATTTGATCGATTTTGCCGGAGCCTTCCACTACGACTTCTCTCAGAGCCTGAGTCACTTTGGGACGGTAAACCTTCTGAAAAAAACTAAAATATTATCTGTCATAGGATATAACGTGATGGTGCAGTGGTAAGAGGCACGACTACTGTGCCTGAGTATCCGGGCTCGATCACGACCGCCGGAGGGAGCAGGCAGCCCTTGATCAAGAACGGTTAAGGTGAGCTGCGGGCCATACTCCTTCGGCACAACAATGCCTCCACTCTCCCGATGTGGGACAAAATATAGCCAGTAGAGAGAATTGGGAGACCCTAAATCTAATCGCGGATCCTGAGCTTCAGCGGAACATCGTCCATCTGGCGGCGGATGCTGCTATATACGTCAAGGCTTGCGCGGCGGCCCCGTTTTAACGCGGCGGCCCCGTCTCCAAGGCCTGCGTGCCACGGGCCGGTGTGGTCGGCTCTTTTTCTGGGGGAATATAAAGTTCTTCCGATCATTCATTCTGTGCTCGCCTGAACGTTTGACATCACAGCCGAGCACGGGAACACCGCATGTCGACTTGTTTCTAGGCCGCCAAAAGTCGATCACGTGAAAATATTTGGTTGAACTTAATTGACCTTAAACGAGCTGGATGTCCTCGGATTGATCTTGAAAAGACTTTCACTGTTGACTTTCACCTTGACTTTTATATGCTTTTTCTCGTCCACTGGCAATCCAGTGGTTCTTCATTTTTTTTAATAATAAGTTCGACGAAGGGCTTTCTGGCGGGCTGGTTGGTGCTGCGCTGTCTTTGTGTTCGTGTTTTCTGTCTCAGTTCATGTTTCTGTCACGCAGTTTAAGTTTGACCTTGGCTGAACCTTGCAAGTCATGGGCAGCGCATGCCGCAGAGAGCTCCTGACCTCGAACAGTGAAGCTACGGCTTCATGTTTCAAACGCCTCCACTACGAATAAAATTCCTACCCCTCCGATCAGCAGCCGACCCCTTAACCGCCCAGGCCACGCCTGTCACGTAAGAGCTATGATTTAGGTCTCCTTGTCCTGCGTTCTCGTTGTCTCCATGGCAACGCAGGGTCACGACGAAGACGGTGTCACCTCGGTCTCCAGGAGGTAGCGTATGGCACGTCTGATGCCGCCAACTATGAATACCAAGTTGGGCAACGAACGCGCACCATCGCCGCCTAGCGGAGCTACTCTGAGTCCGGAACGGAAGAAGCTGCGGTTCTGCACTGTAGGATCAGCGGAGTTTTTTGAAAATAGCACTACAATAGACGCAGCTTCAACAGCGTTTGCCTTCTAGCTCTTAAGTGGTATTAAGTGCCTCAAAAATTTTAAATTTTGTTTCTTTACGCTGATCTTTCGGAAAAGATCAGTAGTGTTTCTCTTTTTGGTGGGCACCTACTCTATTTAGGCCATGACCACTACGCGTACATCGCCTGCTCCGCACATTGTACCTGCACTGGGAGTCGCAGTGAATCACGTGGCATGACGTCACGCACACGGATCCGCTGAACCGCCTGAAGATGAAGCGTTCTATGCCAGGTGGCTGAGGTTTACCATGGACGATGTACAGCTTCTGATCTAAAAACTGGGTTTTCCGTCAATACCATTGCCCTTGGCATGCCTCAGGGAAAACGTATTGCTTATAGAGGCAGGACACCATTTCTACTTGAGCAAACCCTATGATTGAGTCACAAATTTATCCCATAGGAGAAAGGGGCAATGGGGGAGGCAGGTTTTACGCTTAGTAGGATATGGTCTTGAAGACCAGACTCTGGGCTGCGCAGGGCAGGGCTGCTCCTTTGAATGAATACTGAGTGGTTCTGGTGAGGGGTTGCGAGCGCAGCCCCCCGATTTGGTCAAGGCTGGCTCTGGCCGGGAGTAAATGACAACCCAAGGAGATATAGATTGCTCGGTAATTGAGGTGGCAGATGGCAGGACTGGGAAAATTGCGAGTCTGAATCCGGCGTTTAGTCAAAAACAGTGCGCATGCATCGCCATGAATTGTGAGGATGCAGCATTGCAGTACTGTTATTGTTACATTTCACAAAGGTTGGTGAAATTTTCTATGATTCTACACTCTCTAGGTTTCTATGGTAGCCGCTGGTGAAACCTAACGGCCAACCTCGGTTTTTTCTTCCTGCCCAGATTCTACACTCTTGTTCCCGGCGCGTAGGCTTACCTCGCCCATGTCGTAATATACAAGGAGTAGGCCGAGGTCAGCTGCCGAGACACCCTTCAGCAGCGGCCATTTGCTGGAACCGTATTCCGGGCCAAGCGCCACCCGAAGGAAAGGATTTGCCCTGCATAGGAATGATCGGTGGGTGCTGAACTCGGAGCCGTCGGCCGTTGGAATCAAGAAGTCACAGGGCGCGTCACCGCCGGGACCAAGCAGTATCGACAAGATCGACATTTTTCCCGAGCGAGGTGAAAGCGCGTCCTGCCAAAGCTATGCACTGTCTTCTTCTTTACTCAAAGTCCACGAGCTTCGCGTGCAACATTTAACGTCTTCTTCTGCTGGGCTCCGAACTCTAATATTCCGTCTGAAAATAACTTCCCCAGTAAAGCCAGGTACCGAACCGAGAGGGCAAAAAATAATTAATTATTGCAGCGCAAGTTTAGGTGATGAAAAGGAAGTGGCCTGGGGCTGTTCCAAACTTTGACGAAGCATTTTTGTACATGTTCCCCTAGTTTGGGGTCGCATGGGGATACGACGGTATTTTCAATTTTGCGCAGACCTCTACTTCTTGAAATTAGCAACTCCGGTTTAGAAAAAGCACTAATATCGCATGAAAAGTCCAAAGTCTTGAATTGCCGGTGCGACGCATTCTTCATCAAGATATTTGTGAATGTGGAATATAAGCTTGACACAAATTGTGCCGCGTACCCATCATTCACGATGTTCGGTGAGAGTTACTGGCATTATATTATAAGTTTGTAGGAGAGTGGAACGCTTCCCGGCCAGGCACATATTATGTTCAGTTCCGCAGTTGACAATTTAGTCCAAGGTGTATAGTTGCTACAACCAGTAAAGCGTTCTTAATAAATGGTGTAGACTCGACGAAAATCATTCAGAAAGACACTATTAGGAGCGAATGATGGAGCTAATGTAGAAAGCCATAAACGCGATAAGCCCAGTAAATCCAGCGAGAAGAAAAGACAATATCGCGGCAGGGGACAGCGCCAACCCACAAAAAAGAAAACGCGGCGACACAAAACATGTAGGTAGTACAGAAAGGACAAGGCATAGCACAACACTGCAAACAAGAATTAACGGTCAGCGATGCCCTTTGCGATGCTGATGTTATTTCCTGTCTGGAAATAAACTGTAACAGAAAAGAATTGCATATGGGAAACGCAGGAGGATTGAATGGAATGAGTAAGGTTTTGTCTGTGCAAAATGATTAGGACACATAATAAGTGGTAAGTGACGATGATATTTTGTTGCATAATGAGCACCTCGGGTTACAAAACAAAGGTAATTGTAAGTGTTAGGATGGCATAATAGAGGAAGCAGTATGCAGAGACCGATCTCATATATAACTAGATTACTTGGTAATCTTGACTAGAAAACCTGACTAGATTACTTGATAATCCTATGTCCTGTCACTGCAACGAAAACCAATCCTCGCTATTACTGCATCTACGCTACCACGCATATAGCGTTTCTTCATGTTCTTACAAATGCTTTTCCATTCATTTAGGCCAGTTATCTGCTGAACTCAAGTTTTTTTTTTTTTTAAACACTCCCGGCAACCTATATTATATGGTAATATTAAATTTGATACTTCTAAAGCACAGCTTTTGTTCAATCCCGGGACTGATTATCCCTCCCGGAAGCTCAAGTTTCATTTTATTAAACTCACCCATCGGGAAGCCACGTTCCTTTCTTCGCAACGGGCACTGCATATCTATTTAATGATGGGTCATTCACCTATAACTCCACGGGCGCCGCTCTTTGTTGTGCTTAGCACAACCCAAATATATTATTATTCATCCCCCTTAGTCTGCAGCCGCTCTCCAGTGCGTATGAAGCGGAACTAGTAGCCTTTCATTCTGCTGCTGATTATGTTCTTAATAACACTCACACCACGCTATTCATTTATATACTAATCATTTGTCTCTGCGTTGTGATATTTCTTAATGCGATTAAGAAGAAGATATTTCTTTTATTGCCCCTTGCTCCATTCATGTTATTCCATATCCGGGGCCACTCTGAAATTTGTGCTAATAAGTTAGGCGACCAAGCAGCTGGTAGTGCAATCCAATAAGGCCGATTATGCATTTCTACACTTTCACGATGTTACGAGCCTTCACGCACACATCTTTTTCCCTTGTTTTAGAGCACGTTTCGGCGAGACAATAATAGCGGCATATAATTACTTCATTGGATACCTGTCACGCTCAATATTCCAAAATTATGTTCGCTTCGTAATTCGCCTCAAAACTTTATCACAAGGCATGACATTAATTTTTTATTTCAAAAAGTGTGTCTTTCCTCCTCTTTACACATTGCTCCTGCGGAAAAGTCTGGAGATTCTAGTCGCTACTTCCAGAATGGGTTATCTTACTGCCACTTTACTGTCAAGCTTTACAACGTCTCAATACCCTGCTCTTCTTGAAATTCTGCCATCTGTGTAAATTCGTTTAAATTAACATGCTGCCAGATTTATTTCTCTACCTATAACCTCTGAATGTTGCTTATGGTTTGTTTTCCTACTCTATTTCTGACAATCTTTTCTTCCAAATATGTGCTCCAATTATTCATGTAACACTTTATAGTTGATTTCCATTTCTTCACTCTCATTTTTGTCCCGTGGTTCTGTTGTCGTTCCTTCCAGGTACCCCTTTTCTTTTCTACCTACCTTATTAGGATAGTGCATTTCTGGCCTGTTTCCTGTAGTGGCATGCGCTCTGTTGTTGCCAACATCTCATCCTTGGTTTACAAGCACTAGCGCATGTCCATTTGATCCTGTGCTAGAGCCTGACTGTGGTGGTAGCGATGGTCACCTCGCAGGGTCCTGAATACCTCCTGCATGCTCTGTACAGGTGGGTGCTCCGTGCTTTGAGTACAGCATGTGGGCTTTCTGCACGCCCTTCTGCTTGCATGGAGACGCCCAAGACTGTAGTGGATAGGTTTGTCACTCATGCCTGCTCGACGAGCCTTGACATGTTCATGTGAATCTCGTCGTGGAGCGCCCACGGAGGTCGCTAGCTATCCATCTTTGCTATTACAAGCAGCAGGGGATGGCCTCTTGATGCTGTTCTTAAATCTGACGGTCCTGCAGAACCACTACTATCCTCTGCACAGGGGAATGTGGAAGTTCCAGCTGCCGTTTTTGATGCCTCATGCATTGATACCTGCACTCTATATGCCTCTTTGTCGCCTTCGAGAATTCATTCAAAAATGACGGTTTCGATATGCTTTTTAGATTTCCTGTTTTGATAATGGAACAGGCTATAGTTCGAGACTGTAAATTCGACGAAACCGATTAAATCAAACCTCTTCAATACGGTATGTAAAGCAATATCAGCAGGAGCAAAACCATCAAATAATGTAAATTTCCTCACAGAAGCCAGTATGGGGAAATGAACAATTTTTGATCAAAAGCGAAAGTACTGACATCTTCCTTCATAGACGAATAACGCATTAAAATATCACATTCCTGACCACACAAGTTCGTGAGTCCACTTTTATTTACCCTAAAATAAAAAATGCTGTAATAAATTTTCGGACAGCTTCAAGAAACCAAACGCCTAATTTACTTTCCAAAACCTACCGAACCCTGAAAACCTTTATGAGAAAATATTCCTTCTTCTCCTCAGGTTCTGCAAACCAGCAATGTTTCTTGTCGCTACTCGATTTTACTCAAAAAGCTATTCTCTGCTGGGTGTTCTTTTTGTATCGTTTCTCCTGTACTGATTATATTCCATGAGGGGCAATATTGTTTGAGTTCATGCAAAAGGTGCATCTCTATTTTAAACAACCATCGGTACAATACTCAAAAGATAAGGTTTTATTCTAACAGCCTCATTCTATATCCACTCACCTGCAATAATGCCTGTTGGTTTGTTATAGACATCCGAGTAAATAATTTTAATGGTTTGGCAATGTTCACAAAGTTTTGAATTGTCTATTTCGTCATGTCCAAAGTTATCCGCAAGTGAATTTATCATTTTCTGCCGGACGTGCTATGCGACAGGATTTAGCTCGAAAAATAGCAAACGCGACGAACGTCTTCTGCACCGGTTGGTATTGTTGCAAATTTTTCCGGTTCCTTTTTTTTTTTTTCAACTTGCCACCAGTAAAACTCAGGTTCTTTGTCGCCTTAATCATCATCATCAGTCTGGCTATACCAAATGCATGGCGAAGGCCTCTTCTATATTTCTCCAATTAACCCGGTTCTGTGCTAACTGCGTCCACTTGACCCCTGCGAACGTCTTAACCTCACCCACCCACCTAACTTTCTGCCGCCCCCTGCTATGCTTTCCCTCTCTAGGAATCCAGTTTGTTACCCTAAGCGACCATTTGTTATCCTCTCTTCGCACTACATGTCCTGCTCATGCCCATTTCTTCTTAATTTCCACCAGAATGTCGGTAACATGAGGTATTTCTCTGACCCACTCTGCACGCTTCCTGTCTCTTAATGTTACCCCTACCATTTTTTGTTCCATAGCCCTCCGAGTTATCCTCAACTTAAGTAGAACCCTCTTGGTTAGCCTCCACGTTTAAGCCCCGTAGCTGAGTACAGTTAAGATGCAACTATTGTATACTTTGCTCTTGAGCGATACCGGTAATCTGCTAGTCAATCTGCGAGTGCTTACCAAATGCGCTCTATCCAATTCTTATTCTTATTTTCTTTTCATGGTCCGGATCTGCGGTTACTACCTTTCCAAAGTAGACATTCGCCTACTTCTTCCAGCACTTCGCTACCTAATGTAAACTGCTGTTCCATCCCGAGGCTTAGTCTTCTGCGTATTGATTTTCAAGCCTACTTTTCTACTTCTCCTCTCTAGGTCATCGATCATTGTTTGCAGTTCAACCCCCCAAGTTGCTTAGCAAAGCAATGTCATCATCAAATCGCAGATTACTGAGGTATTCTCTATCTACCCTTATCCCTAACTGCTCCCATTCCAAGTCTCTGAACACTTCCTCTAAGCAAGCTGTCAATAGTGCTGGGGAGAGTGTGTCTTTGCCGAACACCTTTCTTTATGAGAATTTTGTTACTTTCGTAATGCATAACTATGGTTACTGTGCAGCCACTATATATATCTTCCAGCACTTTCACGTACGGCTCGTCTACCCCCTGATTTCGCAATGCCTGCATCACCGCCGAAATTGCAACCGAGTCAAATGCTTTTTCGTAATCAATGAATGCTATGTATAAGGGCTGGTTATATTCCCAACATTTTTCTGTCACCAGTTGATGGTATGGATATGATCGATAGTAGAGAACCGTTTCCGAAACCCTGCTTGATCCTTTGCTTGATTGCAATCTAAGGTCGTCCTTATTTACGCGATTACCTTAGTAAATACCGTATACGTAACGGACAGTAACGTCTTCAAGTTCTCGTCAATTAGGCAGGCAACGTGTAGTTCACACACCAACACACAATGAGACGGAGGACACAGTTGAAATAAAACGACGAAACTTACCTAATACAACAATAATAACACACAAGTACGGAAAACTTGTTTTCAATGAAGAGGCGATTACACTGCAAGAGAGGCTGAATAAATAAAAACTACGCGTAGCTCCACGAGCCAACACGCTAACAGCAACATGAGCTCTCTCCTCTTTTTACGACCTCTCAGTCGGGGCTAGGGTGCCTGCGCGTAGAGAGCCGTAGTCAGCACGCGCGGCCTTCCAGCCCGAAGTGAGGAGGAGGGCCAGGTCTGTGCGGTGGAATGCACGCGTGAGTCAGCCCGTGTCGACGAGGAGGCGCAGCGCCGTAGCTGTGATTGCGCAATCGGTCGCGTCGCTCTCTAGAAGCTAGGCGAATCTTCCATCGCCGCTTTCTGCGGCGTGTGCGCCGGAACATTAGAGAATCGCCGGAGATGGATCTTCATGAAGATGTTTTCTGCACAACGCAAGCGTGTGTGTTTCAGTTTTACACGAGGCGTATCGTCGGCCCGTCAGCCACGTCAAGGTAGGGAGGAGTGTGTGTGTGTGTGGGGGGGGGGGGGGGGGGGGTTGCTTGCGCACTTTTTCGTACGGCGGTTGGTAAATAGGTTCATGTTCCTCCGTAGCGTTAAAGATCCGTTTTTGCGTACCTTTCGCCAAGTCAGGCTTGGACTTGCCATACCCAATTTTGTTATCGGAATGGATAGGAGAAATTTGCGGGTTCTTTAAAGAAGCCTTTCCTGGTGTCTGATTTCTGACTGCCAGGTTTTCTATGAATTACCTAAGCAATGTCAGGCTACAAACATTGTAGAGAGACTTAGGAGATACAGTTTCCGGAGCCCATGTACAGGGCTTTATACTCTGAACGCCGAGGCACTAATGTTTTGAAGAGGGTCAAGAGGATGCAGGTCCCACCAGGAGCGAAAAATTCCTTTTTCAAACTGCACACCGGAACATTATCTGTAAAGTGCTTCCAAGTAAAAATAGCTTTTTCCTACCATGAGTAACCAACTGACGCAGCTGTAAACAATACCCAAATATATACATCACGTATTTTCGCAATGTTGGAAAGGGGTTTATTTCTCGCAAGTGCTACAAAGGACTGTTAAAGAGGGGCTAACGCACACCTCGTATTGAAGTAGATTTTTGCCTGCAGATAATGAAGGTAGTTGTCCTTTAGACTTAGTTTTGCTCGTGGGCCTCCATTGTATATTGGTCAACCGAATGGCCGTGAATCACTGCGATATTGATCCCTGGCTAGCACACATTCACTAGCCATGAAAGTATTCACAATAATATTGAGGTTTTGAAATCTCAAACATGGGCCCCTGACTGGTTACCACGATAAGCCCTTGAACGCCCTTAGAGAATTTTAGTGCGGCAAAGTTATACTCCTAGAAGTTCGCGTCTTTTTCTGTGATATATCTTAATGTACGTATATTGAAATCGGTTAAATCCTGGCAATTAATAAAATAAAGGTCGTGGAGTAGTGGTTGAAATGCCTGTCTTCAAGGCCGAAGCTCGAATGGCGACTTTTGAGTGCAATTGTTTCCTTCTCGTTTTTGTTTTCAGGAGTAGCTTGTTATCTTACAGCTGTGCAAGTTTTTCCAGGCTGGCGTCGCGTTTCTCTACAGAAACAATGGCCACCGGCCAGAACAAAAGCTCTATTAAGAAACTGATGCAGGATTTTTCAGTAGGGTACTGCCATCGACAGGGAACACCGTGGATCACGAGCCGGCGAGAGCTGTGTCAAGGACTAGGGCCCTCCGCACGAACACCGTATTGCTCCCGATGGACCGTAACACCCGTACGAGAAAGCCTCGTAGCTCTCCTTCTAGCACAGGCATTGTTTATCTGTCTGCAGGGCTATTTCGGACAAGTGCATCCACCACATTTTCATCAGCCGGTTGAATACTAACCGCTCTGGTGAACAACATTTTAGGTGCAACATTCTCTGGATGAATACAAGAGGATGACTGCTTCTAGTTTTCGTGCTTCGTTGAGCAGGATCTTACATCAAGGCCTGCCTTCCGACAATAACGGCAATAACGCTGTCGTTGCTTAGAGAAACAGTCGGCATCACTATATCCAGGTAGGCTACAAATGAGGCACCTTCCTGACTGTCTAATTGATGGAACATCTTTATTTCACGTGGTGTCGACTTCGAACGCTTTTTTGAAAGAAGAGAAGTTTCTTTGCTACTGGGCCTCCTGGAAATGTTCTCCAGCCTCAGCCGTTTTACGCAGTGGCAGCACGCTCTTCCTCGAAGGAAATTCGGTAAACCGCTAGGACATTTCCTTATTAACTGTTCAGCCACCACCAACTCACGCAACGCATTGAGCGATGGGTCGTACCCGACATCTTAAAGGACTGTGCAAGCAGACTGCGTATTGCTTGCCTGTTTCTTTATCATGCGGACAACTTTCACGAAACATTTCGCGATATCCCCCTGCGGTGAACCTCAAATATTAAAGCACGACTAGCTTCGTCTTATCATAATTCATTAACGCTGTTCGAGACAATCGACCGAACACACGGAGAGCCTCCCTATTCAAAGAGACGCTAAGTGCTGCAGCCCATTTTTCCTTGTGCCCTTCTGCCATAAGCTCAAAACATTCTAGGTATGCATCGAAAGCATCCCTGCGATCATAAAAGGTGGTATAAAGTTGTGTGGGCTAACTGCTGCTGAGCGTCCAGGTGCGGGTTCTCGATCGCCTCCACCAGCTTCGGCGGCCCTTAATCCGAGCTACTATGCGCAACCTCCGCTAGTACCTTTTTATGCTTGTGTTCTGCTTCTGCTTGCGCACTGGTGTGCTCGCTTTCCTCGTCTACGTTTTCATGGGCGTTACTGCGTTTCTTTTCCTTCTCAGCGGCAACCCACAAATGCAGCCTGCCATCCCTCAGTCACAGTTCTTCGCCTAATTCAATCATATCATTTAGTGTCCGCTTCGTATTCTTGTTAAAAAAAAACTAAAATAAAATTTAATCGCTTCGTCTTCTGGCGGACGAGAATTTTTCGAGAATTTGGAACGCGTTTACAACTACAAAATGAAATGCTATCACGTGCAGGTTCGAGTGAAGCAATAGATAAAATAAAAGACGAAGCAGTGTTTATGATTTAAAGTAAAGAGTGTTATTGCTGTCGTGCCCTCAGAATGGATAAAGAAATTAATCCCTAGGAAAACGAAACACACACACACACACATGCACAAAAAACTAGAGGTTAAAGGGAAGGGTTCACTACGCAGTTAATGAGCGTCCCAGGTGAAGCAGGGATGCCTCGCAAAGAGAGAGGACGCGGGTTGATGGACTGCGACGCGTCGCTGGCGTTGCATTGAAGACAGTGTCAAATGGGACCCAGGTCGTAGTAGGAGCGGAGATGTCCACAGGACGTCACCCGTGGACTGCCCTCAACCGCTCACTAACTTAATATTAGCAGCAGACGCATATCCAGGCTAAATGCAGGCGATCCAAGAGGGCCACCTCCACACTTGAAGGCCACGTTCGAACAGCAACCGCTCCTCGTACTCGCCACTTTTGGTCGCCGTCACCTTCCGAGAGTGTTTCGCATGTTCATACGTGTATTTCTGGGAAGACATGTGCACAGAATCACTCACGACACACCACATTCAACACAGTAAAGAATTTCACGATGACTCGTTTCACGAAAACTCGCAGCGCCATCCCCTTGCATACAGCCAAAACTAACAACCCCCCCCCCCCCCTCCGCCTCACAAGTTATGGCGCCAACAAGATCGCACTGTGGGGCGCTCAGGCTTTCGAATTTCTCGTGTGCACGTGCTAGTGCCCTCCTAGGTTTTTAGTTCACAACTCTGATACCGACGCCGGATTTCCTGACGAACGAGACTTTAAACGCTATCACGCTAAATAAATTATGCGCAAATTCGAAAGAGGGCAGTATTTTAAGGTACTTAAGACGGGTAGAAGAACGAAATCTTTTATTTAGTGTTATCGGCTTATGGTTTTGCTTTGTGATTACAAGTTGATGACAACAACACACAGTGCTCACAGATATAGAGCTGCTAATAAATCTGCGGGATAATCGGCAGCGGATAGTTCGTAGGTTTCGTATTTCATCCCGCGAGACATTCCTGGGTCCCAAGCGTCAGGGGGTTCATAGAAATGTGATTCGGAGAAGCGGCCGCCACGCTCCGTCACGTAGAACTAAAAGTTGCGCGATCGAGCATGAGGCGTAAAGAGCGGTATTTTCGTCAGCCGGATTTGCGGTTGTCCTAAAACCACTGCCACGAGTTTATTTTCATTTCCGAGCTCTCTCTAGATACGCTAGCTGATCATTATAGGTAGCAGTGGATTATTATCGCATGATGTCTTTTTTGAGTGAATACATACAATCGGGCCGTAATGATCTTTCTTGTGAGCGCTGACAAACAAGTATTGAAAAATTGCCACACGCGTAAAATGATACGCAAACCGTATTTTGCTCCTCAAGAAAAAGCATACACCGGTTACTTTACTTCTAATTCCGTTGAAACCTCGCAGCCTCTAAAACACCAAGATTAAAATATTAAAGCCAAGACATAACATCTACAAAAAATGGTATTCGTAAAAGAAACGTCTGGACACTTATGCCTGAATTTACGTGATAAAGCTGTCTATATTTCCATTTGGAATGTATTGCGTTGGAGTTTAGAGAACAAAATAAATTTGAACAGCTCGGGCCCTGTCGCTTGCTTATCGGTGCTGTATTAAAAAATAATTTGAAGCACAAATTTCCTGATAGCAGTTTAATCCTCAAACCCTGAAGCTGAACCAGGCCGATTGTGGCAAAGCGCAATTCGACAATGCAAAATACTGCTAAACTCGCTCTAAGTTTCGCCTGCACTTAAGCAAGATCAACAGCAGCCAAAATTTTTTTGCCACTCACTTAGGACACTCAAGCTTAATATAAGTATCTGTGACTGCTCTCCGACTGTCTCTTCAACACGGCCGCAATTAGGGAGCTCGATGGAAGAGACATGCCTGTCTTTGTAGGTGGATATTTTAACGCTTCTCTACATTGCTCAAAGCCCCTGTCACAGAATGATGGCTCCGGTTGCAAAAATACCAGCAGTGAAATTCTGCGCAAGGCTAACTACAGATTAGAAATGCCTTTGCCTCGTTATTTTTGCCACCGAAAATTTGTTCATAGGCCTCCCACTACAGCGATTCAATTAAAGATCTTTTCCGCAGGGACGCTTATTCACTTACACTGCTGCTGCGATACACCTGCATGCGGTACTTTGTCACGACATTTTTTTCCCCCTCCCATCCTATCGCCGACCATCTTTCATGCGCCGTATTTGAAACCTCAATTATGACAATGTCGTGTCAAGGTTATAACGCTGTTGTCAGCCAGAGAAATATTTAGGCTTCAAATTCACTTCTTGTTGCACTTGACCTTTCGAGTTGAAGGCCGGCTGTCCGCACATTTCTTGATTTTTATTCCTTACTTTTCCTTGCATAACTAGATTTCTTGACATGACGAGAAAAATTTGACTATGTAAGATGAATTGAAAAATTTGCAAAGCGAGCCTCTATTTCTAAACAGTCGAACGCCCATGGACACTGGATATGGTCCAAATCTTCATACAATCATTGAGTCAACTCATTTTATCCGCCGCCCACCAAAGCGCGATTCGTCATATCTCATTGTCGTTGATATGTTTCTAAAGAGATTTGTACTGCATGTCATGATCCATTTCAACATAACAGTTATCCAAGTCTATGCACCGACCACTGCTGCTGAAGAAGCTGACGTTGAGAGATTTTATGCGGACCTGCAATGCCTTTTAGACCGCACCCCATCATCAGACGTCGTTTTTCTCATAGGAGACTGGAATGCTAAAGTAGGGAGTGAAGAAATATCCGGAATTACAGGCAAGTTCGGTCTTGGTGAGCCAAATGAAGCTGGGCAGAGGCTAGTAGAGTTCTGTC
Source organism: Amblyomma maculatum (assembly GCF_055883805.1). NCBI lineage: Eukaryota > Metazoa > Arthropoda > Arachnida > Ixodida > Ixodidae > Amblyomma > Amblyomma maculatum. The sequence continues at coordinate 101,573,409 of NC_139350.1, read as the reverse complement.
AAGAAAACAACCTGACCATAGCGAATACTCATTTTCAACAGCACAAGAGGCGCCTGTACACATGGATTTCACCTGACGGTCTGTACAGGAATCAGATCGATTATATTATTTGCCGGCAGAGATGGAGAAGCGCTATACAAGCAGTAAAAACAAGGCCTGCGGCCGATTGTGGCACCGATCATCAGCTTCTTGATGCCAAAATTAAGCTTCGATTGAGGAAAACGCAGAAAACTAGAAGGCCTTTCAGGTATGATCTGGATCAGATTCCATTAGAATATGCTGTGGAAGTGAGGAATCGATTTCAAGAATTAGATCTAGAAGACAAAGAGCCCGAAGAGATGTGGACTGATGTTCGTGATATAATACAAGAAGTTGCTACTGAGGTAGTTCCAAAGCAAAAGAAATGCAAAAAAGCAAACTGGTTATCTGAAGAGGCTTTGCAAATAGCTGAGGAAAGGAGGATGGCAAAAGGTATGGGGGAAAGAGAAAGATACAAGGTTCTCAATGCGGATTTTCAGAAAATAGCAAGGAGAGATAAGAATGCCTTCCTGAACATACAGTGTCAAGCAGTTGAGGACAACAACCAATTAAAGAACACAAGAGCTCTGTATAAGACAATCAAAGATATCAAAGGAAGCTTCTGTGCTAAGCTGGGCGTGATAAAGGACAAACGAGGCAAGGACCTCACTGAAGCCTCAGAGATAAAGAAGAGGTGGCAGGAATACACAGAAGAACTGTACAAGAAGGACCCGGATGTGCAAACCCAACATAGGACGGTTGTGATTACTGATCTCGAGCCGGGCATCCTGAAGAGTGAAGTTGAATGGGCCTTAGCCAGCCTTGCTAAGAACAAAGCTAGCGGAATTGATGGTATTCCAGCTGAGTTACTTCAAAACCTCAACCACGACGCTGTTAACACACTGCATACATTATGTCAAAAGATTTGGACAACCCTGCAGTGGCCACAAGATTGGAGGAGGTCAGTTTACGTCCCCATTCCAAAGAAAGGCAGTGCCAAAGATTGTTCCAACTACCGCACGATCGCGCTTATTTCGCATGCTAGCAAGGTGATGTTAAAAATCCTGCAAGGTAGGCTGCAGCAGTATGTGGATCGGGAGCTTCCGGACGTGCAAGCTGGGTTTCGCAAGGGCAGAGGAACTAGAGACCAAATTGCCAACCTTCGATGGATCATGGAAAAAGCAAGAGAGTTCCAGAAACCCATTTACTTCTGCTTTATTGATTATGCGAAAGCGTTTGACTGCGTAGATCACAGCAGATTGTGGCAAGCTCTCCAAGAGATGGGAGTTCCAATTCACCTCATCTGTCTCCTCAGGAACCTTTATGAAGGGCAAGAGGCCACAGTCAGAACTGGGCATGGTCTTACTGATTGGTTTCCGATTGAGAAAGGGGTGAGGCAAGGCTGCATACTGTCGCCCTGCCTATTTAACCTATATGCAGAGTGCATCATGAGGAAGGCCGGTCTGGACGAGTCTTCAGCTGGAGTGAAGATTGCTGGAAAACGTATCAACAACCTTAGATATGCGGATGATACCACTTTAATGGCAGAAAGTGAAGTGGAACTCAAGAGACTTCTGATGCGCGTACAAGAAGAGAGTGAGAAGTTTGGGCTTAAACTGAACATTAAAAAGACGAAGATCATGGCGTCTTGCCCTATCAAGTCCTGGAGCATCAATGGACGAGAAGTGGAAGCTGTGACAGATTTTCTGTTCTTGGGCGCCAAGATTACCTCGGAAGGAGACTGCAGCCATGAAATTAGGAGACGCCTGCTTCTGGGAAAGAGAGCAATGGTTAGCCTTGACCGCCTAGTAAAGAGCAGAGACATTAGTCTGCCAACCAAGATCCGTATAACCCGTGCTATGGTCTTTCCAGTTGTGATGTATGGATGCGAGAGTTGGACTGTGAAAAAGGCTGACCGCCGAAGGATTGACGCGTTTGAATTGTGGTGCTGGCGAAGACTCTTAAGAGTTCCTTGGACTGCCAGAAGATCAAATCAGTCGATATTGTCGACCATAAACCCTGACTGCTCATTGGAGGGTCAAATTCTAAAGTTAAAGCTCAGCTACTTTGGTCATCTGATGAGAAGAGAGGAGTCGCTGGAGAAAGATTTGATGTTGGGAAAGGTTCAGGGTCGCCGGAGAAGGGGTAGGCAGCGAACGCGATGGTTAGATGGCATTCTCGAGGCATTGCAGATGAAGCTATGTGATGTTAAGAAGATAGTGAGAGACCGGAAAGCGTGGCGTGACATGGTCCATAGGGTCACGAAGAGTAGGACACGACTGAACGCCTGAACTGAAACTGTCATGATCCATAACATTCATAAAATAATGTTGTGAGCCATACCCACGAGAGAGTAAGGAGCCAAAGAAAAAGAATTTCTCAGAAGAAGCGAAAGAAGAGCCACGAACTATTCTGCTATTCTGCTTCTTCTCCGAGTTCTCTTTGGATCGTCACAAAAATATGCCTCTCAAAATATGGGAGAGGCCTTCGCCCTGCAGTAGGTATAGTCAGGCTGATGATGATGATGATGATGATGATTATTATTATTATTATTATTATTATTATTATTATTATTATTATTATTATTATTATTATTATTATTATTATTATTATTATTATTATTATTATTATTGTTATTATTATTATTATTATTATTATTATTATTATTATTATTATTATTATTATTATTATTATTATTATTATTATTATTATTATTATTATTATTATTATTATTATTATTATTATTATTATAGTGATCAGTGTGGTTCCCCTAAACACCGGGATGCAGAACGAATGCAGTTGCACCAACAAAACCACATCTGCTTAGAGCACAAAAGCACAAAGTGCTGTTCTATTCCCATCTTGCCCATTGGCGATCGTGGTACCCTTGTAACTGTACATGCATACATAGAGGCATCTCTCAAACGTTTAGCGCAGCGCCGCGGTGGCAGAGTCGCTCGGGCTGCTGTGCCCAAGGATGACAGATCGAATCCCGTCTGCCTTTCGATGCAGGAGCCAAACAAGGCGCTATGCTATGTCAGTGCACATTAAAGAACCTCAGTAATCAAAACTGTTAGAGCCCTCCACTATTGTGACTCTCATTGCCGGAGTCACTTTGGGACATTAAACAACACCAAATTCACAAAACTAACCAATTTAACCATGTAAACAAGCCAGGAGAATGCTCTGATTTCTACGGGAATTCATCAAACATTTATTCACCGCTTTATGATATTGTTACGAATGGAATGCGTTTATATATAGATGAGGGGGGTTCTACTAGAGGCAAAGCTGGTAGCAAGGTCGACAATATCTGCGCATTCTGAGAACCCACCCCTCTGTCACTTGCACTTCTTTCAAATTACAAGCTGTCTTGGCACGCGACAATATTAACAGTAAACTCTTATACTAACTTAACGGCAATTGTGGGGCGTCGAAAAATCCGCAAGGTTTTGTGTGTATAAAAAAGCACTGAACAAGGTTAGAGGGGGGGGGGGGGCAGCCTCCGTCGCAGGCCGAATTAAGGTTTGGACAACTCGACTTTTCTTCGTCTGGGCCCAAGGAGAGGGAAGAAAGAAGTCCGCCACGTGCGTCTCAAATCCACTGCAAGCTGTGCACTTGGCCGCCTAAACATCTCTTCCCCCGAAAGCGATAACGGTTCCAAGGTGAAGCTGTTCTCAGTCTATGTGTAGAAATAATAGGCCTCAATGACATCTCATTCGAACACTAATATTTTGCCTTAGACATGAAATTTCTTTTTCTAATCTATAGACCTCAATTACTGCTTTCACAGGTAATGCATTAAAGCGGAAAGAAAATGAGAGTGTGTTGTATGTGTTCTAGGGTGCCCTAATATAGCATGCTTCAGATTGACCTAAGCGGACCCCTGCCTCTACATACAGCTGTCGTGCACATTACTCAGACCCGTTTTGTGCATTTTTTGTGGCTTTTTTCCGGCATCAAATGCAGACGGGTTTGCAATGTTTTACAAAATAAGACTACAAATTTTTAATGAGCGGAAAGAAAACAGTAATGAAAGAATGACAATTTTAAGATGTCAGGAACTACTGTTCCTAAATATTGCAGGTAATACCGCCACGAAACGCAGTGCGATAAAACAAACAATTTTTTTTTTAAATTCACACCCCATGTCAACTGATTTCAAACACTCGTTGAGAACATGCTTTCTCTTCTGTAGAGTTAATAATATTTCAAAAAAGTACATTGCCAGGCTGAACCGGTAATGCTATAGTAAATAAGAAATGACTGACACACAGCTGCTCACTGCTCCCCTCTTCGCGTGCTCCACCGGGTAGATTTAGTACAGCTGAATTGAACGATGGAAGGCAAATTATAGAATAGGAAAGATATGCATTCGCGATTCTCCTCTTAAGAGACATCTAAGAGAAGGCACAAATGAAAACTAAAGTTGTCGAGGCATTCTATCGCGTCAAACGGGTGACAACTACTTTAGCTCTTCATGTTCATTATTAAGAAACCGCGGTTTAATTCTTACATAAGAAGGTCAGAATACTTCAGCCGTCATATTTCGCACGCGTCCTGTTGCAATCCCTGCTTCGTGCTGGATTCATTGGCGTTCCATTCTTATTTTGTTATTTAGATGATCATTATAAGTCCCTGCTTTCATGTAATTAATTCACTTTGAAGTATGTGATTTTTGTGGGCTAGTTCGAGTATTTTTTTTCTTCCATCTTCTTGTGGGGTTCGGAATTTCCTGAGCTACGAATGGATTCGCCTAATTTCATTCCTTACCATCAGCAAATGTTAGTACAGGCGCCAGCTTCACGTAATGTGGAAAACAACCTCTAACAACCCTCATAAACTCAACATATCTGTAGCATGGTTGTTTATATACTTTCCTTGAAGTTCCAATATATATATATATATATATATATATATATATATATATATATATATATATATATATATATATATATATATATATATATATATACTGAGCCATACATCGAAGCAAACAACGGGCTCTGAAGTACCAATGACATTGCATGACTGCCGGGCTTTTATTTTCGGATGGATAACTCAAGCTGGAAAGCTGCCTCTCACGTGAGCAGCGCCACACGAAGATGCGCAGGTTGGACGCGCAGACGCCACTGTGTTGTGTTGCGGAAGAAGAATACGCCACACGATCGCCACAAGCTGTGTCGCTTTACCTATTTAGATAAATGTTCCGAGAACATACAGGGGCAGCGATGAAAATGCAAAGCAGGCGAAGACAACAAAGAAATGTTGGGCGCAAAATCGCGCATACGTTGACTGCGGTGCGTGCACACTGGTACGAACTCCAAAGGCAGAATGATCAAACGGCGACAAGCGCGCCCCCACTCTTTGGGGCATGGAAGGTTGACAACAGTGGTGCCGGAGTTTGCAAACTGAGGAAGTGATCTAGCATGTTGGCCCTAGCGTGCAGGTACCACAAACCTCTTTCTCGATTAAGGGATTGTGTCCTATCACTGCAACGAATACCAATCGTCACTATGACTCCTCCTACGCAAGAACGCGTAAAGCAGCTCTTCATGTTCTTGCAAATGTTCTTTCATTGCCTGAATTCTAGTTTCTTGAAGAGCACCCCAGCAACCTATATTATATGAAAACATTAAATATAACCCTTGTGAACCAGAGCCTTAGTTCAATCTCTGGACCGATCATCCCTCACGTAAGTTTAAGAATCATTTTATTAAACTCAGCAATTGGGAAGCAATGTTCTGTTCTTTTCAACGCGCGCTGCATATCCATTTAATGATGAGTCATTCACACATCTCTCCGCGAACGCCTGTTTTTGTTGTCCTTAACTCAACCCGAAATATATTAATTGTCCACCGCATATCTCTGCAGCCGACCTCCAGTGCGTATAAAGCAGAGCTTGTAGCCTTCCGATCTGCTGCTGATTATGTTCTTAAAAACATTCTAAAGATTCTAGAGATGCGGCGAAAGCCATTATAGCCTGGCGGATCGTGGCCATCAACTACGGTACCTCCACCTTGCTCTCTTCTTTTGTGGCGTGGTAGATGTGTCCGCGGAGAATTGTGTCATATACTGCGCCTTTTCTAGCCTGTAAATCAATTTCCAACGTCACTGATGCCTGCTGTACTGACGCCTCCTAGACATCTGGGTCTGCTTCGGTTTGCTGTGTGGTGCGGCGTTCGAGGAAGCGGCCAATGAAAGGCGCCGCACGGATTCCTGGATGGGATGCCGGGCGGATGACGTCATGACCTGTCACGACGGTACATCACGCGCCCCTTGAAGAACACAACCAGCATTTCATTGAACGCATCAAAAGTTCGCCGGCGTTCTTTAATTCGGTTGCAGAAAAGAAAAGGCGCACTACCTCTCACTCGCAGAATCCCGCTATCATCCTCATGGTAGAGAAGGGGAATTAGGAAGAGATTTTCGTGATCCAGAGCGTGGCGCAGTTGGTAAAACGCTGGAATGGGGATCCAAGCAATGGAGGTTCAATTAGCGGTGGAGATAAAGTTTATTCATTTATTTTTAACTCTAGCTCTCGAAAGCGTGACACCTCTACAGACAACATTCTGTCGACAACGATGATACATTAAAGGCTTTCGCCCTAACAGCACTCCCACTAGGCCTATTCATATCCATACTAATGCTTCGTCTCTGCTTGCTGCTATTTACTATTGTCGTTAAAAAGAACGTATCGCTTTTTTATCTCTTGCTCCATTCATGTCATCCCATATCCGGGGCCACTGTGGAATTTATGCTAATGAGTTAGCAGAGCATGCAGCTGCTAGTGCATGCCAACTCGGTCGATTACAAATTTCTACCGTTCCACAAAGTTACTTGTGTTCCGCACACATCCTTCTTCCCTTGTTTAATGCAGCACCTTTTGTCGTGGAAATAATGGCGGCACAGAATTATTTCATTGGATACCTGTCACTCTCAATATTCCAAAACTACGTCCGCCTCGTAATTCATCTACAACTTTAATCACCTGGCATAACACGTTCCCTTTTTACTTCAAAAAGCACTCCTTTGCTTCTCTTTCACATGGCTGCTGCGGAAAGCTTGTGTGGAAACATTGGTGACCACTTCCAGAATTGTTATCTTACTGCTCCTTTACATTCTCGTCTAAAGTCATTTTGCTCAACAGACCTTAGAGCGTCTCATTACCCGACACTTCTTAAAAATCCTGTCGTTTGTGTAGAGTCTATTAAATTAACATGCTGCAGGTTTTATTTCTCTACCCATCACCACTCAGGTTACTTTTGTTTTATTTTCCTACTCGATTTCTTATATCTTCATCGAAATATGCGCTCCAATTATTTATGGTATAATTTACAGTTTTTTTCTACATTTCTTTACTCTCTCGTTTGTCCCGTGGTTACATTGTCTTGCATCCTGGTATACGTTTTCTTTTCTACCTGCCTTATTAGGAGGGTGCATTTATAACCTGATTGCTGTAGTGGCATTCACACTGTTGCTACCTACATTCCATTCTCTATATGTGGCTAAAAACAGCGCTAACACGAGACAAAAGCAGAGAGAGGGGACAAGACCATGTGTCCCCTCTCTCTGCTTCGTCTCGTATTAGCGCTGTTTTTAGCCACAGATCATGCACCAACAAGCCCGATTTCCACCCTGTTAAAATTCCATCCTTGGATAACAGGCGACATCGGATGTCACTTTTAGATGTAGGTAAAAAGCCAGACACTCGTGTGCTGCGCGATGACAGTACACGTTAAAGAACCTCTGGTGGTTGAAATTTCCGGAGATGACTACTACGGCATCACTCATAGCCTTGGTCGCTTTGAGACGTTAAACGCTATAAGCCAAACCATTCTTATATTTAAAATAAGAAAATACCAGAATGAAATGAATAATTTTGGCAGAATACATTGCTAGCGCAAACCTTACCAGAGTGTGCAGACCAAATGAAGTGTTTTTCTTTACCAAAACCTTACCCCTGTGCCTACACACCCTTCGCCAAAGCGCAGAATCTCTGAATGCCGAAAAAAGACAAATTTATCTCAAATTAGTTTCGCTTACGTGAAGATTTCTACACACACTGAGGCATTGAATTTCAGAGCATGGCAAAAAACAAACATATTTGTGTTGTTTTGCTTTAGAGTGAATAAAAATTGCCGGGCCGAATTGTGGTTTCAGAGTGCTGACAAAAAAAATTGAAAACCTAGCCACGTGCGTAGAATGATAGAAAGGAAAATTTGGCTCCCGAAGGCAACAAGACCTCTCCGTTGAAAACTGAAAGTAACTCTATGCACACACTCTCAAAACCATCTACACACAGAGGTATTTACGATAGAAATGTCAGACACTAATGTCTGCATGGCTATAATCGAGCTGTCTATTTCTATTAAAAAAAGCAACCTTGGAAATTTGACAGCAAGAATTTTAAAAGGTAAGGCCCCTGTGTGTCCATGCAGTAATGACAGAAGGTTGAAGGACAAAGCTCGTCAGAGCAGTTTAATCCGATATTGAACGTTCTGAAGAGAGATAAATTAACCGTTGCGAAGTCACACAGATAGTATTAACGATAAAAAAAACTATGTGCTATGTACTGAGCTATCGCTAAAATTTTACAGCTGGTTTTATTCAGGTGAACCCATAAGTGAGAATTTGTATCATTACCATGCAAACACCTAAACGTCTAAAATGCGGACGTCCCGGTCGCAGTTTCTGATGCCTGATGCATTGAGACCTGCACGAGATGTTCTTCTTTGTCTGCCACATGATCCACGCAGAAATAAAGGATGTTATAAGCTTTTTTAAATTTCTAATTTTGATGCTGGAACAGTCTGTAATTCGATATCGTAAATTCGACCTAAGCGATTCAATCAAATCTCTTCAATATGGTATATAAGGCAAAATCTTCAGGAGCAAACCGATGAAATGATATAAATTTTCTCAGAAAAGGCAGTATGCGAAAGATCTGAATCAGCAATTTCTGAGCGAAATTGAAATTCCTGACATATTTATTCACAGACAAATAACGCACTAAATTATCACATTCCTGGCCGCAAAATTCGTAAGTCCACTTTTATTTACCGGGAAATAAAACATCACCGTATTTACCTTTCGGGCTGTTTCGGGTAAAAGAAAATTCTCTTATTTACTTTCCAAAACCTACGCATCACTAAAACGCTTGATAAAAAAATATTCTCGCTTCTCCTTCTCCTCATTTTCTGCAGATCAGCAAGATTTCTTACCGCTACTCGATTTTACTCAAAAGGCAATTATCTGCAGCCGGCTTTTCTCGTATCGTTTCTCCTGTACTTATTACATTCTATGACGAGAACCACTGTTTGAATTCATGCAAAAAGCGCATCTTCATTCACAACAACCATCGATGCAATACTCAAGCGGATAAGGCTTTATTCTATCAACTTCGTTCTATGGCCACTCATCTGCAATAATGCACGTTGGTTTGTTATAGACATCCGAGTAAATAAATGGTAAATGATTTTGCAATGCTGTAAAGTACTGAATTGACCCGCACGTGACTTTATCCTATTGGGCCGGACATGCTATGCGGCAGGATATAGCTCTAAAAATAGCAGACGAGAGAAAGTTCTACACCAATTGGTGTCGTGGCGGACGCACGGGTATTTTTTTTTCCAAGTTGCCACCTTTACATTGAGCATATAAGAGAAGAGACAGCATTTTGTCCTTCGACGTCCGTCGGTCACGGTTTCTGCTTTTACCACCGTACTCTACTATATCCTTAGAATTTTGTTATGTCAGTTCTGTTGCGGATGGTATTTTCACCAAAACAACATATCTGATAGAGGCGCAGCTGTGCACGTTCGTAGAATACGGTAAAGGACGTAACGACGGCCCTCCATTCGCCAAACTGGTGGACCTGCCTGAGCCTTGCGTCACCTTTACGCTCCCACCGAAGTACGGATCCTTCTCGGATCGCACACGACCAAAAACGGACAGTTTAAGCATACCTGGACCAACGCCCCCTAGACTAAAAAAAGGCCTGCGCAAGTCCCCCTCTCGACAGTCCTACGTCACGACAGTGAGATCTGGGGATAGATCGACGGCGCCGAGCGCAAGCATCCACAAGCAAGGCGAAATGGAATGACTCGGCCTGAGTGTGCGTGGCATTGCATTCGGCCGAATGTATTACCCAGATAACACTGTAACAAGAAACATCAGCTGACCATGTTGCCGCTCCCTGACCCTTTCAGCTGCTAGGTAACACCTCCGCAAACGAGTTGTGGGCGCGAAAGTCTATACTTAACAGAATGGATGAAACCGCTGAACTCACTCTTAATGTCAAAGAACATTTCCCTTTTTTTTACCTTGCACTCGCGCTTCTTTTAGCGTCATTTTGCTTATTCGTTTTTGACGTTTTCTACATAGTGCTCATTATAATCACATCTGTTAGTGGAGGGGTATTTACACTGAATAATGAGTGTGAAATTGCCTTGGGTCGATGCTCATGAGGAAGAAAACCCTGGCCTTCATGGAATACGTTCCTGAAAATGTGTGCGCGCGTGTGTGCGTGGGTGTGCGTGTGTGTGTGTGTGTGCGTGTATGTGTGTGCGCGCGTGTGTGCGTGTATGTGTGTGCGCGCGTGTGTGCGTGTGTGTGTGTGTGCGCGTGTGTGCGTGTGTGTGTGTGTGTGCGTGTGCGTGTGCGTGTGCGTGTGCGTGTGTGTGTGTGTGTGTGTGTGTGTGTGTGTGTGTGTGTGTGTGTGTGTGTGTGTGTGTGTGTGTGTGTGTGTGTGTGTGTGTGTGTGTGTGTGTGTGTGTGTGTGTGCGCGCGCGCCTCGGTGCTTCAAGTCTGTCGAAAATTCGAGCAGGCTAAACAATGACGTCACGGGCTTCTCTTTGAGCGCCTGCCGAATACGGCGGCTACGTTACCTTGCGATGATCTGGCCCCTCTGCGACAGCCTTCTTATTCCAGGGCCATAACTCGGATCGTCGGTCCAAAACAAGAGGCCTTAGCTAATGCGCCACTCACATCTCTACTGTCCGACGCCGCGGCCATGATACAGGCCGTTGTCTGCCAGCAGCTTGCCAACGTCGGCCTCTTCTCCACCCCCGTGCCAATCTCGTCACCATCGCGTCCTGTTCCACTAAAGGCCGCTGAAACCACCAGTCAAGCCACCCCCCCCCCCCCCCTCCCGCATGTTGCTACCTCAGTCGCAATTCTGCACAAAGGCGTACGTCTGACAACAGGCCAATTTCTTTCATTTGCTGTCGAGCCGGCAACACTTCGTGCTATTGCCGAAGCCGTACCTGCCCCAGCCCTCGTTCCTATTACAACGCTGACCGTCGGTACTACTATGGACCTATACGCTCCTCTTCCCAACCTGAAGAGCTCCGCCCCGCGTATGAGGGGCCTTTACACTTCCCCTATCAACCAGATGAAACTCGCCCCGACGCTGTCTCAAGTGTCCGTCGCTCCATTCGATCTCGATCCTCGCGACATCGTCGCTCCCGTTCACCGGTACCTCGTCGCAGTTCCTTCCCATCATACGCCGGCACCTACTCGGGAAACTAGCGAGTGCAGCGCCCTGGACTGACGATGCATTATCGACCTGGACTGCAAACTCGGTACTAACCTGCGCACCCAGACGTAATCTCATAGACATACTTGTTGACAAAGTCCCAGTTTCTGCTCTTACTGACACCGGCGCCCACATTTCTGTTCTCATTTCCTCGCTTTGTCGACGCCTCAAGAAACGTCTTACACCCGCTGCCTCATTTGCCGCTCGTGTTGCTGATGGCAACACAGCTACTGTGGTTGGTCTGTGTACTGCGAGATTAGCATTGCCGACTGCCACATCCCTGTGTTATTTACAGTCCTCACCAGTTGCCCTCAAGACGTTCTATTAGGCCTCGACGTTTTAACTGCACACTCCACTCTGATTGACTGTTTTTCCGGACTACTTAACCGATACCTGCCGCTCTGGACTGACTCAATGATATGTCTCCGCTCCGCTACATTTACCCGCCTGGAACCACATGCCGCTGTGTATGTGTTCATGTCGCATTTTCCCTCCATTCCTGATGGCGACTACGTTGTTTGCCCCACATGCGACGTGATTCTGCAGCTTACGATCGCTCTCCCTTACAATATTGTGCACGTAGCGAACAGCCACACCTTTTTCCTGTGTTGAACTTCAGCTTTCTTGTGCAAGTGCTACCCTCAGTCTTCAATGTGTCTGCTCTTTTTCCCGACCCTAATCCTGAAGTAATACCGTGCACCATCCCCACCTCTACAGGCACGCATATCAGGAATGGTTGCTCCTGATTTGAGTCATGTTCGTGTTCAAGCACTTACGAGCCTTCTGACTTCGTACGCTGATATCTTTGATTTCGGTGACCGTTCCTTGGGTCACACCTCCCTAGTTACTCATCGCATCGATACCGGAGGCGCCAGCCTAATTGACAGAAAACCTTACCGAGTCGCCATTCCTGAAAGTCACGTCATACAAGTTTGAAATTGTTCGCAGAAACACCAGTATATTTGTAATAATAGGCCTGACACTGACATGAAAAGCACAACGAAATTACTTAATTCCGAATTATATGAAATCCAGTCTGGCGGTAGCGTAATCCATTGTTGTCGGGTATAGAAGAATAATAGGTATAAACTATTGACGGGCGTTTTCCCAAGAGCTTAAATTGTCTGATTCGCCGTTCATTCTAACAAAGGACGCTGTGAAACTAACCTGCTCTGTCTGAACGCCAAAGGACACGCCATATACGCCCTTCTAGAACAAGGAAGAGATTCGGCCTGAACAAATAGGCCTGCTGTACAGGTTTCCTCGTTTTAGGCCCACTTGCAACATTGGAGAGTTCCACAGAGGTAAACCTGCATGTTCAGCAGTTCATAACCATCACTGGTGCAAATGGCGGGAGCTGTCGTCGTATCCGCCGACGATGTAGGTGCGGCCGTTTATCTCCATCATCCGGTGGCAGCAGCGAGGGCCTGGCATGCGCTGCACCACTAACCAAGACTCGGACGAAGGAATGTAGACTTCCACACTGCTGGGCATTTCGTGGCCGTCGTTACCACCGTTCAAATATAGCTTGCCTGCGCCAAAGTGCCAGCCCCGTCGTAAGCATCTGCGCTGCACAGCCTTAAATTTGCTCTTCCTATAATTTACACTGTCCCGGGTAAGCGTAAAGACACGGATTCCACTCTGATATGAGCCTGCTCTGAAGTTATCGGCTTAACTTGAAGCTGGCATTAAAATGGTAACATTAATTCACGCCACTGTAATCAGAAAGGCGTTAGCGAAAAGACGAATGCGGCAGCAAGTAAACCTCAGAAATTGTGCCGCTTGTATTTGTTGCTTTTGACAGCGAACGCGATGAAGGTAAGCGGGAACAACGTGTGGCTATCGGCAAGTGACTCTGCGGTCACGCTTTTTATGAATGCTTTTTAGGACTTTTAATAGCGAGGGCCACCCATATCATAAAGTTTTCAGGTTAATGAGAAGTGCAACACCTTGGTTACAAATAGAATCGGACGAGGCGCTAAGACCGTAACTAAGTGCAGTGCAAGCCACTCCATTTATCTTTTGCGTTGTGCCACAGAAAGCACTGTCACCTGTCAGCTCGATTCATCGATCGATCACTGTGACAGAATAGAATCCTTGATGCTGAGAATATAGTTTAGATGAAGCCAATAATGAATTCTGTGTAATGCCTTTCACAGCTTCAAGTGATATATGAGACCTTTATTTAGACTCAAAGGGAAGGAAACACTCACAGGCATTATGCGTCAGTTAAGTAATGAGTTAGTTCACAACCGATTATTTCTTCTCGTTAAAATGTGCGTGAGACATTCAGAAGCGAAAAGTTTATCTCATTCGAACCCACCTATGAAGGCGGAAGCTGAACCACTGCTACGTGCCCTGTACATCGGGGGCACACTGGTTCCATGATTGGAAGCGGGGTTGAACCGCTCCACGGTGACAGGGCAACCGACAGCTGCATCAAGGAGCCCGAAATGCAAACGCTACAAGAATACTGAAATGTTTAAAAAATTTGCAACTTCAGCCATAATTTTTTTCATTTACGGTAAGAATGGTCACCATGGCTGTGGCAGTGTAACGCGATACAGACGATTATTTTACGCTTAATGCATTCGACCAAACTTCTCTCAAACATCGATGATTTTGCTAGAAGGCCTCTAGAATTAGGTTAACATATCTAGGCGAACATTTCTTTAATCTTCACTTTTATGTTTTTGAGGTCTCTTCACTGTCATTCGATTAAACTTCCTTCGCACATTTCAACTGGAGAAAATGTTATCACATTTACAGTGTGATAGAGTGTACGCATGAAATGATACTATTACAGCATGGACTCATGATGCTTCCCCTATAGGTTTCAGGCAAAATGGCTCAACAGCAATAGCTCATACCGTTCTCTCTACCGAAAGCGTAGATGTTGTTCATTGCCGCAACTTCGACGTAGCCGCAAGCTACATCCATGGCTGAGCAGGGCTCCCATACACAGCGCTCGGTGCTGAAGCAGTCGCAAGAGCGCAGGCACGCGTCTGCCTGCTTCCCGTCCTCTATGTAGATGAACTCGACCGCCAACACTACGCCGTGGAATGCCCTGCATGGAAACGATTCGTGCGTCAGCGATTTGGCCATGAACAGCATGTCAGGCAACAAATATATTATGTGATTGCAGATAATCGTAAAAGCAAATGCCAAAAAAAATTATTCTTTCGCGGTGACATTCAAGAAGAAGGCAACACATGGCGACATGATGAAAGATGATTTAATGGCTGGCTTAGTGCTACTGCCAATCATCTTCTTCTCAACACTTCCCGGGGCCACCAAGCGATGGTCCCGATCGGTTGGTAGAAGTTGCTGGTGACGTGACGGTGAGAATGTTCAAGAAAAGATACAATGGAAGATTAGCTTGCCACCACGACGACAATGAAAACGGTGAAACTTGGGTGATCCGCCTCTCCTGGAGCTCTTGAGTCATCCGCCACCAGAGAATTTATGGGACTGACGGCTCGAAGTCACGTCGGGCGGCTGGGCAGGGTGGGGGTTGCGTGTTCGTGTCTTTTGGTTCTTCGGGTCCTTCGGGTCTTTGGTCTGATCTGGTCTCTGCTCAGTTAATGTGTGCGCCTTGTCTTCAAACCTGGGCTGGGAGTTGGGCAGCGGTAGTTGCGGCTGGTGTGGTCTGGGCAGGAAGGGCTGAGGCGAAGCTGTGCGGCGATATCTCAGGGCTCTTGGTCGACAGTCCCGGAGTACGAATGGCGCCGATGCTCCAAGTCGAGGATAAGGATGACTTACCCCGCACGTCCACGAAAATATTACGTGCTGATTAGCAAGAGAACGGCACAACATGACGACAGGATGAACGATAATTTATTGGCTGGCCTAGCGCTGTTGCCGATCTACTGCGCAAGTGGCGCTAGGCCAGCCATCCAATCATCATTCATCCTGTCACCATGTAGTGCCGATCTTCTTCGTAATACTATAATTGTGAGCTAAAGGGTATTGGATGCTAGAGCTTCGCTGGAATAGGATGAAATAAGCCTCCGGGGCATTTGTTGTTCGTTACATGTAGTCGTGCTCAAATTGCCTCGTTTACGTTTGATTTGCCGCTGATGGAATGATTAGTACTTCGAATTATGACTTACAGAAGTCCGTAAAGACATACCCAGATTAGTACGATAACTAGGAGAAGCATCGTCGGAAGAAACCGAACAGCCCAAAACAATATTTTTCAGTTTTAGTTCGAAATACGAGTGGGCATTATGTTACACCATGGCTCACATTTAATGACATAGCCCTTAAATATGGATAATGCATCTTGCCTGGGTGATGTTCCGTGCATGGTGTGCAGCAGCCAGCGCGAGGCTCGTGGATCGTACGGCTCAACAGCAACCCGGCACACTCTGGAGTTGCAGCCTCGCACCATGAACAACTCGTGCGGCACGCGGGGAAGCCAGCGCTCGGGATTAGTGCGGGCGAAGACCATGCAGGAAACCTGACACAGGGCTGCAATTGCTGCGAGTGAATCGTGAAAAGGTGCAATTTCTTCATGTGATCGAACAAACATTGGCAGTTTATTCCAGCGTGTTTTGAATCTAGTCTCCTGAGAAGAAAATAAAACACCTTGGGAAACATTAACGCTGTCGCTATTTCAGTGAACGTGGTGTTGCTGCTAGATGGGAAGGTGCAGAGCTCCTTTAAGTCTATACTCGGAGTTAAAGAGCCTAGAGGGAATATTATCATTCGTAACTAATGTAAAGTGATAAAAAGCGACTAAGCGACTCATGTAGCGGATGCTTTTGTATGCAAAGAAATATCGGAAAAAATGACCGGGGCAACAACACGTGCTATAGCGCTAGATATGACGGTCAAAAGACCTTATGAGTGCCCAAACATGAATGGCAAAAAGCAGACGGAAGAATAACCGGAGGAGCGCGGGTCGAGACCTATACTGTTATAATTTTCGTGTTCTACCTTTTCTGTATCAAACGGCTGCGCGAAGAGATACACACTGCTCTTGGACACGGGTAAGGGCATCTTGCTTTTGATATGTATTGAAATAAAAGTGCTCAAGTTTCGAAAATAAAGAGCTCAGATATTATTGCAACTGCAGGAGCAAGAGGCGCATCTTCAGTTCTATTCTGTGGCCGTGCAAGGTTGAGAAAATCGACAACACAGGGCTGACTAAACGTGTGTCCTTCACTGCTGCCTTTTAACGATATAGACGACACGATTGAAATGCATTTGATACTGCTCATATATTCACACTAGATGAAGCAAGGCGTTGAGCGCTCACACTGTACCTGTCAGAAGCCAGATTGTTCACTCAGCTTCCGACCTGTGGCGCTCGTTTGGTTTTGGATGCACAATATTTGGTACAGGTGTTATATAACCAAGCACTTGGGCAGTGTTAGGTATTATCTCCATCAAGGTGTTCCACATAGCGCTATTATCGTGCGAATCCCGACATTCTAGAAGGCTCTCATTAAAGCTGACTGCTATGATTCACACTTATTGACTTCAGATCTCAGGAGATTTTCTTTTAGGGGGCCTGTATGTTCCGATCCTGGCAGGTGTACCAGATGCAATTCATGCCTTGAATGAGCTTAAGCCAAGTGACGCGGCAGCGGCTACGTGGAGACAAACATCTGAAGCTACAAAAGCGCTCAAAGCAGGCACATAAGCGCTAATTTTCAATCGATGCCAATAGCGTGATTGTATAAATTTAGAAGAAAACTATTTTCTTGCGCTTTTCTCTTAATGCATCTACGTTTTCCGCTGGCGCCTTTTTGAACCCTTTCAAGACTCCTCATGCTTTTCGTTAGTTAGTATGAGTAGGTAGTATGAGTATGGTACGGCATGTATTGAGTGGACGATCCATATATTTCACCTCTTACTTGGTTGAATTGGGCCGTTCAATATTAGGCAACCTAGAGGAGCGACAAGCTTATCAAAAAAGAAGGAATACCCGTGAGGGCTTTGTGAGAGGCACTAATAACACAGGATGATAAATTTCCTTCAAATGCAAGACAGAGCGTGTTGTTGAAGGTTTGTAGAAAATACAAATTATGGGATCCAGCTACTGAGATGCAATCGCTGGATATGCAACTCACCTCTGTTTCGTACCCAGCGTTCAGTGCTTCTGCTCTTCACAGCTTCAGCTTCGTCACTCTCGGAGACCAGTGAGCCAAGCGCTATGCACACCTGCAATTCGATGTCATCGCAGTGCAGCAGCAGACGTTGGCTGGCCGAACACTTGCAGGGTCCTCTGCGCAGGTCTCCGCGCACTGTCGCAAAGGTAGGACACAGCTCTCGGAACATGATTAGTGTCCTGCGCCGCACCACCATCGGACGGTCACCACCTTGGACTTAATGATCTGAATTCAGCCACAAAATCAGCAAACGAAAATGAACAACTATTGGGATAAGATATGTTTGCGGTCATGGCTGACAGGTGACCTTCGGTGATACTGACCTGAGAAATGTTGAGAGGGGCAGGGAGCTTGCCGGTTTCTCGGCTTTTATTTCAGTCACGTAAGCCATTTTCGTTATCCAATCATCAGCCGAGATGTCAGCAATGTGGATCCTGGGAAATCTGTACCGGTGTGGACAGAAGTAAACGGAGCACGAAATTTCCCTCTACAATTTTTTACGCATTGCATAATTGAAACTGGCAGCCGTGGATGTGCAAACCGGTTGCAGTAAATTTTCACTTGGACAGTTATTTTCTTATCTCCAGTGCAGAAGCGTGATTTTAATTTGAACGGAAAATTGTGCTCCGATTACTTATGTCCGCACTTGTACGTGCTCATGAATAAAATGGAGGCTCTATATCCGCCGCACGTAAAGTATCTGGACAGACAGTTGGCAAATCGGGAAAAAATGTACCGCCTCAAATTTAGTCGAATTCGCCTTCCAGGAAATAAGGGCCCTTAATACGTGAAACGGTGCTCAAACACTGGAAGTGATAGGTGAATATTTCTTCTTAGGATTAAGAGTAACAGCAGATCCGGACTATGATAGAGAAGTAACAAGAATAATAAGATTGCAGTAGAGCCCATTTGGCGTCTACTCATGTATTGATTCTGATAAATATCTTTCAAGAGGAAAGTATATAACAGTTGCATCTTATCTGTGCTCTCTTAATATGGCTCAAACGTGGAGCGTAGAGGAAAAGGTTCAACTTAATTTGAGGACGGCGCAGGGAGCTATGAAATGGGAAATGGTAACTGTAGCGTTAATAGTGCAGAGTAGGACAGAGAAAGAACTAGAGTTAATGACATTCTAAACGAAATCAAGAAGAAATGTGCATAGCCAGGACATGTATTCCGAAAAAAAAAGGATAACCAATGATGGCTAAGATAACAAATCGGATTCCAAGGAAAGAAAGGCATAGTAGGGGGTGGAAGAATATATGGTGGGCTCGTGAGGTTGAGACATTTGCCGGTCCAAGTGGACGCAACTAGCACGAGACCGGTATCATGATATCTTTCTAGGAGTGTGAGAAAGGCTTCACCCGGAATTAAGCATAGTCCGGCTGATTATGATGAACAGCGTTCGACAGTGAGAATTCCACAAGACCCGTTTCAAGTGGCAAGCACTCAGTGCCCATTGTCTTTCGCCGATACGAAAAGGTTTCTTCAAGCTGAAGTAGAGCTTGTCTGTCTAATTGGTTCACAATTCGATACAGAAAGTAGCTGCCCTTAGAGATAATGACAAAGAGGCAAGACGGACAAAAACGCCGACTAAGAATTTTATTTCCTCAAGAAATTTAAGGCGTTAATGAGTGACCTCCTCTAATCGTCAAAAGATAAAAGCTTGGGAACAAAAAGCGCACAAGTTATCAACACGAAGGAGAACAACTCACGGCAAGGAAGATAGTTTGAAGCTTAGCCAGCCCTTTATGTAAGGTACAATCAGTAAAGTCATTTATTGTCACGAATGACCCGAGGAACCCATCAAAGAAACGATTGGTATTAGGCGCAATTACAGACCAGTAAAGAAGGTTAAAACAAACAACAAAGGTAAAATATGACACCATCTCCTAGCTGCGTCCAGGAAAAAATGGCAATGGCTTTGCTCCGCTATGCCAGTATATACGTAGCGAGATGTGCGTTTCTCTGGCTGAGCTTGTTGTCATGTATGTTTAGAAATGAGAGACATTGGGTTAACACATCTTTTGTTCATTTTGTTTGACAGAGGCGAAGACTGCCCGATCATCTGAGAAGTAGCATGCAGCGATCTCGATTTTTTCTATAGAGTACTTCAATTTGGCAGTGTCTAAACACAGTCTCGTACACTAGATTACTCATGAGTGTCAAGTTCATTTGGTGCAGCAGTCTCTCGCAAACACTTCACATCACAGGAGTACCAATCGAACACTCTTTATCCAATGGCTTGACTTTACCCTCGCAGCCCAACGTTATTCTCATTCAAGAATCGCGCATTCTTAAAGGTATTTCGGGCTACCGGGCCCTGCATGCAGCCCCTGGCAGCGATTGTGCCTCACTAGTTACCACTTATATTCGTCAGAACCTCCTATTTGAGGCCATCACTAATCTCGCCTTGTACGATCTCAAATTTTTAACCCCCTACTGGGTACACGCTTGTTAAACCGTTCATGCACTTTACTTTAAGGTTATTTCGAGACTCCAACTTCTTGATAGGTGCGGACTTTAATGCCCCGGACGTTATTTGGGGTTACCTACACACCTTCAACTTTGACGCATACTTAATGACGTATTAAACGGAGTTCAGTCAACTTTTATATTACCCCAAACTTCATTACTTGGGAAGGGGACGGGCACTAATATTCCACCATGACAGACCTCACAATGGGCAGCGAACGGCGAGATGTCACATGGAAGGTTACAGATGAAAAACTGCTCAGCGACCATTACATTATCCAAATCACTGTCCATAGCCGTACCCGTTCTCGTAAACGTAAAATTTCCCACAGAAAGGGGAATACCTTTCACACTATTCACAACACCTGTCATACTACTGGCAGTCTGCAGAGCTGGACAAAAGCACTCAAGCAGGCCTAGAAATAAGCTACGCAGGAGAGTTCCACTTCAGCCCCCTCAGATAATCCGGACCCTTACCTTGTACACTTTTGAAGAGACGGCAACGACTCTTGCGCACCCTTCGCACTCAGTCCAACAATTTTCGCTTTCTGAGCGCGTCACCGAATTGACACGACAGGTTAAAGAACACTGCGTTGCACTTGACACGAATCACTGAAACAACATTTCTAACGCCATCAATGACACTCTAAATATAAAAGAACCTAGCACTTACTCAGACAACTCCTCGGGCCTCAACTTGCTCTTGTTCTCACTAGCTAGAAGGGCTATTCGCAACTATTGGCGGATGCCTTAAACCCCCTCCGCGATCTCTGCATTCGTGCTCTCCTACCTAGCCTTTATCTCCCGTACACTAGTGCTTCCAATCCAGAGCTCAATGAGCCGTTTAAGTTCTGGGATTATGACTGGATGCTAGAACAACTAAAGTGGAAGTCATTCCCAGCTGAGGACCAGATTACGTACTCACTCATTCGAAATCTCTCTAACAAGGACAAAGGAAATTTTCTGTGCATTATAATCTTATATTGGGAAGAAAGCAGTCTCCCAGCATCTTGGAAACAATCACTTATAACCCTACAGCCAAACCCAGACAAAAACATCGCTTCCAAACCTCCACCCAGTTTTTCTAACATCATTCCTGGAAACGACCATGGAAAGGATGGTGCTCAACGGTTCGAGGATCATCTTGAACCCACAGATTTCTTTCTCCTTCCACAAATTATCTGCCCAGAAGGCGTGTCTACTCAGGACCTCTTTTTCTCCTCATGCATGAACTTGACCCTCCGCCCTCTTTCCAGATCCAAGCTATAGTGGCCTTTGGTGTGCGTAAGGCCTTTGACAACCTTGCCCGCGTTCTTCTAATAAACATCCTTGCCTCAACTTGTTGGGGTCCAAAGATGCATGGCTACCGCACTGCATTCTCCCGTGAGCGCATGGACAAGTTCCGTGTTAATGATTCTGTACCTGATCTTTTAGCCCTCATTTGTGGAACGCCTCAGGGCGCTGTTCTCTCACCCATCCTTAACCTTTTAATGGCTGCCCTATCTGGTATTTAAGCATCTATCCCAAACCTAAAACACATTTTATGTAGACGACCTTAGTCTTTGGTGCAAATCCTGGTCTCCTGGGGCAGTAGAGGAGACCCTACAGCAAGGTATTGATACAGTCGCTAGTTATCTTGACAAAGTAGAGCTAATTCCCGCACCTGAAAAATCTGAATCGCTGCTGATTGCAAAAACTCGCTGTGAACGCCAACATAGCCAGCTAATCAATCTCACAATGGCAGGTCACCCCATCCCTTGCGTATCTTCTTGCCGGATCCTTGGACTTCATATCCATGAGTCAACACATGACATAAAGCGTTATATCCGTGCCATCGTTTTTTTTTCTCGAGTCGGTGATGCTCTAAATGGCGGCTGCAAAGCATTGCTCAGGTTTGAGAGTCACTGCTGGCATCGAACGGGCCAAAGGAGGCAGATCGACGCGCTGTGAGAACAAAGGCATGCAAAGCAAGCAGTTCTACACGGAGTGTTTGCTTCTCCTCAGGTTGCAACTGCAGCTACTGCGGGCAGGCAGATGATGCTAGGGAGGAAGTGCGGTCACAATGGTCGTGGCGCGCTGCTCTCGACACGCAGAGAGCGTTCCCGTGGAAGGACAATTACACCCTCACTCGGTGTGCTCCTGTACTTCTCTGTACGGCTCGGCGCCTCTGCTCTCGTCCCCCTAACCGAATGGGCCATAAGGCCAAAATTTGGCCCGGAAAGTGCATGCCATTACGTGTAACATGCTCATTTTCTAATGCCAAGTGCTTGTGAACAGCATCCACAAGCGGCCTCAAGAGTCACAGGCTAGTAGGCTGTGGCGGCCGCTTTTCGATGGAGACTAAAAGCAAGGCGCCCGTGTGAGGTGCGACATCAGTGCACGTTAAAGACCTCCAGGTGGTTTAAACTTCTGAAGTCCTCCACTGCAGTATTTCTCATAGCCTGAGTCGCTTTTGGATGTTAAAAAAAAGCCACAGCCTGGTAAATTATGTTTTGCAGACTGCGTGAACAAGGCAGCTGTGAAAAATGGCTGAAAACAATTCACATCTACCAACATTCACTGCCAGTGACATATGGCTCACGTAGAACAAGATTTAGGCATTGAGAACTGCTCGAACTGCTGTGAACTCTAGTGACCTAGTTGAATATTTGCCCTCTGAGTGCTCAGCGGCGAGCGTTGAGCACACGCGGGGTGCAAAGAAGCATGTTATAGCGCATGCACCCGAGCCAACAAGTTTGACTTTCCAGAAGCAAATGCCGCTTCTGTTTTCAAGCAAGCTAGGAGCTATAATTGTAAGCGCACTTGAAAAGCCATGCCTTTCACCAACTGCAAATATCTCTCCACAGCTAAAAAGACAAAATTGACCCCCCCCCCCCCCTTCAGCACTGCATCTAGACATACAGGTATATTTGAGGCAATCAGAAAGCCATTGATGCGTGCAGCACAGGTGTTCCATGGCACAACTGCACCTCTGGTACCTCGCTGTCTTCCTATTTACAATATGACATTCCCTACGATTGCACCACTGTCCACAGTGGTTCACAGAAACCACTGCACATGCTTCATTTGCTGTTAGACATCAAATACTTTCTGCAACTTGGCACTCGGCATGCTCTGAAATGTTGCTAATGTATCTGGTGATGACTTGAAATGTGCCTACACCACAGTAGCGTAATGCGATGATCAACTACAGCATTGAAATCTGCAACTGACGATAGTTATCCATGCTCAGCGTCAGCCGCAGAAACTTAGGAGGCTTGTCTTCGTCGTACTTGAAACGATGTTTCAGTATTTTCGAGTCAGATTGAGGTTCTCAGAGCCAATGCTTCAGAGAGTGGGTCTGTGAATCCTTATTGTATCCACTTTCATGAAAGGCTGGGTATGCAGTAGAACGAAGTCTGCACAGTGTGTGAAAGCTGCGATGCCCCATGTTTGCAAGTGGAAGTCTAGATGTCCCCGTAGTGGTGTCATTGCCACTTATAGATGCTGTTTTCTCATGCACTCGAGGAGCAAATCAAGTGGAGCTTCATTTAAAAAAAGGGGGCCTTGAGGACCGCTTGAAGTAAAGGTGTTAATCAAGGCATGTTTGTGAATATCAGTTAACCTGATCCCTATGCACTGTTTCCACTGCCTCGTGTGGCTAGAGTATTTCTCAAGACCTTATTGGAAGGAAGGCTGAGGGACCGTTAACCAAGCTTTTCGTAAACATGGGAGTTGTGCCACTTCTACATGGCATTCTCGATCACTATTGAAAGATTCCATCATCTCACTGTAAGCTCTTGTGACCCGCTGTTGCAATCGATAATTCGCTGCTGGGCTCAAGTAATATTCGTGCACTTTTGGAGATGTGTTATCAACTATTTTTGTACAAGTTGCAATGATATACTTTCCGCACTGTTCTGTGTGCCATTTTGTTTTCTTTCTATGATCATGTATGTAGGATTGCGTAATCTTTCATTTCAGGTTTGATTTTATTCCTTAGCCCTGTGTGCTAAGCCACATCCTAGACTGCACACTTCTATTTCTCAAAGGCCATTTAAATCTCCAGTTTTGAACTGCTCTGTTCACTCTAGTTATTGTAGCTTTCCATGAAGCAGTGCTCAAATGTCTTTGATTGATAGGATATGGTTCAAAGACCATTGAAATATCTGTTCGACTAAGGTATTAAATTTTGTGATGGACTGATGCTGAACAGCCTGTATTGTTGTGTCAGTTCCTCAGATTTCTGTACTTCAGAATCGAAACTTTTTGAATTGTTATCAAATAATAATAGTGCACCTACTTACCCCTTTGTCAGAATGTTTTGTAAAGACATGAGCTGAATTTTCGGATTTTAGAATAGTCCTGCCTCTTTTTTTGCATTTTGCAGACGTCGCACAGTGAAAACCTGTATCCAAGCTCGAATCCATCAGGCCAAGAGCAGCGGAAAAGGAAACCTGTATCCAAGCTCGAACCTGGTGGACTGAAAGCAGATGTTTTGTGACCACGGTGTATAAGCTAATAAAGCCAATCCAGGTGACCACATGTATCTTTAGGACGCTTGCATTCTTTGCACTTGAGACTCATCTCATGGAGAGCATCATTTCTGCAAAACATTTTGTGTCATAACTGTAGCAGACACTGATTCAGGCCTTGCACAAGGCCTAAAGCTGGCATTTTAGTATTATGCGCAACACAAGCATGAGGTGTGATGTAGGAGCCTTGCAACCATGCAGAGTATCACCATAGCATGGTAGCATTCCCATGCCGAATGTCTCTTCTCTGAGATCAGACAAATGTATCGCACCTTCAGAGTGCACTCATTCCTTGCACTAGGTGAGTGCCCACATCCATGCACTCTGAAAGTTGATACCTAAGCACAAAATTTGCCGCACACACACGGGTACAAAAGTCCTCACAGTGTGCACGCCTTCTCGCCGTACGCACGTCGCACGTTCTCCCACCGTGCACACGTCGCACGTCCTCACATCGCACACCCTCGCATCGCACATCCTAGTGTCGCACATCCTTGCATCTCACATCCTCGCATCGCACAACCTCGCGCTGTGCGGGTCGATAACCATGCACAGATAACCACGCAGAGCCTCGCACAATATTTTCAGTTGGGCAGCCGTTAAAGTTTGTAATCCGCTTAAGCATCTAGTTCGCCGCATTGTCAATAAACACGCCGGGCTACGCGAGGGTCAAGCCAGGCATCTTGTCCATGCATTAGCACTCAGCAAAGTTTTACATATAGTTCCATACATTGCTGTACCATGTAGCCGAAGATATGACATATAGAAATACATTAGACCAGGCTGCCTTTAACGTCCGTGTAGTACATACGTCCACAGAGCGCCTATACTCTCTACTGGCGCCTAGGAGACCCCTCCTTCCTCGCTACCAGATATCCTCAGAGTAACCCCCATTCCAAAAAACGTTGCACTCGATACTGTCCCAGGCAGACGTTCCGCTCGCGTTTGCAATCATGTACAGCCTCCTGATTCCACGATCACCCACACATATGCATCACGAACTGACGTCGGAACGGCTGCTAACTCAAATGAGAACTGCAACGAGGTAGTGAAGCATACCATCGGTCATTACATAGATCCTCCCCTACAGCGACTTTCGAGCCCCTGCCAATGGTCGCCACTATTCAAGACCTCGCAAAAGCACCCCCCAACCCTATCGGTTATACAATATACACTGATTCAATACAGGCTATACACGCCATTCATGCGGGTCGCATTCCAGAAGAACTGCAGGATGATCTGAGCAGAACTCTCACCAAACTACGTCTCAAAACTGTCACACTGAGGTGGATTCCTGGCCATGCTTGAATCGCAGGCAATGAGGCAGTGCATCGCCTCGCCCGGGAATTCCAACATCAGGCTCATGGGATTCCCTGGCCTTATTCATCTAAGTGGGACACTACTCTTCACTACAAAAAGGAATCAACATCGACTACAGCAAGATTAGAGAAACTCTTCGTACACTTCCTATTCCTGATAAATATCTCACTACCACCCAAATACGTATTCTTAGACGCATACAACTAAATACACTGTTTACGCCCGCCCGATCGTTTCTATACCGAATCAGACATTCATCCACATGCCCAAATTGTTCAGAACACAATTCCAACTTAGAACATTGCATGTTTTCCCAGCCGCAATTCAATCACCTCACTTTCCAAGCTGTCCTCCCTCAGCGTGGTAGGCTTGGTTAGCTTCTGACCAGCTGAAAGATCAGTTGGCCTTGATGACCTTAGCCCAGCACATCCTTGACTCCTATTTATGCGCGAAAGTGGTTTCTACCTCCTTCTCCTGTGTCCAAACGGACTGTTCGCAATGTTTCTATCAAACGTCCGGCGCGTAGGTGCATTTTCAGAAACTCGAATGAAGTTATCAGCCACACGACGTGCCTTCACATCCACTTCTGTTGGTTCCCGTTAAATCAACTCTTCCATAGGCCCCATCTCGACTGCTACGCGGTTCGTTGCGTTCGGCAGTCTCACCTCACCCTTTGGCAAGCCGTTCTCTCTGTTCGGACGTCTCCGCTGCTCTCTTTGCCTTCTTAGGCACATTCTCTCTTTGCTGCTATGCGCTGCTTTTCAAGCTCTGCCGGCGGTTGCGTTTCCATGGAGCCGAAACGGAGGGTCGTCTGTGCGCTGAGCGATGTCAGCGCAAGATCATCAGGTGATCGAAATTACTCCGTATCCCCCCACTACGACCGCTCTTTCTCTCTTTTCACTTTCTAACCTTCCTTCTTACCCTACAGCGTGACTCAGGTGTCCACAGAGCAAGTGTGAGATTCTGCACCTTCCTCTTACTGAGAACCAATTTACTATCATAAGGCTATGCATTCTGGCATCTCCACATCCAAGACGTTCTTCCCTTTGTTCGGATGTCTCTACTTCAATGAAGTTTGGTGTCTCCACTTTGCAATCGAAACATTGTGGGGGTTTAAGCATATTTTGAATCAAGTGATAGAAGGAAAGCTGTGTCTTGCCGCGATAGCCTCTAACACCAGCTTTTCAATCCGTGGTTTTTTCGTAATTTTTATTTAAATTAGGTTTCTCGGAAAATTAGATTTTTTTGCATGGACACTTACATCTAACCAGGTCAACATCAATGTTTCGTATTTTTTTTAGTATATTTTACATAGGTTTAGAAGAAAGGAAAGGCGCAGCATCTGCCTCATTCCTTCAACGTTGTTGAGCGTGAGAACCTCCGTGACGCT
Organism: Amblyomma maculatum; assembly: GCF_055883805.1. NCBI lineage: Eukaryota > Metazoa > Arthropoda > Arachnida > Ixodida > Ixodidae > Amblyomma > Amblyomma maculatum. The sequence goes on along the minus strand of NC_139350.1, from coordinate 101,546,034 downwards.
GACGGCTTTTTCATTGCTTTACATGAAGGGAAAGACGCAGTATCTGTCACACTTGCTTCTCTGGATACCATAAAGCGCCGTAAAGGAAAGGAGGAAGGTTAGAGCGAAAGTGGAAAGCGACAGAAAGACGAGCCGTAGTGGAGGTCCACGGGGTAATTTAAACAACCTTGGGTTCATTAACGTGTGCTGACATCGCACAGTACACGGACGCTTCTTACTTTCGTCTGAATGGAAACGCAGCCGCAGCCGTCGGGAGCGCTGACGAATCGTAAATTAGGTTTTGGGGATAAGAAGGAGCCTTATACTTTTGAGTGGATGCCATGGAATTGTGGACGCCTACACCTATCTAGGTCAAGATCATGTTTTCAAATTTTTATTGTATATTGTACATTAGTTTAAAAGAAAGGAAAGGGGCAGTTATCAGTCTTTTGACCTTCAAGGCTGTTCAAGGTGACTTCACAAAATCCAGAGCTGCCTCTCTGTTAATAATGTTTGGTTCACAAGAGAAAGACCAGTATCTGTCAGACTTGCGCTATGGGTACTTCATCCGCGCCGTAAGGGAAGAGAGCCAGGTAGAAGTGAAAGCGGGAAGAAGGGAATTGTTGCCCGGCCGCTTTGGTGCAGTGGTAAAACGGCCGACTACTGTGTCTCAGTACCCAGGTTCAGTCCCGAATGCCGGCGGCTGCGTTTCGATGGAGAAACAAGTATGACAAATACTAACCCCTTTCTCTTCTGTGAAGCAATTATTATCAATATTGTTAGTATTAGGGCGAAAGCCTTTATAGCCTCATCACTGTCATCAGCAAGTGAAATGCTTTTGCGGCGGCTCTGTTTGGTTGAGACGAGATGACGTCATGGAGGTCTCGCCCAATCACAGAGCACCACCACAGTATGCGCGAATGCTTGCCTTATACCAATCAATGAATAATCACTAATAATTGACTAGTTAAGTATTTATTACTCATTAGTAGTATTTGCGCTATAAATCATATAACTTCTGAATTACTGAACACTATGAACAAATTATTTACTAAATACTAAACAGTGACAGTTGCCTAACGAGGTGATTAATTGCTAAATAATGCCATGCAACCCGGACTACCGTATGCGCGAATGCGTGCCTTATAAGGTCATATGCCAACCGATGCCTAAAACTAAATATTTGCTCATTCCTGCCATCGCGGCCGCGCTGCCCCGGTGATTGATCGAGTAAAACTTTATTTTCCACAAATTAAGGAGGCCCTCTACTCCCCGCTCCTGGCATGTAGGCCTGAGGAACGGGGGCTGGAACCTGCATGACTAAGGACTAGCGAATATACATCGGTTAATCGCGGCCTAAGCCGCCAAGCTGACGGCTCTTTGCTGGTCAGCGGGGACGTCGCTTCGCAGCAGAGTCTCCCAGGCTCCTCTAGTTTTAATGTTGCTTAGTGCTCAAAGACTTCGGCATTTCCAGAGAATATGCTCGAGGGTCCCCCATGGCTTCGCAGGCTTTGCATTTATAATTTTTTTCCCCATCTATATGGGTATGAAACAACCAGACAGGTTTTGTGAAGTTTTCGGCTTGTAATCACTGCCAGGCTATGGCTTCTTTCTTAATATGCTACGATACGGTGCCGCCATGAGATGTCTGCCTAATCTATATTTTTCGATGACTTCGTTATAAGTTTGCAAACGCTCGTCCATATCCTGGCAGTCGGGCAGCTCCGCGTTTGCCCGGAAGTGGAGATCGCGCTCTAAATCATGGGCCGACTCCTTGCCGGGGACGGACATGTGTGCTGGGACCCGAATTAGGGTGAACTTGGGATATATTTTAGCTACAGCGGATAGAATGCGGGCGGCCTCGCTCGAGACCCTGCCTTTTCCGATATTTCAGATAGCAGTTTTACTGTCGCTAAAGATCAATCTTGCCTTCATTCCAACCAAAGTGAGCGCTATTGAAACGTTTTCAACCGTGTCTATTTTTCTGCTCCGGAAGGTGGCAGTGCCGACTGGTTCGCAGCTACCATCGACTACTGCGACGACTGGCGCCCCCAATCGGCCACTTGCAGCACATACTTAGGCAACTAATTTTACTCTGGATCCTTTGGCTCTTTTAAGCTGGGCTCCTGCTTTCTTTCCCCTTCTCTGTGGTATTCTGGGTGCATGGTGCGAGGGAGAAGAGGGACAATAATGTTCTTGAGGCATTGTAGCGGTAGGGCAACCCTGTCGGCTGTACACCTATCTGCTTTTCGACCCACGCATTCTAAGATGGTTCGACCCGTGCTTGTCCTACTTAATCTCACAAGTTGGGCGATTTTTCACCGCTTCAGCAAGTTCCGTCCAGCTGTTATGCACGCCCATTTCTAGCAGGCGTTCCGTAGAGGTGGACCCAGAGCCCTCTTGACGCAAAGCTTGATGAGCGCGTCTATCTTGTCTTTTCCATTTTTCCTGATATTGAGGAACGGTGAAGCATATCATATTCGGATTATTCTGAACGCCTTTTATCCGCCTTATCAGGCATCTGCCTTTGAGTGCAGTCCTCCTAAATACTCCTGTTATTTGCGTCGCATATGTGGGAGTTTTTTATAGTTCTGTCGTTATATCCGTCCTCTTGAATAAGAAGTCTGAGGATTCTGATTTGCTGGACGTTTGGTACGGTTTCGCCATCGAACTTAATTTCCAAGCTAAAGTCGCACTTGTGCCTCATTGATTTTGGGTTATATATGAAAAGCTGGGATTTTTGCAGGGAGCACGCGAAACCCATTTCGGCCGCGTAGGACGCAACGGTGTCCGCAGCCGTCTGTAGGCGTTCCTCTCTGCTGCCGTCGCTACCATTGTTATTCCAGAGATTAACGTCGTCGGCGTACATGCTGAACTTGAGATCTTTTATGACTGACATTAGGAGCGGCGGGAAAGCCTTTGATCACCACGTTTAAGAGGAAGGAGAAGGCACCGAGCCTTGCGGCATCCTCTTACTGCCCAAAAGGACAGTGGAGGATTCTAGATGCTGAAATTTCAGTTCCAATCTCCTCTTTGTCAGGAAATCTCTTATGTAATAATATCTTCTCTCGCTGACTCTTAAATCCCGCAGTCCCGCGACAATTGCCTGGTGTTTTACTTTCTCAAATGCTTTTGTTAGATCTAGTGCTAACATTACCTTCGCGTCTCTGGAATTTGAGTCAATGATATCGTGTTATAAACGAAGCATCAGGTCCTGCGTGCACAGGTCCTGTCGGAACCCGACCATCTCGTGCGGCCACAGGTCGTTTTGCTCCATGATGTTTGTTAGCCTTGTTTGGATTGCGCGTTCCATGAGCTTTCCAGTGCATGAGGTTAGAGAAATCGGCCTGAGGTTTTCCAATTTCGGTGGTTTGCCTGGTTTTGGAAAGAGCACAACGTTTGCAGTTTTCCACGGCTGGGGGAGAAGACCGCTATCTATGCTTCTTGAACGTAGTTGGTGAGTGCCGTTATGGAGACGTTGTCAAAGTTTCTTAGCATTCTGTCTTTAAGCTGCGCATCACTCTTTCCGTCCGGAGAAGGAGAGCGCGGCCGCCGCTCAGCGGCGCAGAAGTGCGGAGAGTGAGCCATGCTGCTGTTGCTTTCGCAACTCAACCAGGTTTCGCCAGGACTAAACCACTGCTGACTTTTTTGGTGTTTTTATGACTTTGTAATTTTTATTCTGACTTGCCTCCGTTTTCTGTGTATATATTATTCCTGAAGAGGCTTTCCTCAGCTATGCGGTTTTCTCCGGTGTGACGTGGTGTCTTTTTCACTATTTTTATTTTACCCACATGGAGACGTTGCTTTGTTTTACCTTTATAGTTTTTTTCCGGTTGTGACCTGCCTTACTGATCTGTAATCGTACCTGACAGCATTTTTCTTTTTGAAGATTGTATCTGGTAATTTGTGAGATTGATTGATATTATAAATTTGTCTTTACTTAATGGGCCACACAGAGGACAAACAGAAGATATTCGATGGCCGTGAGATCATGTTTACTGAATACCTTCGGGCATAGCGCGAGCGCTCCTGCCCGCGCCACAGCCCGCTTCTACCTTGTCCGTAACGTAACCCGGGGCCACCGAGCGATTGTCCCGATCGTGGACAAGGAAGTTTGCCTATGTTCGTGAGACCATAGCATAACGATGGGTTAGTCTGTATGGCTGCAGAAGAAGACGAAGAGAAGGAGAACATGAAGAAGGAAGAAGGAAGCATCGTGCCGGTTTGCCGGGACGATGATTCCCCATGAAGCTTGCCCAGGCCGCTGTCGGGCCACAGATCGCCAAGACCCGATGGTGGAAGCCAAGGCACGCACCCCATGGCATAGGCAGGTGAATATGTTTTCAAGTGTAGCGGCATCTTGGGTCGTGGTGTCATTGGTCGGCACGGATTGTCAGTCGGGTCAAGCATGGTCGTCCGGTTCTCTTGTTGTGTCTTGTGGTCAAGTGTGGCGTCTCGTACAGTCTCTCCGTCCTGTCTTGTGATCGGAGCGGAGGGATGGGGCGGAGGAATGGCAAGGTCTTGCTTGGTCCTGCAGACTGGGGAATCAGCCATGATATGCTTCCTAACTTTCTGCCCACGGCACAAGAAGTTGCAGGGCGCCGAATCTCCGGGCCAGGATGAGGGGTAACGATGTCATAACCGGCACCTCCATCCAAATTTACGAGTCGGCAAGCCGACGAAAACAGGATAACAGAGGACAGAGAGAAGATGTTCGATGACCGCGAGATGACGTTTACTGAATCGCAGCGGACCTAGCGCAATAGCTCCTGCCTGCGCCACTGCCCGCTTCTTCCTGGTCTGTAACAATATTTGTACACGTGCTTATGATTTTCATGTGCTGGTTTCCTTTGACGACTAATTTGTAGCTGTCATCACAAATATGCCTTATTTGCTCAACAAATAAACTTGTGTGTGTGCGTTTGTGTGTGGCTTGGCGTCTCTTTGTCAGAAGTGCAGGATGCCGGGCTTGTTGGTAATGCATAATGAAATAAACAGCGCAACGGACGGGACAAAACACGAAGGCAAGGAAACAAATACAAAGCGCCCGTGTCTTTGTCTCCTTTCCTTCGTGTTTCGTCCTGTTCCTTATGCTGCTTTTATCATTATCCTCTTTGCCCTTTTCTCGATACCGCCATTCTTTTACAAGTTTGCGATTTCTACTTACTATTCCGTCAATTCTTACTTCGTCGATTTTAGACTAAGGGAACCATTTTCAGCCGCTGACGTCAATGTCGGTAGCATTCTTCATTGTGCATACAGAATCAAATTATTGCAAGAATGTCTGTTTTTTGGAAGCGATGCTGCCTTGCTGAGGCTCGCCGCACTCCGGCTCGGGCCATGTACCCAACGCAGCAGAGCCAGCGCCTTCTCATGCGGAAGTATCTTTCTGATCAGCTGGCAGCAGATGGGGAAGCGCCGTTACTAGGGCGGCGGCACACGCGTTTTTCGTTGCCCTCTAGATTTTGTGCACTGCTTACCGAAATGAAACAATTTGTTCAGTTTTTATGCCTCCGCTGGCCTCCAGTGAGAGGGATAAGGTGATGAAGTGTTTGTTTTATATCAGAGGACTCTGAACAGAGCTCCTACCTAAGGTACGGCTTCAACTAATTTTGGTTCGAAGTGCTTACAAGTGCTTTGAAGTACATTACTTTGCTATAAATCTCGGACTGAAGGCTCCTTCGGAATGTACGTTCATCGATGTGTCGTTTGTAAGAGCGTTATTAAACTTTCTCTTTGTGTATCCAAAAAATATTTTAAATGTCACGAAAGAGCAGTTTGTTTTGCTTATGAGGTTTAATTCTTCAGTGCAGTTCAGCTACGTGAGGCGCCCTAGTGAACTACATGCGCATGGCCTTTTCCTGCCATCAAAAAGGAGGCGCAGCGGTCGGTATGGAACCCGGGTGCTCCAGTCAGTATAGGCGTGGTCCTTAACCACTGATACATCGCATACTGACAGTGCTGTTTTAAGGTTCAGCTGAGCTCGTTTGCTCGCTTATGTGCTGCAATGCAAACAACAGTTGAGTAGATGCTATCAGAAAAGCGCAAAGTCGCGTTTACTTCCGATGGCGTGTAGCGCGCTTTAGTAGTGATGCGCCCACGGAACGTGTCACTCACGTTTCTGAGCAGAGGCCGACGCGCGGGCACTGCAGCAGGAAAGGCAGGCTGTCTTCCAGCTCTGCTGCGGACATCCGGCTTCGCGTGAACCAGCGGCGGATGGCGCACAACAAGTCGACCTCGTCGCGCACGTTGAGTTCGCTCGAGGAAAATAGCTCGACGAGCAGCGGAGCTGGAACCTCTTGAAACGCGCTGCTCCTACGCCACGCCTGCACAAACCACACAAAAGGCGGGATCCGCTGTATAATTCCGAAGGTGCCAGAAAGTCCAATTGCCGAAAACCTGGCCATCTGGGTCAGCAATAAATGCGTGAAGGCAAGAGCAAAGTTCATTCATTTTTATGGAAAGGTCTGCAAGGAAAATTACAGAAGAGGTGGGTGAGATAGAACAATATTATTTTAGGTATGGATAGTATTCGGCGGCAGAATTAAAGTGAACCGGGTTGACGATGGTCGCCGCTTCGCATGGAAGATCATTCATGTATATCGCTTTCATATTAACGGACGGCAGGTTAGAGCATGCAGCATTGGAGAAGGCGGTAAAACTTTCGTTCAATATGTCATCAGTCAAACCAAACAAAAATGTTGAGCAAGCAATATTAAGGAATGCTAAAAAAACTGCCTCTAATCCTTGCTAATGCAGTTAACCCGTGATAGGTACAGAGGGTTACATTTAGTACTTTTTCCGACTTTAAAGCTATTCTCTGAAACAGCTTTTTTTTTTCTGGCGAAAGAAGAAGTGTTCACGCTTGGTTTAATAAACCCTCTTCTACAGCCTCCCTGCCCAAACTATTAACGATATTGTTCCGCAGAGACCTGTAATACTTCGTACAAGGCGTCACACTTCATGTAAATTGTAAATAGCAATATTATAATTCCTTGACTTTTCATGTAAGACTCTAAGGAGAGAAGAAACGATTTACATTTCGAAAGTAGATGTTACGCTTTAAATAGGAGAAAACAATTCTACAGCAAGTCTTTTACCCCAGCTTATAGGTGAAAATTCGAAGTCATTACAATAGTTCGTGGAGGGCTTTATTACGGGACGTCGCATAATGATTCTTAGTAAATATACATCACTATGCGCAATGTTGATGGACTCATGCTTGGTGTAATATGAGTCACGACTATAACAATAAAAAATATTCCTATACGTATTATTTTTAGTGACCGCTTACCTTATAATAATGTGCTTTGTAAGCGCTGACGGATGATACGCCGCAATATATGAGTCATTATATGACTTTGCTCACAAAACCTCTAAAGGTCACAAGAGTTTGCCTTTCGTTATTCTTGACTACATATTTTCTTATATTCTCTATAGGATCGTATACCGGCATAGTGACGTAATCAATATTTTGTACCATGGACGGTGAACGCTCACATTTGGTCATAATTCCTACTCTTGAGATAACCTTTCTAGTGTTGACGTAATATATCTATGTATTAGGCGCCTACGTATTGCGCTTGAATAGTCTCCAACTACTGCTACTACTAACATTATTACTACTACTACTACTTCTACTAAGTAAATATGGCTGACAACGTATTACTGTGGTCCCCGTTGTGCGAAATACAGTGAACTGCTTTCGATGTATTGCATTCGCATTCTCCTTATCTGCGACGTGAACGATGCGAAAATTAGGTGAACAAACATATCACTGCAAGGTTGAGCATATTCCTGACAAAAAACCTGCAAGTTCATTTTGTATTCTTTTGCGTACAGAAGACGTAAAAGTTTTCATTTCGCCAGCGAAGTTTATGAACCGACGAAATATGAGTTGCAGGCATTCAATACATATAACTCGTACATCGGAAATCTACACCTTCGCAATCGCATCACCGACCGAACGTACGCGATTTTGCTCAGCCAAGTACAATGACATGATGAGGCTGACGTTTTCGAACATTTTTTTAGGCACACGAGGCTGGCACACTAGAAGATAGAAATCAAGGGTTAGCCTCTTTGAATCGAGATTAGTTCTGTGTTTTCATTGCGACCTAGAGAAAGCGTATGCAATGTCCAGCCGGGGAGCATAACCTGTACCAGCCGATTTGCAGGGCATGGATGCACTCGCTCCTTAACCCGTACAACTTCCATGCCACCTTCGGCTCTAAAAACTCGGCGAATGGTCATGATGCCCTGAAGCGCTGAATTTCTGGTTGTAAGTATTAAAGCATAGCCTCCGGAATGAGAATTGCGCATGTCAGTAAAATGCAGAGCTCTATGTGAATATTGTTACTTAGCTGTATTCGCTGTTCGTTATGAGGATGAAGCAGTGCAACAGACTCCGAAAAGACGATGACGCTGAGTGTTGTGAAATCGGTGCCCTCATCAACGTTAGCTCTGCGGAGCGCTTTCGGACTGTAGATCTTCCACGTAACATCTCTTGGTGAAGGTGAATCTATTCGATCCCCTGTCACAAGCTGGATCTCCGCAGCGGTCGCCACGTCGGAACCACTACAATGACTACAGACGCCTCTACCTCTACAGCCGCCGCACCTGCTGTTGTCATGGCCCACCCCCGTGACCCCGGAACCTTCTTCGGGACCGACGACGTCGACGTAAACGACTGGCTAGCCCTATAGGAGCACGTGAGCAAGCACAACCTGTGGGATCCCACACTCATGCTCGCGAATGTAATCTTCTACTTGGCTGGGACCGCGCGGGTGTGGTTTGAAACCCACGAAGATGACCTAACGTCTTGGGGTATCTGCAAACAGAAGCTACACGATCTGTTCGGAAAGCCTATCGGCCGCCACATCGCCGCCAAGAAAGCGCTCGCCTCTCGCGCCCAAACGTCTACGGAGTCTTATCTCACTTATATTCAAGACGTCCTGTCTCTATGGCGCAAAGTCGATCAAGGCAGGAGGATAAAGTCGGCCATATTGTAAAAGGCATTGCCGACGATGCCTTCAACCTTCTGTTGTGCAGGGATTGCTCCACCGTGGACTGCAAGTGTGCCGACGTTTCGAGCAGGCGAAACAAAAGCGCATATCTCACCGTTTCGACCGGCTGCCGAACACGGCTGCTAGCTCCTCCTGTATCGATCGCCCGACTCCTCGACCGCCTTCTAACGACAGCACTTTGACCCGCATTGTCCGCCAAGAGCTTGAAGCAATGACTACCGCGGCCTCACTGTCGAATACACCCGACAACACCCTGGCTACTATATCACTTATTAAGGCTGTTATTCGCCAAGAAGTTGCGAATATGGGCCTCCCTTCTGCCGGCGCCATCGACACCGTGGATTCAGGACCTGCCCCTCCAGTGATTCCTGCTGCTTCATCCAGCGCCGGTTTCTCGCCCCGATATCGGTACCGCAACCCAAATGAATGGCGTACCCAGGATAATCGTCGCATCTGTTTTACTTGTTCTCGCGTTGGCCACATTTCCCGTCACTGCCGTAGCCGCTGGTATACGCCATCTCGTCAGTTCACCTACGTCGACCGCCGCGTAGGTGAACTATGCCCCTCGCTATTCCTCACCTCGCCCCGACCAGACCCGTGCTGACCCCGGTTACACTGTCCGTGCTGCCAACAGTTCACCATCCCCGCAAGCACGACGTTCGCGTTCTTGTCTTCCTCGCCGCAGTTCGCCGCCATCCTATTCTGGCCACTTACCGGAAAACTAGCCCATGCAGCTCCAGGAGGTGACGCTGCATTTATGACCCGGACCGAAAAACTTCTGTTGAACCCTGCCCTACAAAATAACCGTATCGACGTCCTTGTGGATGGAGTTCTCGTTTCTGCTCTAATTGATACAGGCGCCCAACTGTCCGTTCTCAGCTCCTCATTTCGCCGTCGCCTCAAGATAGGCCTTACGCCAGCCGTCTCGTCCACAGTTCGCGTCGTCAATGGAAGCTCTGCTGCCGCGGCTGGCATGTGTACGGCGCGAGTTACAATTGCTGACCGTCATTGTTCACCGTCCTACATGAATGCCCCCACGACGTGTTATCCTTAGCATCGACTTCTTAACAGCCCACTCTGCCCTTATAACTGCTCTAGCGGCCTACATCGCTTGGACCTTCCGCTCTGCTCTGAAGACCCCTCCTGCTCACCCCGCCTTCGATCAGCACAGTTTAGCCGCCTTCCTCCTGAAACTGCCACTTACATCCCTATGTCGCCATTTCCACCCGTCCCAGATGGCGACTACCTCGCTTGTTTCATTACTGATGTCATGCTGCAGCGGAACGTCACCCTTCTTCATCTAATCGTGCACATCTCCCAGAACCGCACCACTCTCCCTGTCCTTAACTTCAGCTTTTCAACTCATGTTCTGCCCGAGGGAATTTCATTAGCTGCGCTGTCCCCGATGACCGATTGTGCCATTTTAGCTCTGTCTACAGATCATACAACTGTCGTCCCTGCCAACACCCCCTCGTCGTCCACATCGCGCCCTGATCCGCTTAACAGCATGATTGCAGCTGATCTGCTACCTGAATTCGCCGCAGAGTTACACAAGCTTTTGTTTACCTACAGTGACCTTTTTGACTTCGGGACCCATCCATTGGGTCAAACGACAGTTGTAACCCACCGCATTGACACCAAGATACCAGTCCTATTCACAGGCGGCCCTATCGTGTTTCGCTTGCCGAGCGACGCGTCATTCAAACGGAGGTCGAAAAGATATCAGCGAACGACATAATCGAGCCTTCCAGTAGCCCCTGGGCATCCCCTGTCGTGTTGGTCAAGAAGAAGGATAACAGTTGGAGATTCTGCTTTGACTACCGTCATTTGAATAAAATATCCAAAAAAGGTGTATATCCTCTTCCGCGCCTCGACGACGCTCTTGATAGTTTGCACGTAGCCAGCTACTTTTCATCCATCGACCTTCGTTCCGGCTACTGGCAGATTTCCGTCGACGAGAGAGACCGTGAAAAAAACAGTGTTCATCACCCCTGGCGGCCTCTATCAATTTAAACTCATGCCTTTTGGCCTATGTAACGCCCCTGCTACCTTCGAACGAATGATGGACGCGTTTCTGCGCGGCTTCAAGTGGACGACTTGTCTTTGTTACTTAGGCGACGTCATTGTTTTCTCGTCCACTTTTGACAGCCACCTCTCTCGCCTTTCTACCATTGTCGAGCTATTCCGCCGCGCCGGCCTTCAACTCAACTCAAAGAAATGTAGTTTCGGCCATCGGGAAATCAAAGTCCTTGGTCACTTGGTTGATGCTTCCGGCGTTCAGCCTGACCCTGACAAGATACGTGCCGTCAGACATTTTTCCACTCCGCGTTCATCCAGCGATGTCCGAAGCTTTATTGGCCTATGCTCCTATTTCCGACAATTCGTCCCGAACTTCGCAGTCCTTGCTCGTTCGCTCACCCAACTCCTCAAGAAAGACGTTTCATTCTATGGGGGGCCTGAACAAGTCGAAGCTTTCTCAGAGCTTATTGCTGCTCTAACTGCTCCACCAGTCTTGGTCCATTTCAACCCTTTCGCCAATACTGAACTCCGTACCGAAGCAAGTGGCGATGGAATAGGAGCTATACTCGCTCAGTGACAACACGGCCGTACAAGGGTGATTGCGTATGCCAGCCGCCTCCTCTCAACACCCGAACAAAATTATTCTATCACAGAGCGAGAGTGCCTGGCGCTTGTCTGGGCTATTACGAAATTCCGCCCTTATTTGCTTGGCCGCCCTTTTACTGTGATAACAGACCATCATGTTTTGTGCTGGATTTCCTCTCTCAAAGATCCTACTGGCCGTTTGGGGTGCTGGGCGCTACGATTACAAGAATACACCTTTTCCGTCGTCTACAAGTCCAGCCGGCTTCACCAAGATGCCGACTGTTTGTCACGTCATCCCGTCGACTCCCCTAGTCCTACAGACTCTGACGATGATGCATGTGTCTTGTCTGTCTCGGCCTTTGCAAACATTGCCAAGGAACAGCACTTAGATTCTTCTCTGCATTTCATTATCCTCCGTCGTACCTCCGACCGCCCTGACCCCTCTCTCGCCTTATTTGGGCTCCACGAGAACACCCTATACCGACGTAACATGCGACCAGAAGGCACAGACCTTTTGCTCGTCGTTCCCCAACACCTGCGTTCCACCATCCTTGAACAGTTCCATAATGCTCCCACGGCTGGCCACCTGGGTGTCTCTCGCACATACAACAACCTGCGCCGACATTTCTACTGGCCGGGGCTCTACCGCTCTGTCCAGCAGTACATTGCAGCATGTCAACTATGTCAGCGTCGGAAGAAGCCCACAATTTTGCCTTCAGGTCATATGCAGACGATACCCATACCGGCTGACCCGTTTTCCCGTATAGGCGTTGAACTCCTTGGCCACTTTCCAGTTTCCGCCTCGGGGAACAAATACATCGCCGTCGCCACTGATTACGCTACTCGGTACGCTATTACCCGAGCCATCCCGACCAGCTGCGGCCACAGACGTCGCTGACTTCCTTCTAGAAAACGTGATTCTTCATCATGGTGCTCCTCGTGAACTACTAACTGACCGTGGCCGCTTTTTCCTGTCGCGAGTGGTTGACGAAATTCTCCGTTCGTGTTCCGTCCGCCACAAATTCACCACCGCCTATCACCCCCAGACCAATGGCCTCACGGAACGTCTAAACTGTACCCTCAAAGACATGCTGGCCATGTATGTGTCTGACGACCATCGAGATTGGGACGTCCATCTCCCCTTTGTAACATTCGCCTACAAATCATCGGTACATTCTACCGCTGGATACTCCCCATTTTATTTATTATTTGGCCAACATCCGTTACTACCCTTCGACACCTCCCTACCCTCGGCAGACGCCACCAGTACTTATTCCAGTGATGCCGTCGCCCGCGCTCATGATGCCCGCCGGATAGCTCATGCCAGGCTCTCTGCATCCCAAGACTCCCAAACGTTCCGGTACGACAGCCGCCACCGTGATGTCCACTACACTCCTGGATCTCTCGTTTTGCTGTGGCTCCCGTGCCGTCGAGGGGGATTCTGTGAAAAACTTTTGCCCTGTTACACTGGCCCTTACAGTGATTTGCGTCCCGTGACCGACGTCACCTACGAAGTTGAATCTGTGTTTCCGAAGTCTCCGTCCACAGCTACAACCTCCGAAATAGTGCATGTGTCCCGTCTAAAGCCCTATTATCAACGTTCTATTTTGCTAACATAGACCGCACCAGGACTGTGCTTTTCCCGCGGGGGGGGGGAGGGGTAGTGTTACTTAGCTGTATTCGCTGTTCGTGATGAGGAGTGTTGTGAAATCGGTGCCCCCATCAACGTTAGCTGTGCGGAGAGCTTTCGGACTGTAGATCTACGTAACAATATCTTCCCCAGCATCCTGTACCTTCAATAAGCACATACGCCGAATAGTTTTGGAGTAATCTTACTGGCGGTACCGGTTTGAATACGGTCTACCATTGTGCACACCTCAACCCATCACAGACCAACTAAGTCTTCGCTCACCGCATCCAAGTGCTCGTGCACGAAGGAGAACACGCTGTCGTGGAACCTCGGCCAGTGCTGATCCTGCGCTGGCTGCGCCATGCCGAGGCAGTCGTCGATGTCAGTGCTCTTCAGCACGTAGTCCAGGCCCAGGTCGCGCGCCTCATCCATGAGCAGCATGTCGGCCGCCGCCAGCACCTCAGCCACATTGTTGTTGTCAATGCGCAGCTTCAGCGATAAGAAATATAGCTTGTTTTACTGCCGTACACAATTGCAGACGATAACGTCACTTCCTAATGCGAAATTCGAGCGGTGCTCATCACCCGTTTAGGCTTTTCGATAAACTGAGGCAAAGAATTAGGGGAAGGTATGTATGTGCAATTACCAAGGTTTTGTTATTCAGACATGTTCCTCCTTCAAGAAACACTTCACTAACAGTTCTTTATTGTCATAAAGAAAGTTTCAAGTCGGAAAAATAGACGGATATAAGTTCAACTCGCTGCACCAATAGCTGGTTCTTAAATATGAGGTCTATGCAAGCATTTCGCGAGGTTGTCACAGCCGTGAGAGGCTTTTCAAACGAGAGGAACCGGATGTTCTCCCGTATAAGCTGATAAAAAATCCTGTTTGTCTATATATCTATATGGTTTATTTTGGTTTGTGGGGTTAACGTCCCAAAGCAACTCAGGCTATGAGAGACGCCGTAGTGGAGGACTTCGGAAAGTTCGACCACCTGGAGTTCTTTAACGTGCACTGACATCGCACAGCACACGGACGCCACTCCGTTTCGCCTCCATCGAAACGAAGCCGCCGAGGCCGGAATTTGACTCCGCTTCATTGGACACAGTCGACTGCTAAAATTGGTGTGGATTGATGGGATGTTAATGCGTGTCGCAAGAAGGGGGGTTCGCAGTGGACGAACAGCGGTGGCTCTGCATTTAGGCTCGGGCGGTGTACATATCGAGATCCGCCGCCACCGATCCAGCAAGGCCGAAACTCGTGCCCCGCGCAATGATTTCCTTTCCTTGGAGCATGTTCGTTGCAGTTGAACTCAACTCATTGCAGTGCTATTAAAAATAATAAAAAGTTCACAGGAAGGGAAACGCACATAATCTTTCACAATTGTTTCTGATAATTGGTTTGCGGAAAGGGAAGGCGGTGTATCTATCGCACGTTCTCCGGCAAGTGTGTGTGGAAGGTACACTGTCGCACCTGTCGTGTGGCGTTCCTTGGCGCATGTTCAAGTATGAATTGCAGATGGCAACAACGCCAGTCAATGACACATCTCGCAAAATCTTGCGAACAGATCCCGCGCACGCGAGATTTCGACCATGAACTAAAAAAGACCGTTGCGTTAACTCTTGACAGTCTCTGCCTTTCCTTTCCTATAAACCAGCACACAAAATCTGGTGGGTCTGTCCACAAAAATTCACCGGGAAGGAGAGGCATAGTGCTTAGATTTAATTTATCTATTTATTTATGGAGCTGATCATGAGAGAGAACGGCAACGCCGGGAAACAAAAGAACGGGTCCCAAAGATCTTCGCTGTAAAAGGCAGTGTTTCTTGTTCTGCGTCTCGTATATTCGCGAGATGTTTCTGCCGTGCTGTGCAATGTTAGTGCACAATAAAGAACCCCATTTGATCGATTTTGCCGGAGCCTTCCACTACGACTTCTCTCAGAGCCTGAGTCACTTTGGGACGGTAAACCTTCTGAAAAAAGCTAAAATATTATCTGTCATAGGATATAACGTGATGGTGCAGTGGTAAGAGGCACGACTACTGTGCCTGAGTATCCGGGCTCGATCACGACCGCCGGAGGGAGCAGGCAGCCCTTGATCAAGAACGGTTAAGGTGAGCTGCGGGCCATACTCCTTCGGCACAACAATGCCTCCACTCTCCCGATGTGGGACAAAATATAGCCAGTAGAGAGAATTGGGAGACCCTAAATCTAATCGCGGATCCTGAGCTTCAGCGGAACATCGTCCATCTGGCGGCGGATGCTGCTATATACGTCAAGGCTTGCGCGGCGGCCCCGTTTTAACGCGGCGGCCCCGTCTCCAAGGCCTGCGTGCCACGGGCCGGTGTGGTCGGCTCTTTTTCTGGGGGAATATAAAGTTCTTCCGATCATTCATTCTGTGCTCGCCTGAACGTTTGACATCACAGCCGAGCACGGGAACACCGCATGTCGACTTGTTTCTAGGCCGCCAAAAGTCGATCACGTGAAAATATTTGGTTGAACTTAATTGACCTTAAACGAGCTGGATGTCCTCGGATTGATCTTGAAAAGACTTTCACTGTTGACTTTCACCTTGACTTTTATATGCTTTTTCTCGTCCACTGGCAATCCAGTGGTTCTTCATTTTTTTAATAATAAGTTCGACGAAGGGCTTTCTGGCGGGCTGGTTGGTGCTGCGCTGTCTTTGTGTTCGTGTTTTCTGTCTCAGTTCATGTTTCTGTCACGCAGTTTAAGTTTGACCTTGGCTGAACCTTGCAAGTCATGGGCAGCGCATGCCGCAGAGAGCTCCTGACCTCGAACAGTGAAGCTACGGCTTCATGTTTCAAACGCCTCCACTACGAATAAAATTCCTACCCCTCCGATCAGCAGCCGACCCCTTAACCGCCCAGGCCACGCCTGTCACGTAAGAGCTATGATTTAGGTCTCCTTGTCCTGCGTTCTCGTTGTCTCCATGGCAACGCAGGGTCACGACGAAGACGGTGTCACCTCGGTCTCCAGGAGGTAGCGTATGGCACGTCTGATGCCGCCAACTATGAATACCAAGTTGGGCAACGAACGCGCACCATCGCCGCCTAGCGGAGCTACTCTGAGTCCGGAACGGAAGAAGCTGCGGTTCTGCACTGTAGGATCAGCGGAGTTTTTTGAAAATAGCACTACAATAGACGCAGCTTCAACAGCGTTTGCCTTCTAGCTCTTAAGTGGTATTAAGTGCCTCAAAAATTTTAAATTTTGTTTCTTTACGCTGATCTTTCGGAAAAGATCAGTAGTGTTTCTCTTTTTGGTGGGCACCTACTCTATTTAGGCCATGACCACTACGCGTACATCGCCTGCTCCGCACATTGTACCTGCACTGGGAGTCGCAGTGAATCACGTGGCATGACGTCACGCACACGGATCCGCTGAACCGCCTGAAGATGAAGCGTTCTATGCCAGGTGGCTGAGGTTTACCATGGACGATGTACAGCTTCTGATCTAAAAACTGGGTTTTCCGTCAATACCATTGCCCTTGGCATGCCTCAGGGAAAACGTATTGCTTATAGAGGCAGGACACCATTTCTACTTGAGCAAACCCTATGATTGAGTCACAAATTTATCCCATAGGAGAAAGGGGCAATGGGGGAGGCAGGTTTTACGCTTAGTAGGATATGGTCTTGAAGACCAGACTCTGGGCTGCGCAGGGCAGGGCTGCTCCTTTGAATGAATACTGAGTGGTTCTGGTGAGGGGTTGCGAGCGCAGCCCCCCGATTTGGTCAAGGCTGGCTCTGGCCGGGAGTAAATGACAACCCAAGGAGATATAGATTGCTCGGTAATTGAGGTGGCAGATGGCAGGACTGGGAAAATTGCGAGTCTGAATCCGGCGTTTAGTCAAAAACAGTGCGCATGCATCGCCATGAATTGTGAGGATGCAGCATTGCAGTACTGTTATTGTTACATTTCACAAAGGTTGGTGAAATTTTCTATGATTCTACACTCTCTAGGTTTCTATGGTAGCCGCTGGTGAAACCTAACGGCCAACCTCGGTTTTTTCTTCCTGCCCAGATTCTACACTCTTGTTCCCGGCGCGTAGGCTTACCTCGCCCATGTCGTAATATACAAGGAGTAGGCCGAGGTCAGCTGCCGAGACACCCTTCAGCAGCGGCCATTTGCTGGAACCGTATTCCGGGCCAAGCGCCGCCCGAAGGAAAGGATTTGCCCTGCATAGGAATGATCGGTGGGTGCTGAACTCGGAGCCGTCAGCCGTTGGAATCAAGAAGTCACAGGGCGCGTCACCGCCGGGACCAAGCAGTATCGACAAGACCGACATTTTTCCCGAGCGA
Organism: Amblyomma maculatum; assembly: GCF_055883805.1. Taxonomy (NCBI): domain Eukaryota; kingdom Metazoa; phylum Arthropoda; class Arachnida; order Ixodida; family Ixodidae; genus Amblyomma; species Amblyomma maculatum. The sequence goes on along the minus strand of NC_139350.1, from coordinate 101,528,480 downwards.
GGTGAAAGCGCGTCCTGCCAAAGCTATGCACTGTCTTCTTCTTTACTCTAAGTCCACGAGCTTCGCGTGCAACATTTAACGTCTTCTTCTGCTGGGCTCCGAACTCTAATATTCCGTCTGAAAATAACTTCCCCAGTAAAGCCAGGTACCGAACCGAGAGGGCAAAAAATAATTAATTATTGGAGCGCAAGTTTAGGTGATGAAAAGGAAGTGGCCTGGGGCTGTTCCAAACTTTGACAAAGCATTTTTGTACATGTTCCCCTAGTTTGGGGTCGCATGGGGATACGACGGTCTTTTGAATTTTGCGCAGACCTCTACTTCTTGAAATTAGCAACTCCGGTTTAGCAAAAGCACTAATATCGCATGAAAAGTCCAAAGTCTTGAATTGCCGGTGCGACGCATTCTTCATCAAGATATTTGTGAATGCGGAATATAAGCTTGACACAAATTGTGCCGCGTACCCATCATTCACGATGTTCGGTGAGAGTTACTGGCATTATATTATAAGTTTGTAGGAGAGTGGAACGCTTCCCGGCCAGGCACATATTATCTTCAGTTCCGCAGTTGACAATTTAGCCCAAGGTGTATAATTGCTACAACCAATAAAGCGTTCTTAATAAATGGTGTAGACGCGACAAAAATCATTCAGAAAGACACTATTAGGAGCGAATGATGGAGCTAATGTAGAAAGCCATAAACGCGATAAGCCCACTAAATCCAGCGAGAAGAAAAGACAATATCGCGGCAGGGGACAGCGCCAACCCACAAAAAAGAAAACGCGGCGACACAAAACATGTAGGTAGTACAGAAAGGACAAGGCATAGCACAACACTGCGAACAAGAATTAACGGTCAGCGATGCTCTTTGCGATGCTGATGTTATTTCCTGTCTGGAAATAAACGGTAACAGAAAAGAATTGCATATGGGAAACGCAGGAGGATTGAATGGAATGAGTAAGGTTTTGTCTGTGCAAAAGGATTAGGACACATAATAAGTGGTAAGTGACGATGATATTTTGTTGCATAAGGAGCACCTCGGGTTACAAAACAAAGGTAATTGTAAGTGTTAGGATGGCATAATAGAGGAAGCAGTATGCAGAGACCGATCTCATATATAACTAGATTACTTGGTAATCTTGACTAGAAAACCTGACTAGATTACTTGGTAATCCTATGTCCTGTCACTGCAACGAATACCAATCCTCGCTATTACTGCATCTACGCTACCACGCATATAGCGTTTCTACATGTTCTAACAAATGTTTTTTCATTCATTTAGGCCAGTTATCTGCTGAATTCAAGTTTTTTTTTAAAAACACTCCCGGCAACCTATATTATATGGTAATATTAAATTTGACACTTCTAAAGCCCAGCTTTTGTTCAATCCCGGGACTGATTATCCCTCCCGGAAGCTCAAGTTTCATTTTATTAAACTCACCCATCGGGAAGCCACGTTCCTTTCTTCGCAACGGGCACTCCATATCTATTTAATGATGGGTCATTCACCTATAACTCCACGGGCGCCGCTCTTTATTGTGCTTAGCACAACCCAAATATATTATTATTCATCCCCCTTTGTCTGCAGCCGCTCTCCAGTGCGTATGAAGCGGAACTAGTAGCCTTCCATTCTGCTGCTTATTATGTTCTTAATACCACTCACACCACGGTATTCATTTATATACTAATCATTTGTCTCTGCTTTGTGATATTTCTTAATGCTATTAAGAAGAAGATATTTCGTTTATTGCCCCTTGCTCCATTCATGTTATTCCATATCCGGGGCCACTCTGAAATTTGTGCTAATGAGTTAGGCGACCAAGCAGCTGGTAGTGCAAGCCAATAAGGCCGATTATGCATTTCTACACTTTCACGATGTTTCGTGCCTTCACGCACACATCTTTTTCCCTTGTTTTAGGAGCACGTTTCGGCGAGAAAATTATAGCGGCATATAATTACTTCATTGGATACCTATCACGCTCAATATTCCAAAATTATGTTCGCCCCGTAATTCGCCTCAAAACTTTATCACAGGGCATGACATATTACTTTTTTATTTCAAAAAGTATGTCTTTCCTCCTGTTTACACATTGCTACTGCGGAAAAGTCTGGAGATGCTCGTCACTACTTCCACAATGGTTATTTTGCTGCTACTTTACTATCACGCTTTACAACGTCTCAAAACCCTGCTCTTCTTGAAATTCTGCCATCTGTGTAAATTCGTTTAAATTAACATGCTGCCAGATTTATTTCTCTACCTATAACCTCTGAATGTTGCTTATGGTTTGTTTTCCTACTCTATTTCTGACACTCTTTTCTTCCAAATATGTGCTCCAATTATTTATGTAACACTTTATAGTTGATTTCCATTTCTTTACTCTCATTTTCGTCCCGTGGTTCTGTTGTCTTTCCTTCAAAGTATCCCTTTTCTTTTCTACCTACCTTATTAGGATAGTGCATTTCTGGTCTGTTTCCTGTAGTGGCGTGCGCTCTGTTGTTGCCAACATCTCATTCTTGGTTTACAAGCACTAGCGGATGTCCATTTGATGCTGTACTAGAGTCTGACTGTGGTGGTAGAGAGGGTCACCTCGCAGGGTCCTGAATACCTCCTGCATGCTCTGTACAGGTGGGGGCTCCGTGCTTTGAGTACAGCATGTGGGCTTTCTGCACGCCCTTCTGCTTGCATGGAGACGCCCAAGACTGTAGTGGATAGGTTTGTCACTCATGCCTGCTCGACGAGCCTTGACATGTTCATGTGAATCTCGTCGTGGAGTGCCCACGGAGGTCGCTAGCTATCCATCTTTGCTATTACAAGCACCAGGGGATGGTCTGTTGATGCTGTTCTTAAATCTGACGGTCCTGCAGAACCACTACTATCCTCTGCACAGGGGAATTTGGAAGTTACAGCTGCCTTTTTTGATGCCTCATGCATTGATACCTGCACTCTATATCCCTCTTTGTCTCCTTCGATAATTCATTCAAAAATGACGGTTTCGATATGATTTTTAGATTTCCTGTTTTGATAATGGAACAGGCTATAGTTCGAGACTGTAAATTCGACGAAACCGATTAAATCAAACCTCTTCAATAGGGTATGTAAAGCAATATCAGCAGGAGCAAAACCATCAAATAATGTAAATTTCCTCACAGAAGCCAGTATGGGGAAATGAACAATTTTTGATCAAAAGCGAAAGTCCTGACATCTTCCTTCATAGACAAATAACGCACTAAAATATCACATTCCTGACCACACAAGTTCGAGAGTCCACTTTTATTTACCCTAAAATAAAAAATGCTGTAATAAATTTTCGGACAGCTTCAAGAAACCAAACGCCTAATTTACTTTCCAAAACCTACCCAACCCTGAAAACCTTTATGAGAAAATATTCCCTCTTCTCCTGAGTTTCTGCAAACCAGGAATGTTTCTTGTCCCTACTCGATTTTACTCAAAAAGCTATTCTCTGCTGGGTGTTCTTTTTGTATCGTTTCTCCTATACTGATTATATTTCATGAAGGGCATTACTGTTTAGTTCATGCAAAAGGCGCACCTTTATTTAGAAGAACCATCAGTACAATACTCAAGCGGGCAAGGTTTTATTCTAACAGCCTCGTTCTGTTGCCACTCACCTGCAATAATGCCCGTTGGTTTGTTATAGACATCCAAGTAAATAATTTTAATGGTTTGGCAATGTTCACAAAGTTTTGAATTGTCTATTTCGTCATGTTCAAAGTTATCCGCAAGTAAATTTATCATTTTCTGCCGGACGTGCTATGCGACAGGATTTAGCTCGAAAAATAGCAAACGCGACGAACGTCTTCTGCACCGGTTGGTATTGTTGCAAATTTTTCCGGTTCCTTTTTTTTTTCAACTTGCCACCAGTAAAACTCAGGTTCTTTGTCGCCTTCATCATCATCATCAGTCTGGCTATACCAAATGCATGGCGAAGGCCTCTTCTATATTTCTCCAATTAACCCGGTTCTGTGCTAACTGCGTCCACTTGACCCCTGCGAACGTCTTAACCTCATCCACCCACCTAACTTTCTGCCGCCCCCTGCTACGCTTTCCCTCTCTAGGAATCCAGTTTGTTACCCTAAGCGACCATTTGTTATCCTCTCTTCGCACTACATGTCCTGCTCATGCCCATTTCTTCTTAATTTCCACCGGAATGTCGGTAACATGAGGTATTTCTCTGACCCACTCTGCACGCTTCCTATCTCTTAATGTTACCCCTACCATTTTTTGTTCCATAGCCCTCTGAGTTATTCTCAACTTAAGTAGAACCCTCTTGGTTAGCCTCCACGTTTAAGCCCCGTAGCTGAGTACAGTTAAGATGCAACTATTGTATACTTTCCTCTTGAGCGATACCGGTAATCTGCTTATCAATCTGCGAGTGCTTACCAAATGCGCTCTATCCAATTCTTATTCTTCTTATTTTCTTTTCATGGTCCGGATCTGCGGTTACTACCTTTCCAAAGTAGACATTCGCCTACTTCTTCCAGCACTTCGCTACCTAATGTAAACTGCTGTTCCATCCCGAGGATTAGTCTTCTGCGTATTGATTTTCAAGCCTACTTTTCTACTTCTCCTGTCGAGGTAATCGATCATTATTTGCAGTTCAACCCCCACGTTGCTTAGCAAAGCAATGTCATCAGCAAATCGCAGATTACTGAGGTATTCTCCATCTACCCTTATCCCTAACTGCTCCCATTCCAAGTCTCTGAGCACTTCCTCTAAGCAAGCTGTGAATAGTGCTGGGGAGATTGTGTCTCCTTGCCGAACACCTTTCTTTATGAGAATTTTGTTACTTTCGTAATGCATAACTATGGTTACTGTGCAGCCACTATATATATCTTCCAGCACTTTCACGTACTCCCTGATTTCGCAATGCCTGCATCACCGCCGAAATTGCAACCGAGTCAAATGCTTTTTCGTAATCAATGAATGCTATGTATAAGGGCTGGTTATATTCCCAACATTTTTCTGTCACCAGTTGATGGTATGGATATGATCGATAGTAGAGAACCGTTTCCGAAACCCTGCTTGATTGCAATCTAAGGTTATCCTTATCTACGCGATTGCCTTAGTAAATACCTTACACGTAACGGACAGTAATGTCTTCAAGTTCTCTTCAATTAGGCAGGCAACGTGTAGTTCACACACCAACACACATGAGACGGAGGACACAGTTGCAGTAAAACGACGAAACTTACCTTATACAACAATAATAACACACAAGTACGGAAAACTTGTTTTCAATGAAGAGGCGATTAAACTGCAAGAGAGGCTGAATAAATAAAAACTACGCGTAGCTCCACGAGCTAACACGCTAACAGCAACATGAGCTCTCTCCTCTTTTTACGACCTCTCAGTCGGGGCTAGGGTGCCTTGCGCACCCTAGCCTTGCGCACCCTAGCCTAGGGTGCCTTGCGCACTTTTTCGTACGGTGGATGGTAAATAGGTTCATGTTCCTCCGTAGCGTTAAAGATCCGTTTTTACGTACCTTTCGCCAAGTCAGGCTTGGACTTGCCATACCCAATTTTGTTATCGGAATGGATAGGAGGAACTTCCGGATTCTTTAAAGAAGCCTTTCCTGGTGTCTGATTTCTGACTGCCAGGTTTTCTATGAATTACCTAAGCAATGTCAGGCTACAAACATTGTAGAGAGACTTAGGAGATACAGTTTCCGGAGCCCATGTACAGGGCTTTATACTCTGAACGCCGAGGCACTAATGTTTTGAAGAGGGTCAAGAGGATGCAGGTCCCGCCAGGAACAAAAAATTCCTTTTTCAAACTGCACACCGGAACATTATCTGTAAAGTGCTTCCAAGTAAAAATAGCTTTTTCCTACCATGGGTAACCAACTGACGCAGCTGTAAACAATACCCAAATATATACATCACGTATTTTCGCACTGTTGGAAAGGGGTTTATTTCTCGCAAGTGCTACAAAGGACTGTTAAAGAGGGGCTAACGCTCACCTCGTATTGAAGTAGATTTTTGCCTGCAGATAATGAAGGTAGTTGTCCTTTAGACTTAGTTTTGCTCGTGGGCCTCCATTGTATATCGGTCAACCGAATGGCCGTGAATCACTGCGATATTGATCCCTGGCTAGCACACATTCACTAGCCATGAAAGTATTCACAATAATATTGAGGTTTTGAAATCTCAAACATGGGCCCCTGACTGGTTACCACGATAAGCCCTTGAACGCCCTTAGAGAATTTTAGTGCGGCAAAGTTATACTCCTAGAAGTTTGCGTCTTTTTCTGTGATATATCTTAATGTACGTATATTGAAATCGGTTAAATCCTGGCAATTCATAAAATAAAGGTCGTGGAGTAGTGGTTGAAATGCCTGTCTGTGGAGCTTCAAGGCCGAAGCTCGAATGGCGACTTTTGAGTGCAATTGTTTCCTTCTCGCTTTTTTTTTCAGGAGTAGCTTGTTATCTTACAGCTGTGCAAGTTTTTCCAGGCTGGCGTCGCGTTTCTCTACAGAAACAATGGCCACCGGCCAGAACAAAAGCTCTATTAAGAAACTGATGCAGGATTTTTCAGTAGGGTACTGCCATCGACAGGGAACACCGTGGATCACGAGCCGGCGAGAGCTGTGTCAAGGACTAGGGCCCTCCGCGCGAACACCGTATTGCTCCCGATGGACCGTAACACCCGTACGAGAAAGCCTCGTAGCTCTCCTTCTAGCACAGGCATTGTTTATCTGTCTGCAGGGCTATTTCGGACAAGTGCATCCACCACATTTTCATCAGCCGGTTGAATACTAACCGCTCTGGTGAACAACATTTTAGGTGCAACATTCTCTGGATGAATACAAGAGGATGATTGCTTCTAGTTTTCGTGCTTCGTTGAGCAGGATCTTACATCAAGGCCTGCCTTCCGACAATAACGGCAATAACGCTGTCGTTGCTTAGAGCAACAGTCGGCATCACTATATCCAGGTAGGCTACAAATGAGGCACCTTCCTGACTGTCTAAATGATGGAACATCTTTATTTCTCGTGGTGTCGACTTTGAACGCTTTTTTGAAAGAAGAGAAGTTTCTTTGCTACTGGGCCTCCTGGAAATGTTCTCCAGCCTCAGGCGTTTTACGCAGTGGCAGCACGCTCTTCCTCGAAGGAAATTCGGTAAACCGCTATGACATTTCCTTATTAACTGTTCAGCCACCACGAACTCACGCAACGCATTGAGCGATGGGTCGTACCCGACATCTTAAAGGACTGTGCAAGCAGACTGCGTATTGCTTGCCTGTTTCTTTATCATGCGGACAACTTTCACGAAACATTTCGCGATATCCCACTGCGGTCCACCTAAAATATTAAAGGAGGACTAGCTTCGTCTTATCATAATTCATTAACGCTGTTCGAGACAATCGACCGAACACACGGAGAGCCTCCCTATTCAAAGAGACGCTAAGTGCTGCAGCCCATTTTTCCTTGTGCCCTTCTGCCATAAGCTCAAAACATTCTAGGTATGCATCGAAAGCATCCCTGCGATCATAAAAGGTGGTATAAAGTTGTGTGGGCTAACTGCAGCTGAGCGTCAAGGTGCGGGTTCTCGATCGCCTCCACCAGCTTCGACGGCCCTTAATCGGAGCTACGATGCGCAAGCTGCGCTAGCTCCTTTTTATGCTTGTGTTCTGCTTCTGCTTGCGCACTGTTGTGCTCGCTCTCCTCGTCTACGTTTCCATGGGCGTTACTGCGTTTCTTTCCCTTTTGAGCGGCAACCCACAAATGCAGCCTGCCATCCCTCAGTCACAGTTCTTCGCCTAATTCAATCGTATCATTTAGTGTTCGCTTCGTATTCTTGTTAAAAAAAACTCAAATAAAATTTAATCGCTTCGTCTTCTGGCGGACGAGAATTTTTAGAGAATTTGAAACGCGTTTACAACTACAAAATGAAATGCTATCACGTGCAGGTTCGAGTGAAGCAATAGATAAAATAAAAGAAGACGAAGCAGTGTTTATGATTTAAAGTAAAGAGTGTTATTGCTGTCGTGCCCTCAGAGTGAATAAAGAAATTAATCCCTAGGAAAACGAAACACACACACACACATGCACAAAACACTAGAGGTTAAAGGGAAGGGTTCACTACGCAGTTAATGAGCGTCCCAGGTGAAGCGGGGATGCCTCGCAAAGAGATAGGACGCGGGATGATGGACTGCGACGCGTCGTTGGCGTTGCATTGAAGACAGTGTCAAATGGGACCCAGGTCATAGTAGGAGCGGAGATGTCCACAGGACGTCGTCCGTGGACTGCCCTCAACAGCTCCCGGAACTTGATATTAGCAGCAGACGCATAGCCAGGCTAAATGCAGGCGATCCAAGAGGGCCACCTCCACACATGAAGGCCACGTTCGAACAGCAACCGCTCCTCGTACTCGCCACTTTTGGTCGCCGTCACCTTCCGAGAGTGTTTCGCATGTTCATACGTGTATTTCTGGGCAGACATGTGCACAGAATCACTCACGACACACCACATTCAACACAGTAAAGAATTTCACGATGACTCGTTGTGCACCTCACACATGAGTAATTATAAAAATGTAAATTAGAGCCATCAAAATTAAGAGAGCAGCTTACATCAGTCGAAGCGCCATCCCCTTGCATACAGCCAAACCTAACAACCCCGCCCCCCCCCCTCAGCCTCACCAGTTATGGCGCCAACAGGATCGCACTGTGGGGCGCTCAGGCTTTCGAATTTCTCGTGTGCACGCGCTAGTGCCCTCCTAGGTTTTTAGTTCACAACTCTGATACCGACGCCGGATTTCCTGACGAACGAGACTTTAAACGCTATCAAGCTAAATAAATTATGCGCAAATTCGAAAGAGGGCAGTATTTTAAGGTACTTAAGCCGGGTAGAGGAACGAAATCTTTTATTTAGTGTTATCGGCTTATGGTTTTGCTTTGTGATTACAAGTTGATGACAACACACAGTGCTCACAGATATAGAGCTGCTAATAAATCTGCGGGATAATCGGCAGCGGATAGTTCGTAGGTTTCGTATTTCATCCCGCGAGACATTCCTGGGTCCCAAGCGTCAGGGGGTTCATAGAAATGTGATTCGGAGCAGCGGCCGCCACGCTCCGTCACGTAGAACTAAAAGTTGCGCGATCGAGCATGAGGCGTAAAGAGCGGTATTTTCGTCAGCCGAATTTGCGGTTGTCCTAAAACCACTGCCACGAGTTTATTTTCATTTCCGAGCTCTCTCTAGATACGCTAGCTGATCATTATAGGTAGCAGTGGATTATTATCGCATGATGTCGTTTTTGAGCAAATACACACTATCGGGCCAAATTATGGTTTCTTGTGAACGCTAACAAACAAATACTGAGAAAATGCCACACGCGTAAAATGATACGAAAACAGTATGTCGCTCTTCAAGAAAAAAAAATACACCTGTGACTTGTCCTCTCATTTTGTTGAAAACTTGCAGCATCCAAAACACTAAGATTAAAATAATAAAGCGAAGATATAACATCTACAATAAATGGTATTCGTAAAAGAAATGTCTGGTCACTTATGCCTGAATTTACGTAATAAAGCTGTCTATATTTTCATTTGGAAAGTATTCCCTTGAAGTTTAGAGAACAAAAAAAAAATTTTGAACAGCTCGGGCCCCGTCGCTTCCTTATCGGTGTTTTCACAAAAAAAAAATTTGAGGTGCAAATCTCTTGATAGCAGTTTGTCTGCAAACCCTGAAGCTAAACAAGGCCGATTGTAGCAAAGCGCAAGTAGACAAAGCAAAATTTAGCTAAACTCACTCTAACTTTTGCACGTACTTAGGCAAGATCAACTGCAGCCTAAATTTTTTTACCATTGACTTAGGACACTCAAGCTTAATCGAATCATCTCCGACTCGCTCTCCGACTGTCTCTTCAACACGGCCGTAATTAGGGAGTTCGATGGAAGAGACATGGCAGTCTTTGTTGCTGGATTTTTTAACATTTCTCTACTTTGTTCAAAGCCCCTGTGATAGAATGGCGGCAACGGTTCCAAAAGCACCAGCAGAGAAATTCTGTGCATAGCTAACAAGTGATTGGAAAAGCTTTTCCCTAATTATTTTTGCCACTAAAATCTGCTCATAGGCCTCCCACTACAGCGATTCAATTAAAGATCGTATCTGCAGGGACGCTTATTCACTTACACTGCTGCTGCGAAACACCTGCATACGGTGTTTTGTCACATTTTTTTTCTGCCTCTCATCCTATCGCCCACCGTCTTTCATGCCTCAGATTTGACAACTCAATTATGACAATTTCGTGTCAAAGTTATAACGCTGTTGTCAACCAGAGAAAAGATATTGTTCTTTAAATCTTTAGGCTTCAAATTCAGCACTTGTTTCACTTGACCTTTTGAGTTGAAGGCCGGAGTCCACACATTTCTTAATTTTTATTCTTTACTTTTCCTTGCATAACTAGATTTCTTGACATGACGAGAAAAATTTGACTATGTAAGCTGAATTGAAAAATTGGCAAAGCGAGCCTCTATTTCTACACAGTCGAACGCCCATGGACACTGCATATGGTCCAAATCTTTATACAATCATTGAGTCAACTCATTTTATCCGCCGCCCACCAAAGCGCGATTCGTCATCCCTTACGGAAATGCCATATCTGAACTTATAAAAAAAATCCAGATCAGGTATATCAGGAATTGGGCAGATATGGTATATTAGGACAGATCTAGGCCAGATAAGGCATATCTGCCCAATTCCTGATTTCGAGTACCAGATAAGGCATATCTGGTTGTATATGCCTGATCTGCCCAATTCCTGATTTCGAGTACCAGATAAGGCATATCTGGTAAGATATGCCTTATCTACCCAATTCCTGATTTAAAGATCTAGCCCGTATGGCATGTAGGTTTTGAACTATAGATCTATATATCTGCATATCAACATAACACTTTATTACAACACACACAAGACAATTTCAGTATTCCAGCTAAACGCACGCTAAATCAAGTTTGCCAAGGGAAACCTGAATTTCCCATTTTATTTCAAACCTTACAGGAAAATAGCTTTGAAACCACAGGTTTTCTTTTTTCCCTGCCTCTATGGAATCGCTCAAAGACGGGCCTGAATTACGTGTGCATACCGAGGGTCAAAGACATGCTCATCCGTTAGTAAATATTGAGATTCTACTGATTTAGGCGCGATACTATGACAAACTAATGGAATATCTGAACAGAATAATGTCTACACGAGAAGCTAAAGTGAAAGACATTAACCTATTAAATTAGATATTACATTTTTATTCTACTCTTTTACACACAGAGCTCTAACCAGTAAATGCTTTTAGTTTGAGCTGGTTTACTTGCGAAGCTAAATAAAATATACGGCTAATAATCGAACTAGACAACTGAAAGGAAATTTAAATGTTTGTCGATACCAGGAAAAGGTACCGCTAAACCGCAGGGCGATAAAACACACACTGCTCGGACTGCTGATAATACCTAAACCTTAGCAAAGTATATATAGGCTGTCACGAAGTACCGGTGTTACCTTAAGCAGAGACTGCAGTGCAAAATGAGCGAACGCGCCTAACTCGTGGTTGCTTTTGAAATTAAGAGAGAAAAAAAGAAAAAAGCATGTCCGATGGCATTTGTCATGACAGCAACAGCTCTGCCGCTAAACCAAATCAAGCATGAAGCTACTTAGGTAGTGCAAATAATAATATTATTAAACAACGAAGGACCCTATCCACCCACTGAAATTTGTTAAAATTGCTGGAGCGAAAGACAAATTAGCAACGAAATGTACGGAAAAATATCACATACTGGCAATTACCATCCAATTTACTGATTGGAAAATTTTTCCATCAAAATAATAAAGCGAACAATATCCTGAGGCTGACAAGTGCTAGTTCCCGACAAGAAGTCTCACGCTCACGGTTTTGGTGATCGGGCGTGAAGATGAGGCGGCACGAAGAGGGTGCGATCCGAATGCAATGGTGAAGATTTGGCCGGGCCACCCAGAGCAGAAGCCTCGAAAAGCTCAATCGACCATCAGGTTCGCTGCCAAGGCTGGGGAGGCAGCTTCCACCCGCCGTGGGACACAGTAATTTCCTCTGTGCCGACAGTCAGACTAAAGCTCTTGTAGGTTTGCTGTCGCATTTTTGTTACATGCACACCGCTAATAGCGAACAGGTGCTGGCACACACACACCAGCATACACAACATGCAGCACGCCCGCCAGCCGCACCGAACTCCCATGTCTGCCACCGCGAAAGGAACGAGACAAGTGCTTAGGCGCACGGAGTTGAAAGGGGGAGGGGAAAGAAGCAAGCACACACAAAACGGAGAGCTCGCTGCCTACGCGGTATATAGCGTGGCAGCGAGGAGGAGAGATGAAATGCGAGCCAGCGACGCAGCCGCCGCTGTTTAAGAGGGAAGAGGGGAGCGCGGGAGAGGAGGAGTCACTGTCTAGCCAGTGCGGCCCTCCACGCAGCCACCGCCAGCTGTCTCTGAGGGTGAGTCACCGTCTAGACAGCTCGGAGGGGGCCGTATACTGAACTGCCATCATTTTCTTGATATTTTGAATCGCTCAACTTAACCGACCATGCGTTTGTGCACCGGACTGCCGCCGCATTTTAAATGAAAACGCGAGTTAGTAGACGGAAAGAGGAGCATATAGCCATAACCCAGCGCTCTCCTGCATTAAGGAACACATGGCGTAATAATTACAGTGCAGCGAAATCTGCATATTTGAAATATTAGGAGTAGTAGCTATTTTCTAAATTGGATACAATTAACACTAAGCATGCAGGCCATGTTGAGTGTAGAAAAATTGAAGGTCGACCACATGATGCGAATATTGAATATTTGCAGAAGGTAGACGAAAGCCATATATTGCTAATATACAATCACTATGGCACCTACATAATTAAGGCCCCGATGAGGTTATATAAAGTCCTGTTGATGCCAGGCATATGGCCCTGATCTGTCTATATAAGGTCATGACGATGCCATATATGCCCTTTATCAGGCCAGATAAGGTTGCGAGGATACCATATATGCCCCTGATCAAGCAATATAAGGTCCCGTTACCCGTTCAGATATGGATTATATGTTGCATGATATGGCCAAATCTGAGCCATATAAGGGCAACATATTGCGCATATATGACCTTATCTGGCCCAGATAAGGTCTTATTTGCTGCCTTATATATTTGTATCTGGCAGCATATGTTCCATATCTGAAGCAGATATGGGATTTCCGTAAGGGATATCTCATTGTGGTTGATATGTTTCTAAAGAGATTTGTACTGCATGTCATGATCCATAACATTCATAAAATAATGTTGTGAGCCATACCCACGAGAGAGTAAGAAGCCAAAGAGAATTTCTCAGAAGAAGCGAAAGAAGAGCCACGAACTGTTCTGCTATTCTGCTTCTTCTCCGAGTTCTCTTTGGATCGTCACAAAAATATGCCTCTCCAAATATGGGAGAGGCCTTCACCCTGCAGTAGGTATAGTCAGGCTGATGATGATGATGATGATGATGATGATGATGATGATGATGATGATGATGATGATGATGATGATGATTATAGTGATCAGTGTGGTTCCCCTAAACACCGGGATGCAGAACGAATGCAGTTGCACCAACAAAACGACATCTGCTTAGAGCACAAAAGCACAAAGTGCTGTTCAATTCCCATCTTTCCCATTGGCGATTGTGGTACCCTTGTAACTGTACATGCATACATAGAGGCATCTCTCAAACGTTTAGCGCAGCGCCGCGGTGGCAGAGTCGCTCCGGCTGCTGTGCCCAAGGATGACAGATCGAATCCCGTCTGCCTTTCGATGCAGGAGCCAAACAAGGCGCTATGCTATGTCAGTGCACCTTAAAGAACCTCAGGTAGTCAAAACTGTTAGAGCCCTCCGCTACTGTGACTCTCATTGCCGGAGTCACTTTGGGACATTAAACAACCCCAAATTCACAAAACTAACCAATTTAACCATGTAAACAAGCCAGGAGAATGCTCTAATTTATACGGGAATTCATCAAACATTTATTCACCGCTTTATGATATTGTTACGAATGGAATGCGTTTATATATAGATGAGGGGGTTCTACTAGAGGCAAAGCTGGTAGCAAGGTCGACAATATTTGCGCATTCTGAGAACCCACCCCTCTGTCACTTGCACTTCTTTCGAATCACAAGCTGCCTTGGCACACGACAATATTAACAGTAAACTCTTATACTAACTTAAAGTCAATTGTGGGGCGTCGAAAAATCCGCAAGGTTTTGTGTGTATAAAAAAGCACTGAACAAGGTTAGAGGGGGGGGGGGGCAGCCTCCGTTCGCAGGCCGAGCTAAGGTTTGGACAACTCGACTTTTCTTCGTCTGGGCTCAAGAAGAGGGAAGAAAGAAGTCCGCCAAGTGTGTCTCCAATCCACTGCAAGCTGTGAACTTGGCCGTCTAAACATCTCTTCCCCCGAAAGCGATAACGGTTCCAAGGTGAAGCTGTTCTCAGTCTATCTCTAGAAATAATAGGCCTCAATGACTTCTCATTCGAACACTAATATTTTGCCTTAGACATGAAATTTCTTTTTCTAATCTATAGACCTCAATTACTGCTTTCACAGGTAATGCATTAAAGCGGAAAGAAAATGAGAGCGTGTTGTATGTGTTCTAGGGTGCCCTAATATAGCATGCTTCAGATTGACCTAAGCGGACCCCAGCCTCTACATACAGCTGTCGTGCACATTACTCAGACCCGTTTTGTGCATTTTTTGTGGCTTTTTTCCGGCATCAAATGCAGACGGGTTTGCAATGTTTTACAAAATAAGACTACAAATTTTTAATGAGCGGAAAGAAAACAGTAATGAAAGAATGGCAATTTTAAGATGTCAGGAACTACTGTTCCTAAATATTGCAGGTAATACCGCCACGAAACGCAGTGCGACAAAACAAACTTTTTTTTTTAAATTCACACCCCATGTCAACTGATTTCAAACAGTCGTTGAGAACATGCTTTCTCTTCTGTAGAATTAATAATATTTCAAAAAAGTAAATTGCCAGGCTGAACCGGTAATGCTATAGTAAATAAGAAATGACTGACGCACAGCTGCTCACTGCTCCCCTCTTCGTGTGCTCCCCCGGGTAGATTTAATACAGCTGAATTGAACGATGGGAGGCAAATTATAGGATAGGAAAGATATGCATTCGCCATTCTCCTCTTGAAAGACATCTAAGAGAAGGCAAAAATGAAAACTGAAGTTGTCGAGGCATTCTATCGCGTCAAACGGGTGACAACTACTTTAGCTCTCCATGTTCATTATCAAGAAACCGCGGTTTAATTCTTACATAAGAAGGTCAGAATACTTTAGCAGTAATAATTCGTACGCGTCCTGTTGCAATCTCTGCTTCGAGCTCAATTCATTGCGTTCCTTTCTTATTTTGTTATTTAGATGATCATTGTAGGTCCCTGCTTTCATGTAATTAATTCAGTTGTAAGTAGGCCATCTCTGTACGCTTGTTCGTATATTTTTTTTCTTCTAGATTCTTGTGGGGTTTGAAACTTTCTGAGCTACGAATCGATTCGCCTAATTTCATTCCTTGCCATCAGAAAATGTTAGTACAGGCGCCAGCTTCATGTACTGGGGCAAACAATCACTAACAAACCTCCGACACTCAACCTATCTGTAGCATGGGTGTTTATATACCTTCCTTGAAGTTCCAATAAGTATATATATATATATATATATATATATATATATATATATATATATATATATATATATATATATATATATATATATATATATATATATATGCATCGAAGCAAACCACGGGCTCTGAAGTGCAAATGATGTTGCATAACCGTCGGGCTTTGATTTTCGAATGAATAACTCAAGCTGGACAGCCGCCTCTCTCGTGGGCAGCACAACACGAAAGTGCGCAGGTTGGACGCGCAAACGCCGCTGTGTTGACTTGCGGAAGAAGAATACGCCGCTCGTTCGTCACAAGCTGGGTCGCTCTACCTGTTTAGGTAAATGTTCTGAGAACATACAGGGGCAGCGATGAACATGCAAAACAGGCGAAGACAACAAAGAAATGTTAGGCGCAAGATTGCGCATACGTTGACTGCGGTGCGTGCACACTGGTACGAACTCCAAAGGCAGAATGACCAAACGGCGACAAGCGCGCACCCACTCTTTGGGGCATGGAAGGTTGACAACAGTGGTGCCGGAGTTTGCAAACTGAGGAAGTGATCTAGCACGTTGGCCCTAGCGTGCAGGTACCACAAACCTCTTTCTCGATTAAGGAATTGTGTCCTATCACTGCAACGAATACCAATCGTCACTATGACTCCTCCTACGCAAGAGCGCGTAAAGCAGCTCTTCATGTTCTTGCAAATGTTCTTTCATTGCCTTAATTCTAGTTTCTTGAAGAGCACCCGAGCAACCTATATTATATGAAAACATTAAATATAACCCTTGTGAACCAGAGCCTTAGTTCAATCTCTGGACCGATCATCCCTCACGTAAGTTTAAGAATCATTTTATTAATCTTACCAACTGGGAAGCAATGTTCTTTTCTTTTCAACGCGCGCTGCATATCTATTTAATGATGAGTCATTCACACATCACTCCGCGAACGCCTGTTTTTGTTGTCCTTAACTCAACCCGAAATATATTAATTGTCCACCGCATATCTCTGCAGCCGACCTCCAGTGCGTATAAAGCAGAGCTTGTAGCCTTCCGATCTGCTGCTGATTATGTTCTTAAAAACATTCTAAAGATTCTAGAGATGCGGCGAAAGCCATTATAGCCTGGCGGATCGTGGCCATCAACTACGGTACCTCCACCTTGCTCTCTTCTTTTGTGGCGTGGTAGATGTGTCCGCGGAGAATTGTGTCATATACTGCGCCTTTTCTAGCCTGTAAATCAATTTCGAACGTCACTGATGCCTGCTGTACTAACGCCTCCTAGACATCTGGGTCTGCTTTTGTTTGCTGTGTTGTGCGGCGTTCGAGGAAGCGGCCAATGAAAGGCGCCGCACGGATTCCTGGATGGGATGCAGGGCGGATGACGTCATGACCTGTCACGACGGTACATCACGCGCCCCTTGAAGAACACAACCAGCATTTCATTGAACGCATCAAAAGTTCGCCGGCGTTCTTTAATTCGGTTGCAGAAAAGAAAAGGCGCACTATCTCTCACTCGCAGAATCCCGCTATCATCCTCATGGTAGAGAAGGGGAATTAGGAAGAGCTTTTCGTGATCCAGAGCGTGGCGCAGTAGGTAAAACTCTGGAATGGGGATCCAAGCAATGGAGGTTCAATTAGCGGTGGAGATAAAGTTTATTCTTTATTTTTAACTCTAGGTCTCGAAAGCGTGACACATCTGCAGACAATCTTCTGTCGACAACGATGAGGCATTAAAGGCTTTCGCCCTAACAGCACTCCCACTAGGCCTATTCTTATCCATACTAACCATTCGTCTCTGCTTGCTACTATTTACTATTGTGGTTAAAAAGAACGTATCGCTTTTTTGTCTCTTGCTCCATTCATGTCATCCCATATCCGGGGCCACTGTGGAATTTATGCTAATGAGCTAGCAGAGCATGCAGCTGCTAGTGCATGCCAACTCGGTCGATTACAAATTTCTACCGTTCCACGAAGTTACTTGTGTTCCGCACACATCCTTCTTCCCTTGTTTAATGCAGCACCTTTTGTCGTGGAAATAATGGCGGCACAGAATTATTTTATTGGATACCTGTCACTCTCAATATTCCAAAACTACGTCCGCCTCGTAATTCATCTACAACTTTAATCACCTGGCATAACACGTTCCCTTTTTACTTCAAAAAGCACTCCTTTGCTTCTCTTTCACATGGCTGCTGCGGAAAGCTTGTGTGGAAACATTGGTGACTACTTAGGCTTTAGTTAATAGGCTTTTTGGCTGCGCCCCTAGCATCCTTGTGATGTTGAAATAAAGATGACGACTTGACTCCCAGAATTGTTATCTTACTGCTCCTTTACATTCTCGTCTAAAGTCATTTTGCTCAACAGACCTTAGAGCGTCTCATTACCCGACACTTCTTAAACATCGTGTCGTTTGTGTAGAGTCTATTAAATTAACATGCTGCAGGTTTTATTTCTCTACCCATCACCACTCAGGTTACTTTTGTTTTATTTTCCTACTCGATTTCTTCTATCTTCATCGAAATATGCGCTACAATTATTTATGGTATAATTTACAGTTTTTTTCTACATTTCTTTACTCTCTCTCTCTATATATGTGGCTAAAAACAGCGCTAACACGAGACAAAAGCAGAGAGAGGGGACAAGACCATGTGTCCCCTCTCTCTGCTTCGTCTCGTATTAGCGCTGTTTTTAGCCACAGATCATGCACCAACAAGCCCGATTTCCACCCTGTTAAAATTCCATCCTTGGATAACAGGCGACATCGGATGTCACTTTTAGATGTAGGTAAAAAGCCAGACACTCGTGTGCTGCACGATGACAGTACACGTTAAAGAACCTCTGGTGGTTGAAATTTCCGGAGATGACTACTACGGCATCACTCATAGCCTTGGTCGCTTTGAGACGTTAAACGCTATAAGCCAAACCATTCTTATATTTAAAATAAGAAAATACCAGAATGAAATGAATAATTTTGGCAGAATACATTGCTAGCGCAAACCTTACCAGAGTGTGCAGACCAAATGAAGTGTTCTTCTTTTCCAAAACCTAACCCCTGTACATACACACCCTTGGCCAAAGCGCAGAATCTCTGAATGCCGAAAAAAGACAAATTCATCTCAAATTAGCTTCGCTTACGTGAAGATTTCTACACACACTGAGGCATTGAATTTCAGAGCATCGCAAAAAACAAACATATTTGTGTTGTTTTGCTTTAGAGTGAAAAATATTTCCGGGCCGAATTGTGGTTTCTAGAGTGGTGACAAAAAAATTGAAAACCTAGCCACGTGTGTAGAATGATAGAAAGGAAAATTGGCTCCCGAAGGCAACAAGACCTCTCCGTTGAAAACTGAAAGTAACTCTATGCACACACTCTCAAAACCATCTACACACAGAGGTATTTACGATAGAAATGTCAGACACTAATGTCTGCATGGCTATAATCGAGCTGTCTATTTCTATTAAAAAAAGTAACCTTGGAAATTTGACAGCAAGAATTTTAAAAGGTAAGGCCCCGGTGTTTCCATTGTTACGACCAAGCATCCGCGAATTCGCGCTCTATTGTTCGCCTGTGGGCATGGATAAGTTTTGTGAATATGTGGTGATGGTCCAATGGCTCTAAGTGAGCCTGTTTCCAGGAATCCTGTTTTGTAAGCATGTTTTGCTTTGTGGACAACCTGCAAATGCCAAATTGACCCTGTCAAGAGAACGTCTGGAAAAACACAAAGAAACTTCCCCCTGAGGGAAATAGCAGGAAGTGCTTTCTTTCTTTTGTTCACCCTTCCAGTCGAGAAGTGCTATCCTCCAGTGATGAATGCCTCCTATCCAAAGGAGACGACAGAGTGACATGTCCGCTGACGTGCAGGACAAGAAAGGAGCATGACGCATACAGCCATTAAGTGATTTCCCAGGAATGCAGGAAAGATTTGCAATTGTCGAAAACGGACAATGCTGGGAGCGGATGCGGCGCCACGTGCACTCGGGTTTCTGAGAAGTAAAACCCCTTGTCAGAACCAGCCTGTGGTTTCTTTGCTGAAGAATAGAAATGTACCTCCTCTCCTCGCCGTTCCCAAGCTTTTCCCGCCAACAAGTGATCACGCCCAACGAATGAATGCCGGACCAGTCAGTGCTTCAGACCATCAGTGCAGTGATGTGTTCGATTGGATGCCGATACCTGAGGGGCGTGCCCTGGATTTGGTTGGTCAGCATCTTCAGAGAGGGGCTGGACATAGGGGGTTTTAAGGACGCTGCAGAGCACGAAATGTCGCTCTGGGCCCTGGGTAAACGGCTCATCCAGTCGCTTCTCGCTATGAACTCTTAACGCTTGTCATTTTGCTGATGTACCCTTCTTTTTCATGTAAATATTCTTGTAAATACGTTTTCTCAAAGTGCCAGTAAACCTGCTTGTACATATTTCACCAACTTCGAAGATTCAATCCTACTTCAACCCCGAGTCTCTGCACGCTACCAAGTGAAGGCCGGGTCGACGTAGCCCCAGCGTCACGACAACTGGTGATCAGCGGTGGGATCTGAATCTACAAGCACAACGACTGGTGACCAGCGTTGGGATCTGAATCTACAAGCCACAACATCTGATGACTGGAGGTGGGATCTGAATCTACAAGCCACAACATCTGGTGATTGGAGGTGGATCAGAATCTGCAAGCCACAACATCTAGTGATCGGAGGTGGCATCTCAAGCAACAAGCAGGAGCAACAATCGGCCAACAAGAAAGCAGCTCGGAACATCGATCGCATGTGTGGGTGAGTGCTTGGCTTTTCTTCTGATGTGGACCAGGTTCTAGAACAGGGTTAGATTTTAGAACTGGTAAAAAGTGTTGAAACGCCTTTAGGTTTGGTAGTTTGCACTGTTGTTTTGGAAGTAGCCGACACTCGGAGCGATCATGGACCTACAAAAGCTGCAGAAACCGGAACTGTTGCAATTGTGTGAGGAATTGGGAATTGATACAAGTGGTTTGGCACGAAAACCTTTGATTATAAAGGCAATCACAGATTTGGGAGCCGATGATGAGGAGCTCAGTGAAGCATGGAACCTCATCGCCCAAAAAAAGGAGGAACAGCTCAGACAGCAGAAAGAGCGGGAAAAAGAGGAAAAGAGGCGTGAGCGTGAACTTGAGAGGGAAAAAGAGGAAAGGGAGCGCGAACGTCAGAGGGAAAAAGAGGAAAGGGAGCGCGAACGTCAGAGGGAAAAAGAGGAAAGGGAGCGCGAACGTCAGAGGGAAAAAGAGGAAAGGGAGCGTGAACTTGAGAGGGAAAAAGAGGAAAGGGAGCACGAACGTGAGAAGCTTGAGAGAGAAGCAAAAAAGCGGGAGCTAGAAATTGAGCTCCGGAAATTAGAAGTAGAGTTGAGCAAGAGGTCGGGCAATTGTCCCCAGCTAGCGGTACCTCTTCTCAACAAGGAGGCAGATTTCAAGATGTCAAAGTACATGCAGCCATATGTGATATCAGGGGATATCGGTCTGTATCTGGGTAACTTTGAGCGAACTTGCGAAGAACTGTCCTTCCAGCGAGACACGTGGTCTCAGAGATTATTGACGGTTCTGCCCTGCGAGGCAGCGGAGGTTGTCGCGCGGCTAAACAAGGAGGACGCGGACAACTACGAGAAGGTCAAAGCTTGCCTTCTGATTTTCGGAGACAGAGATGTGCAGGCCTTAACACGTTCAAAGGCGCGAGAACTAGCTACACTGCTCATTTCAGAAAAATCAACAGCGGAGGAAACGGCAGTTAAAACAGTGGTAAATGCGGAAAATAGCGGGCCAGAAAACTTTGAGAGCGAGGCATCTCAGATAAGTCAACTTGAAAGTGAGCTTGATGAGACGCGGAATGAGGACGTTCTTGAGAGTAACCTCTTGCCGCCAGTGTCTAGTAATCTCACGAGACTTTTAAGTGGAACCCGAGAGGACTTAGCTATGGAGCAAGCCAATGATCCTAAGATACAGGAGCTTCTCAAAAAGACGGAGCAGATAGGAGAACTAAAGAAATCTCAGCTGTCCGATCTGGGCGAGCTAATAACAGAGTTTGAGGCCTGCTTCGTGGACAGGCCAGGCAGGACTGATTTGACTGAGCACGATATTGAGCTGACTTCAGACGTGCCAGTGCGATCAAGGTGCTACCGATTCTCTCCAAGGCAAAGAGAAATTCTGGATAGGGAAGTAACTCGCATGCTGGAATTGGGAGTAATAAAACCCTCGGAAAGCGATTATGCTTCGCCTATGATCTTAGTAGAAGCTCCAGGTAAAGACCCTAGGCCTGTGGTAGACTACCGAAAGCTAAATTCTCTCACCAGGGATCAAGTGTATCCTATTCCGAATATTGAGGAGAGAGTAGAACAGGTCAGTAGAGCGGCATATGTGACTACGCTGGACCTTACTCGAGGATACTGGCAAGTACCGCTCACTGAACGCGCCAGCAGATACGCGGCTTTCGTCACTCCGACGGGCAGCTACCAGCCAACAATGATGAGTTTCGGGCTCAAAAATGCTCCATTTTGTTTTTCCCGACTCATGGATAGAGTTTTAAAGGCGTGTGAAACATTCGCGGTGCCTTATTTAGACGACATTGCGGTTTTTTCCGACTCATGGGCGGACCATATGGTACATCTAAGAGCTGTACTGAGCCTTTTGCGTCAAGCTGGACTAACCGTAAAGGCCGAGAAATGTTGCCTGGCAAGGGCGACCGTGGACTACTTGGGTCACAATGTAGGTCAAGGTTTCAGGAAACCCAGCGAGATTAAGATTTCTGCGGTAGCAGACTACCCGCGGCCGAGCACGAAGACGGGAATTCGAGCATTCCTGGGTCTGACTGGGTACTACAATCACTACATCCCTAACTATTCAGCTTTGGCTAGCCCTCTGACCGACGCTCTCCGCAAGACAGAACCGACAAATGTAGTCTGGGACGAACAAAAGGAAGCCTCCTTCGTAAACCTGAAGGCTGTGCTGATTAGCCGTCCGGTATTGCGAGCTCCAGACTATGGCCGAGAATTCACGGTCCAGTGTGATGCCAGTGATCGAGGGTTAGGTGCTGTTCTCTGCCAGAGAGATGACGACGGTAATGAGCACCCCGTGAGTTCTAGAGAGAGGGCTTATTGCGCGTCAGAGAAAGAGTGCGCTTGCATTGTATGGGCCATTCAAAAATTGCAGTGCTATCTTGGAGGGGCCAAATTCACCGTAGAGACGGACCATTGTCCCCTGGCTTGGCTGCAAACTGCGACATCGAAGAACAGTCGCCTTCTTAGGTGGAGCTTGATTTTACAGCAGTACAATTTTGAAATAAGATACAAAAAGGGGAAGTTAAATGGGAATGCGGACGCGCTTAGCCGCTCTTTCTAAGCGGTCCGAGATGTTCCTCACCATGTATCCAAATTGATAATCAGGTTTTTTTTTTTTTTCGTGCGCTTGTATATGTGTGACTATGTAAAGCAGCACGTTTGGTTTTCGAGGCATACGTGGGTCCTGAACGTCTTGAGAGTGGGCTTTTCTCGAACAACAATGGCAGTTTTCTTTTAACCTGGTCTCTTCAGACGGGAGCCGAGTGCTTGCTTGGACATGTGGTTGAGTTTCAGACAGCTCGAGCAATTTGGCCTACAACAATCAAGACAACGCGACAAGCAACAGCGAGCTTCAAGCGTTCACGTGCAGGCCATTAAGTCGTCTCTTCATGCAGCAGCTGGGACTGCTGCCCTCCGAGACTCTTCTGGCGGGGGAGGAGGCTGTTACGACCAAGCATCCGCAATTGCGCGCTCTATTGTTCGCCTGTGGGCATGGATAAGTTTTGTGAATATGTGGTGATGGTCCAATGGCTCTAAGTGAGCCTGTTTCCAGGAATCCTGTTTTGTAAGCATGTTTTGCTTTGTGGACAACCTGCAAATGCCAAATTGACCCTGTCAAGAGAACGTCTGGAAAAACACAAAGAAACTTCCCCCTGAGGGAAATAGCAGGAAGTGCTTTCTTTCTTTTGTTCACCCTTCCAGTCGAGAAGTGCTATCCTCCAGTGATGAATGCCTCCTATCCAAAGGAGACGACAGAGTGACATGTCCGCTGACGTGCAGGACAAGAAAGGAGCATGACGCATACAGCCATTAAGTGATTTCCCAGGAATGCAGGAAAGATTTGCAATTGTCGAAAACGGACAATGCTGGGAGCGGATGCGGCGCCACGTGCACTCGGGTTTCTGAGAAGTAAAACCCCTTGTCAGAACCAGCCTGTGGTTTCTTTGCTGAAGAATAGAAATGTACCTCCTCTCCTCGCCGTTCCCAAGCTTTTCCCGCCAACAAGTGATCACGCCCAACGAATGAATGCCGGACCAGTCAGTGCTTCAGACCATCAGTGCAGTGATGTGTTCGATTGGATGCCGATACCTGAGGGGCGTGCCCTGGATTTGGTTGGTCAGCATCTTCAGAGAGGGGCTGGACATAGGGGGTTTTAAGGACGCTGCAGAGCACGAAATGTCGCTCTGGGCCCTGGGTAAACGGCTCATCCAGTCGCTTCTCGCTATGAACTCTTAACGCTTGTCATTTTGCTGATGTACCCTTCTTTTTCATGTAAATATTCTTGTAAATACGTTTTCTCAAAGTGCCAGTAAACCTGCTTGTACATATTTCACCAACTTCGAAGATTCAATCCTACTTCAACCCCGAGTCTCTGCACGCTACCAAGTGAAGGCCGGGTCGACGTAGCCCCAGCGTCACGACAACTGGTGATCAGCGGTGGGATCTGAATCTACAAGCACAACGACTGGTGACCAGCGTTGGGATCTGAATCTACAAGCCACAACATCTGATGACTGGAGGTGGGATCTGAATCTACAAGCCACAACATCTGGTGATTGGAGGTGGATCAGAATCTGCAAGCCACAACATCTAGTGATCGGAGGTGGCATCTCAAGCAACAAGCAGGAGCAACAATCGGCCAACAAGAAAGCAGCTCGGAACATCGATCGCATGTGTGGGTGAGTGCTTGGCTTTTCTTCTGATGTGGACCAGGTTCTAGAACAGGGTTAGATTTTAGAACTGGTAAAAAGTGTTGAAACGCCTTTAGGTTTGGTAGTTTGCACTGTTGTTTTGGAAGTAGCCGACACTCGGAGCGATCATGGACCTACAAAAGCTGCAGAAACCGGAACTGTTGCAATTGTGTGAGGAATTGGGAATTGATACAAGTGGTTTGGCACGAAAACCTTTGATTATAAAGGCAATCACAGATTTGGGAGCCGATGATGAGGAGCTCAGTGAAGCATGGAACCTCATCGCCCAAAAAAAGGAGGAACAGCTCAGACAGCAGAAAGAGCGGGAAAAAGAGGAAAAGAGGCGTGAGCGTGAACTTGAGAGGGAAAAAGAGGAAAGGGAGCGCGAACGTCAGAGGGAAAAAGAGGAAAGGGAGCGCGAACGTCAGAGGGAAAAAGAGGAAAGGGAGCGCGAACGTCAGAGGGAAAAAGAGGAAAGGGAGCGTGAACTTGAGAGGGAAAAAGAGGAAAGGGAGCACGAACGTGAGAAGCTTGAGAGAGAAGCAAAAAAGCGGGAGCTAGAAATTGAGCTCCGGAAATTAGAAGTAGAGTTGAGCAAGAGGTCGGGCAATTGTCCCCAGCTAGCGGTACCTCTTCTCAACAAGGAGGCAGATTTCAAGATGTCAAAGTACATGCAGCCATATGTGATATCAGGGGATATCGGTCTGTATCTGGGTAACTTTGAGCGAACTTGCGAAGAACTGTCCTTCCAGCGAGACACGTGGTCTCAGAGATTATTGACGGTTCTGCCCTGCGAGGCAGCGGAGGTTGTCGCGCGGCTAAACAAGGAGGACGCGGACAACTACGAGAAGGTCAAAGCTTGCCTTCTGATTTTCGGAGACAGAGATGTGCAGGCCTTAACACGTTCAAAGGCGCGAGAACTAGCTACACTGCTCACTTCAGAAAAATCAACAGCGGAGGAAACGGCAGTTAAAACAGTGGTAAATGCGGAAAATAGCGGGCCAGAAAACTTTGAGAGCGAGGCATCTCAGATAAGTCAACTTGAAAGTGAGCTTGATGAGACGCGGAATGAGGACGTTCTTGAGAGTAACCTCTTGCCGCCAGTGTCTAGTAATCTCACGAGACTTTTAAGTGGAACCCGAGAGGACTTAGCTATGGAGCAAGCCAATGATCCTAAGATACAGGAGCTTCTCAAAAAGACGGAGCAGATAGGAGAACTAAAGAAATCTCAGCTGTCCGATCTGGGCGAGCTAATAACAGAGTTTGAGGCCTGCTTCGTGGACAGGCCAGGCAGGACTGATTTGACTGAGCACGATATTGAGCTGACTTCAGACGTGCCAGTGCGATCAAGGTGCTACCGATTCTCTCCAAGGCAAAGAGAAATTCTGGATAGGGAAGTAACTCGCATGCTGGAATTGGGAGTAATAAAACCCTCGGAAAGCGATTATGCTTCGCCTATGATCTTAGTAGAAGCTCCAGGTAAAGACCCTAGGCCTGTGGTAGACTACCGAAAGCTAAATTCTCTCACCAGGGATCAAGTGTATCCTATTCCGAATATTGAGGAGAGAGTAGAACAGGTCAGTAGAGCGGCATATGTGACTACGCTGGACCTTACTCGAGGATACTGGCAAGTACCGCTCACTGAACGCGCCAGCAGATACGCGGCTTTCGTCACTCCGACGGGCAGCTACCAGCCAACAATGATGAGTTTCGGGCTCAAAAATGCTCCATTTTGTTTTTCCCGACTCATGGATAGAGTTTTAAAGGCGTGTGAAACATTCGCGGTGCCTTATTTAGACGACATTGCGGTTTTTTCCGACTCATGGGCGGACCATATGGTACATCTAAGAGCTGTACTGAGCCTTTTGCGTCAAGCTGGACTAACCGTAAAGGCCGAGAAATGTTGCCTGGCAAGGGCGACCGTGGACTACTTGGGTCACAATGTAGGTCAAGGTTTCAGGAAACCCAGCGAGATTAAGATTTCTGCGGTAGCAGACTACCCGCGGCCGAGCACGAAGACGGGAATTCGAGCATTCCTGGGTCTGACTGGGTACTACAATCACTACATCCCTAACTATTCAGCTTTGGCTAGCCCTCTGACCGACGCTCTCCGCAAGACAGAACCGACAAATGTAGTCTGGGACGAACAAAAGGAAGCCTCCTTCGTAAACCTGAAGGCTGTGCTGATTAGCCGTCCGGTATTGCGAGCTCCAGACTATGGCCGAGAATTCACGGTCCAGTGTGATGCCAGTGATCGAGGGTTAGGTGCTGTTCTCTGCCAGAGAGATGACGACGGTAATGAGCACCCCGTGAGTTCTAGAGAGAGGGCTTATTGCGCGTCAGAGAAAGAGTGCGCTTGCATTGTATGGGCCATTCAAAAATTGCAGTGCTATCTTGGAGGGGCCAAATTCACCGTAGAGACGGACCATTGTCCCCTGGCTTGGCTGCAAACTGCGACATCGAAGAACAGTCGCCTTCTTAGGTGGAGCTTGATTTTACAGCAGTACAATTTTGAAATAAGATACAAAAAGGGGAAGTTAAATGGGAATGCGGACGCGCTTAGCCGCTCTTTCTAAGCGGTCCGAGATGTTCCTCACCATGTATCCAAATTGATAATCAGGTTTTTTTTTTTTTTTTCGTGCGCTTGTATATGTGTGACTATGTAAAGCAGCACGTTTGGTTTTCGAGGCATACGTGGGTCCTGAACGTCTTGAGAGTGGGCTTTTCTCGAACAACAATGGCAGTTTTCTTTTAACCTGGTCTCTTCAGACGGGAGCCGAGTGCTTGCTTGGACATGTGGTTGAGTTTCAGACAGCTCGAGCAATTTGGCCTACAACAATCAAGACAACGCGACAAGCAACAGCGAGCTTCAAGCGTTCACGTGCAGGCCATTAAGTCGTCTCTTCATGCAGCAGCTGGGACTGCTGCCCTCCGAGACTCTTCTGGCGGGGGAGGAGGCTGTTACGACCAAGCATCCGCAATTGCGCGCTCTATTGTTCGCCTGTGGGCATGGATAAGTTTTGTGAATATGTGGTGATGGTCCAATGGCTCTAAGTGAGCCTGTTTCCAGGAATCCTGTTTTGTAAGCATGTTTTGCTTTGTGGACAACCTGCAAATGCCAAATTGACCCTGTCAAGAGAACGTCTGGAAAAACACAAAGAAACTTCCCCCTGAGGGAAATAGCAGGAAGTGCTTTCTTTCTTTTGTTCACCCTTCCAGTCGAGAAGTGCTATCCTCCAGTGATGAATGCCTCCTATCCAAAGGAGACGACAGAGTGACATGTCCGCTGACGTGCAGGACAAGAAAGGAGCATGACGCATACAGCCATTAAGTGATTTCCCAGGAATGCAGGAAAGATTTGCAATTGTCGAAAACGGACAATGCTGGGAGCGGATGCGGCGCCACGTGCACTCGGGTTTCTGAGAAGTAAAACCCCTTGTCAGAACCAGCCTGTGGTTTCTTTGCTGAAGAATAGAAATGTACCTCCTCTCCTCGCCGTTCCCAAGCTTTTCCCGCCAACAAGTGATCACGCCCAACGAATGAATGCCGGACCAGTCAGTGCTTCAGACCATCAGTGCAGTGATGTGTTCGATTGGATGCCGATACCTGAGGGGCGTGCCCTGGATTTGGTTGGTCAGCATCTTCAGAGAGGGGCTGGACATAGGGGGTTTTAAGGACGCTGCAGAGCACGAAATGTCGCTCTGGGCCCTGGGTAAACGGCTCATCCAGTCGCTTCTCGCTATGAACTCTTAACGCTTGTCATTTTGCTGATGTACCCTTCTTTTTCATGTAAATATTCTTGTAAATACGTTTTCTCAAAGTGCCAGTAAACCTGCTTGTACATATTTCACCAACTTCGAAGATTCAATCCTACTTCAACCCCGAGTCTCTGCACGCTACCAAGTGAAGGCCGGGTCGACGTAGCCCCAGCGTCACGACACCATGCAGTAATGACAGAAGGTTGAAGGACAAAGCTCGTCAGAGCAGTTTAATCCGAAATTGAACGTTCTGAAGAGAGATAAATTAACCGTTGAGAAGTCACACAGATAGTATTAACGATAAAAAAGCTATGTGCTATGTACTGAGCTGTCGCTAAAATTTTACAGCTGGTTTTATTCAGGTGAACCCATAAGTGAGCATTTGTATCATTACCATGCAAACACCTAAACGTCTAAAATGTGGACGTCCCGGTCGCAGTTTCTGATGCCTGATGCATTGAGACCTGCACGATATGTTCTTCTTTGTCTGCCACATGATCCACGCAGAAATGAAGGATGTTATAAGCTTTTTTAGATTTCTAATTTTGATGCTGGAACAGTCTGTAATTCGATATCGTAAATTCGACCTAAGCGATTCAATCAAATCTCTTCAATATGGTATATAAGGCAAAATCTTCAGCAGCAAACCGATGAAATGATATAAATTTTCTCAGAAAAGGCAGTATGCGAAAGATCTGAATGAGCAATTTCTGAGCGAAATTGAAATTCCTGACATATTTATTCACAGTCAAATAACGCACTAAATTATCACATTCCTGGCCGCAAAATTCTTAAGTCCACTTTTATTTACCGGGAAATAAAACATCACCGTATTTACCTTTCGGGCTCTTTCGGGTAAAAGAAAATTCTCTTATTTACTTTCCAAAACCTACGCATCACTAAAACGCTTGATAAAAAAATATTCCCGCTTCTCTTTCTCAGTTTCTGCAAACCAGCAACGTTCCTTGTCGCTACTCGATTTTACTCAAAAGGCAATTCTCTGCAAAATGTTCTGGTATCGTTTCTCCTGTACTGATTATATTCCATGACGAGCAACTCTATGTGAATTCATGCAAGAAGCGCATCTTCATTTAGAATAACCATCGAGGCAGT
Organism: Amblyomma maculatum; assembly: GCF_055883805.1. Taxonomy (NCBI): domain Eukaryota; kingdom Metazoa; phylum Arthropoda; class Arachnida; order Ixodida; family Ixodidae; genus Amblyomma; species Amblyomma maculatum. Next base: position 101,498,966 of record NC_139350.1, on the reverse strand, counting down.
ACACAAGCGGATAAGGATTTATTCTATCAACTTCGTTCTGTTGCCACTCAAATCCAATAAGGCCCGTTGGTTTGTTATAGACATCTGAGTAAATAAATGGTAAATGATTTGGCAATGCTGTAAAGTACTGAATTGACCCGCACGTGACTTTATCCTATTGTGCCGGACATGCTATGCGGCAGGATATAGCTCTAAAAATAGCAGACAAGAGAAAGTTCTACACCAATTGGTGTCGTGGCGGACGAACGGGTATTTTTTTTCCAAGTTGCCACCTTTAAATTGAGCATATAAGAGAAGAGACAGCATTTTGTCCTTCGACGTGCGTCGGTCACGGTTTCTGCTTTTACCACCGTACTCTACTATATCCTTAGAATTTTGTTATGTCAATTCTGTTGCGGATGGTATTTTCACCAAAACAACATATTTGATAGAGGCGCAGCTGTGCACGTTCGTAGAACACGGTAAAGGACGTAACAGCGGCCCTCCTTTCGCCAAACTGGTGGACCTGCCTGAGCCTTGCGTCACCTTTACGCTCCCACCGAAGTACGGATCCTTCTCGGATCGCACACGACCAAAAACGGACAGTTTAAGCATACCTGAACCAACGCCCCCTAGACTAAGAAAAGGCCTGCGCAAGTCACCCTCTCGACAGTCCTACGTCACGACAGTGAGATCTGGGGATAGATCGGCGGCGCCGAGCGCAAGCGTCCGCAAGCAAGGCGAAATGGAATGACTCGGCATGAGTGTGCGTGGCATTGCATTCGGCCGAATGTATTACCCAGATAACACTGTAACAAGAAACATCAGCTGACCCTGTTGCCGCTCCCTGTCTCCTTTCAGCTGCTAGGTAACACCTCCGCAAACGAGTTGTGGGCGCGAAAGTCTATACTTAACAGAATGGATGAAACCGCTGGACTCACTCTTAATGTCAAAGAACATTTCCCTTTTTCTTACCTTGCACTCGCGCTCCTTTTAGCGTAATTTTGCTTATTCGTTTTTGACGTTTTCTACATAGTGCTCATTATAATCACATCTGTTAGTGGAGGGGTATTTACACCGAATAATGAGTGTGAAATTGCCTTGGGTCGATGCTCATGAGGAAGAAAACCCTGGCCTTCATGGAATACTTTCCTGAAAATGTGTGTGTGTGTGTGTGTGTGTGTGTGTGTGTGTGTGTGTGTGTGTGTGTGTGTGTGTGTGTGTGTGTGTGTGTGTGTGTGTGTGTGTGTGTGTGTCTGTGTGTGTGTGTGTGTGTGTGTGTGTGTGTGTGTGTGTGTGTGTGTGTGTGTGTGTGTGTGTGTGTGTGTGTGTGTGTGTGTGTGTGTGTGTGTGTGTGTGTGTGTGTGTGTGTGTGTGTGTGTGTGTGTGTGTGTGTGTGTGTGTGTGTGTGTGTGTGTGTGTGTGTGTGTGTGTGTGTGTGTGTGTGTGTGTGTGTGTGTGTGTGTGTGTGTGTGTGTGTGTGTGTGTGTGTGTGTGTGTGTGTGTGTGTGTGTGTGTGTGTGTGTGTGTGTGTGTGTGTGTGTGTGTGTGTGTGTGTGTGTGTGTGTGTGTGTGTGTGTGTGTGTGTGTGTGTGTGTGTGTGTGTGTGTGTGTGTGTGTGTGTGTGTGTGTGTGTGTGTGTGTGTGTGTGTGTGTGTGTGTGTGTGTGTGTGTGTGTGTGTGTGTGTGTGTGTGTGTGTGTGTGTGTGTGTGTGTGTGTGTGTGTGTGTGTGTGTGTGTGTGTGTGTGTGTGTGTGTGTGTGTGTGTGTGTGTGTGTGTGTGTGTGTGTGTGTGTGTGTGTGTGTGTGTGTGTGTGTGTGTGTGTGTGTGTGTGTGTGTGTGTGTGTGTGTGTGTGTGTGTGTGTGTGTGTGTGCGTGCGTGCGTGCGTGCGTGTGTGTGTGTGTGTGTGTGTGTGTGTGTGTGTGTGTGTGTGTGTGTGTGTGTGTGTGTGTGTGCGTGCGTGCGTGCGTGCGCGCCTCGGTGCTTCAAGTCTGCCGAAAATTCGAGCAGGCTAAACAATGACGTCACGGGCTTCTCTTTGAGCGCCTGCCGAATACGGCGGCTACGTTACCCTGCGATGATCTGGCCCCTCTGCGACAGCCTTCTCATTCCACGACCATAACTCGGATCGTCGGTCCAAAACAAGAGGCCTTAGCTAATGCGCCACTCACATCTCTACTGTCCGACACCGCGGCCATGATACAGGCCGCTGTCTGCCAGCAGCTTGCCAACGTCGGCCTCTTCTCCACCCCCGTGCCAATCTCGTCACCATCGCGTCCTGTTCCACTAAAGGCCGCTGAAACCACCAATCAAGCCCCTCCCCCTCCCGCATGTTGCTACCTCAGTCGCAATTCTGCACAAAGGCGTACGTCTGACAACAGGCCAATTTCGTTCATTTGCTGTCGAGCCGGCAACACTTCGCGCTATTGCCGAAGCCGTACCTGCCCCAGCCCTCGTTCCTATTACAACGCTGACCGTCGGTACTACTATGGACCTATACGCTCCTCTGCCCAACCTGAAGAGCTCCGCCCCACGTATGAGGGGCCTTTACACTTCCCCTATCAACCAGATGAACCTCGCACCGACGCTGTCTCAAGTGTCCGTCGCTCCATTCGATCTCGATCCCCGCGACATCGTCGCTCCCGTTCACCGGTACCTCGTCGCTGTTCCTTCCCATCATACTCCGGCACCTACTCGGGAAACTAGCGAGTACAGCGCCCTGGACTGACGATGCATTATCGACCTGGACTGCAAACTCGGTACTAACCTGCGCACCCAGACGTAATCTCATAGATATACTTGTTGACAAAGTCCCAGTTTCTCCTCTTACTGACACCGGCGCCCACATTTCTGTTCTCATTTCCTCGCTTTGTCGACGCCTCAAGAAACGTCTTACACCCGCTGCCTCATTTGCCGCTCGTGTTACTGATGGCAACACAGCTACTGTGGTTGGTCTGTGTACTGCGAGATTAGCATTGCCGACTGCCACATCCCTGTGTTATTTACAGTCCTCACCAGTTGCGCCGCGACGTTTTAACTGCACACTCCACTCTGATTGACTGTTTTTCCGGACTACTTAACCGATACCTACCGCTCTGGACTGACTCAATGATATGTCTCCGCTCCGCTACATTTACCCGCCTGGAACCACATGCCGCTGTGTATGTGTTCATGTCGCCTTTTTCCTCCATTCCTGATGGCGACTACGTTGTTTGCCCCGCAGGCGACGTGATTCTGTAGCTTACGATCGCTCTCCCTTACAATATTGTGCACGTAGCGAACAGCCACACCTTTTTCCTGTGTTGATCTTCAGCTTTCTTGTGCAAGTGCTACCTGAGGGAATTCTCTCGCCAAATTAACCCCATTCTCTTCAATGTGTCTGCTCTTTTTCCCGACCCTAATCCTGAAGTAATACCGTGCACCATCCCCACCTCTACAGGCACGCATATCAGGAATGGTTGCTCCTGATTTGAGTCATGTTCGTGTTCAAGCACGTACGAGCCTTCTGACTTCGTACGCTGATATATTTGATTTCGGTGACCGTTCCTTGGGTCACACCTCCCTAGTTACTCATCGCATCGATACCGGAGGCGCCAGCCTAATTGACAGAAAACCTTACCGCGTCGCCATTCCTGAAAGTCACGTCATACAAGATGAAGTAGACAGGATTTTGGCAGGAGATATAGCAGACCCTTCGAGTAGCCCCTGGGCGTCACCTTCCGTGCTTGTTAGGAAGGGCAATACCTGGAGGCTCTGCGCTGATTCAGTTCAGTTCAGTGGTTCAGTCGTGTCCGACTCTTCGTGACCTTATGGACCATGTCACGCCACGCTTTCCGGTCTGTCACTATCTTCCTAACATCACAAAACTTCATCTGCAGCGCCTCGCACACCTTAATAAGTTTACAAAGAAGGACGTTTACCCCCCGCCCAAGATAGATGATGCCCTCGATTGCCTGCACGGTGCCAGCTATTTCTCTTCGGTTGATCTTCGCTCCGGTTATTGGCAGATTGCCGTCGACGAAAGAGACCGAGAGAAGACCACCTTCGTAACTCCTGGTGGCCTCTAACAATTCACGGTGATGCGTTTTGGCCAGTATAATGCGGCCGCAAATTTCGAGCGCATAATGGACTTTCCTTTATGCGGCTTCAAATGGATGACATGCTTATGTTATCTCGATGACGTCATTGTACTTTCACCTTTGAGAGTCATCTTTTTTGTCTTTATGCCCCTCTTCGAGTCTTCCCAAGAGCTGGCCTTCAGGTGAATTCGAAGAAGAGCAGCTTCGTTTGACGTGAGCCCAAAGTGCTCGGACGTTTGGCCGACACCCGTGACATTTATTCCGATCCTAACAAAATTCGTGCTGTGAGTGTATTTCCTACTCCCCGCTGTATTAGCGATGTGCGTACTTGTCATGGCCCATGTTCCTATTTTGGGCGGTTATTCGCGGAGACAGGTCGTCCCCTCACTATTCTTCCGAAGAACGACGTCCGATTTTGCTGGGGCCAAGACCAACTTCGCCTTTTCTGCGCTCATCGCAGCCCTCACCATCCCACCCATCCTGGCGCCAGTGGTCACGGGATTTGTGCCATCCTCGCCTAACAAGATGGGTCGCACTCGCGTCATTGCTGATAAGGAACCTGCATTGCATAAGTGGCGCTGCAATTGTCCCCGCGGCACACATCGAAAATGCTGCGATTAGCCGCTCAGTTCGCGATAAATGATCGAGCATATTCAGTAGACACGGAATATAAGACGCGCTACGCTGTCACACAAGCAATACCCACCAGCTGTACAACTGACGTAGTAGAGTTTCTTCTACAACACGTCATCTTGCTTAATGGTGCTCCACTGCAGCTCCTCACTGACCGTGGCCGTTGCTTTCTTGCTTGAGAAGTTGACGAAGTCCTCTGATACTGCTCCATTAAGCACTATTTCACCACCGCTTAACATCCACAAGCATACATGGCCTCACCGAACGCCTCAACCGCACGCTCACAGATATGCTGCCAATGTATGTTTCGGATGACCACCGGGATTTAGATATTACTTTGTCATTTGTAACGTGCGCGCACAATTCGTCTCGTCGAAATAGAATAGGCTATCCGCCCTTCTATTTTCTATTCGGCCGCGACCCTTCAATTTCGTTTGACAGCGTACTGCCTCCCACCGCTAATGCCAGTTCCTATGGCTTCCTCTCCAAACACTAAAAAACGACGCCATCATTCTCGTCATCGGGATTTCCACAACTTCCCGGGCTCTCTCGTCTTGCTTGGGACTCCCACTCGTTGAATTGGCCTGTGTGAGAAGCTCTTGCCACGCTACACAGACCCTACCGTGTTTTATAGCCAGTGACGTGCGTGACATGAGAGATCACCCCTGTGCATCCGCCACAAGAGTTTGCTTTGCCACACACCGATATCGTTCGTGTCGCCCGAATGAAGCCGTACTACTCCAGCTGCAGTTCTCCGACATAGAACGCACCGGGACTGTGATTTTCGCGGCGGGAGTAATGCTACATATAAATCCGATTGTAGAAGGCAGAAGACGGCGATCAATAACTGAGACAGAAGGCGAAGTGATAGCAACGGTTGGTGCTAAGAGAAGGCTGACGCTGCACTGTTTCCGTGTGCTCTGTGCTGTGTCATCGGTTGCTGTGCTTCTTGGACTAACCTTCACAAGTATCAATATCTATAACTGCGAAATAATTCTCGTCTATTTCAGCTTTAAAGCCGATACCGCATAAAGGAGGTAGACGCTTGACAAAAGTAATGCAATGCATGCCAATAATCAGTTTAACGTACAACAGCAGTTTCATGCTGTCATAGAAGCGTCAACAAAGCTTCCTACGAAAATAAAGACAAAAACTGCTTCCAAATATAACGAGACAGGCAGAGCGCCAGTGCTGGCGCTTCCGAAATTGACGACAGAGTAGGTGACGATGTCTATCCTTTTCGTACGCCGAGCAACAAAGCAGACGATAACGACCGTGCTCCAAGCCAAGTGCCGAGGATCCCCAGAGATGGAAATTAGCACATGCTATTCGAAATGAGTGCTGCATTAAATATGACTTGTCATTAGTGGACGTTGCGCTCGCAATACTTCCGCCGCTCCTCCTGCACTCAGTTTCGGCTGCGTGCAGAAAAAAGTGTCAGATGTCCTCCTCTGCCTTCAGAGACGCTGTAGTCAAGGGCTCCGGAAATTTCGACCACCTGTGGTTCTTTAGCATGCATTTACATCGAACACATCACACTGACGCCACTTCGTTTAGCCTCCATTGAAACACAGCAGCCGGCGGTCGGGATCGAGCCTGGAAACTCAGGTACATATTTTATGGCGAGGCTGCGCACGAGTCATAGACAATAATATGCCTCTGCCCGTGCCAGAGACCTCAAGTACAGCAGTCACGCAGGTTAGCACTGTACCATCGCGGCGGGGTTCTAGAACTTACATTTTTTTCATTTCAAAAGCTGATATGACGTCGCCTTGCTCTTGACGGCATCAAACCCTCCGTTGGGACCACCCACTCCACTAGGAAAATTAAAACATCAATTAGCCTGTTTCTGTTCATTTTGCGATGCACTCTGTTCGCCAGGGTGGGCACTTTGCTCCTGCGGATACTGTTTCTCTACTTTGAACTTACTATATTTAGGAAATTTTGAAATTTTTTGCAGAAACATCAGTATATTTGTAATAATAGGCCTGACAATGACATAAAAAGCACAACGAAATTACTTAATTCCGAATTATATGAAATGGGAGTCTGGCGGTAGCGTAATCCATATTTGTCGGGTATAGAAGAATAATAGGGAATAAACTATTGACGGGCGTTTTCCCAAGAGCTTAAATTGTCTCATTCGACGTTCATTCTAACAAAGGACGCTGTGAAGCTAACCTGCTCTGTCTGAGCGCCAAAGGACACGCCATATACGCCCTTCTAGAACAAGGAAGAGATTCGGCCTGAACACATAGGCCTGCAGTACAGGTTTCCTCGTTTTAGGCCCCCTTGCAACATTGGAGAGTTCCACAGAGGTAAAATTGCATGTCCAGCAGTTCATAATCATCACTGGTGCAAACGGCGGGAGCTGTCGTCGTATCCGCCGACGATGTAGATGTGGCCGTTCATCTCCATCATCCGGTGGCAGCAGCGAGGGCCTGGCATGCGCTGCGCCACTAACCAAGACTCGGACGAAGGAATGTAGACTTCCACACTGCTGGGCATTTCGTGGCCGTCGTTACCACCGTTCAAATATAGCTTGCCTGCGCCAAAGTGCCAGCCCCGTCGTAAGCATCTGCGCTGCACAGCCTTAAATTTGCTCTTCCTATAATTTACACTGTCCCGGGTAAGCGTAAAGACACGGATTCCACTCTGATATGAGCCTGCTCTGAAGTTATCGGCTTAACTTGAAGCTGGCATTAAAATGGTAACATTAATTCACGCCACTGTAATCAGAAAGGCGTTAGCGAAAAGACGAATGCGGCAGCAAGTAAACTTCAGAAACTGTGCTTGCTTCTATTTGTTGCTTTTGACAGCGAACGCGATAAAGGCAAGCGAGAACAAGGTGTGGCTATGGGCAAGCGACTCTTCGGTCACGCTTTTTATGAATGCTTTTTAGGACTTTTAATATCGAGGGCCACCCATACCATAAAGTTTTCAAGCTAATGAGAAGTGTTCAACACCTTAGTATCAATTGAATCGGATGAGGCGCTAAGACCGTAACTAAGTGCAGTGCAAGCCACTCCATTTATCTTTTGCGTTGTGCCACAGAAAGCACTGTCACCTGTCAGCTCGATTCATCGATCGATCACTGTGACAGAATAGAATCCTTGATGCTGAGAATATAGTTTAGATGAAGCCAATAATGATTCTGTGTAATGTCTTTCACAGCTTCAAGTGATATATGAGACCTTTATTTAGACTCAAAGGGAAGGAAACATCACAGGCATTATGCGTCGGTTAAGTATAGAGTTAGTTCGCAACCGATTATTTCTTCTCGTTAAGATGTGCGTGAGACATTCAGAAGCGAAAAGTCTATCTCATTCGAACCCACCTCTGTAGGCGGAAGCTGAACCACTGCTACGTGCCCTGTACATCGGGGGCACTCTGGTTCCATGATTGGAAGCGGGGTTGAACCGCTCCACGGTGACAGGGCAACCGACAGCTGCATCAAGGAGCCCGAAATGCAAACGCTACAAGAATACTGAAATGTTTAAAAAATTTCCCATGGTCAGCCATGATATTTTTTTTCATTCACGGTAAGACTGGTCACCATGGCTGTGGCAGTGTAACGCGATACAGACGATTATTTTACGCTTAATCCATTCGACCAAACTTCTCTCAAACATGGATGATTTTGCTAGAAGGCCTCTAAAATTAGGTTAACATATCTATTCGAACATTTCTTTAATATTCACTTTTATGTTTTTGAGGTCTCTTCACTGTCATTCGATTAAACTTCCCTCGCACATTTCAAATGGAGAAAATGTTATCACATTTACAGTGTGATAGAGTGTACGCATGAAATGATACTATTACAGCATGGACTCATGATGCTTCCCCTATAGGTTTCAGGCAAAATGGCTCAACAGCAATAGCTCATACCGTTCTTTCCACCGAACGCGTACATGTCGTTGTTCATTGCCGCAACTTCGACGTAGCCACGAGCTACATCCATGGCTGAGCAGGGCTCCCATACACAGCGCTCGGTGCTGAAGCAGTCGCAAGAGCGCAGGCACGCGCCTGCCTGCTTTCCGTCCTCTATGTAGATGAACCTGACCGCCAACACTACGCCGTGGAATGCCCTGCATGGAAACGATTCGTGCGTCAGCGATTTGGCCATGAACAGCATGTCAGGCAACCAATATATCATGTGATTGGAGATAATCGTAAAAGCAAATGCCAAAAAATTATTCTTTCGCGGTGACATTCAAGAAGAGGGCAACACATGGCGACATGATGAAAGATGATTTAATGGCTGGCTTAGTGCTACTGCCAATCATCTTCTTCTCAACACTTCTCGGGGCCACCAAGCGATCGTCCCGATCGGTTGGTAGAAGTTGCTGGTGACGTGACGGTGAGAATGTTCAAGAAAAGATACAATGGAAGATTAGATTGCCACCACGACGACAATGACCACGGTGAAACTTGGGTAATCCGCCTCTCCTGGAGCTCTTGAGTCATCCGCCACCAGAGAAATTATGGGACTGACGGCTCGAAGTCACGTCGGGTGGCTGGGCAGGGTGGGGGTGGCGTGTTCGTGTCTTTTGGTTCTTCGGGTCCTTCGGGTCTTTGGACTGATCTGGTCTCTGCTCAGCTAATGTGTGCGCTTTGTCTTCAGACCCGGGCTGGGAATTGGGCGGCAGTTGCAGCTGGTCTGGTCTGCGCAGAAAGGGCTAAGGCGAAGCTGTGCGGCGATATCCCAGGGCTCTTGGTCGACAGTCCCGGAGTACGGATAGCGTGGATGCTCCAAGTCGAGCATAGGGATAACGTACCCAGCACGTCCACGAAAATATTACGTGCTGATTAGCAAGAGAACGGCACAACATGACGACAGGATGAACGATAATTTATTGGCTGGCCTAGCGCTGTTGCCGATCTACTGCGCAAGTGGCGCTACGCCAGCCATCCAATCATCGTTCATCCTCTCACCATATAGTGCCGATCTTCTTCGTAATACTATAATTGTGAGCTAAAGGGTATTGGATGCTAGAGCTTCGCTGGAATAGGATGAAATCAGCCTCCGGGGCATTTGTCGTTCGTTACATGTAGTCGTGCTCAAATTGCCTCGTTTACTTTTGATTTGCCGCTGATGGAATGATTAGTACTTCGAATTATGGCTTACAGAAGTCCGTAAAGACATGCCCAGATTAGTACAGTAACTAGGAGAAGCATCGTCGGAAGAAACCGAACAGCCCAAAACAATATTTTTCAGTTTTAGTTCGAAATACGAGTGGGCATTATGTTACACCATGGCTCACATTTAATGACATAGCCCTTAAATATGGATAATGCATCTTGCCTGGGTGATGTTCCGTGCATGGTGTGCAGCAGCCAGCGCGAGGCTCGTGGATCGTACGCCTCAACAGCAACCCGGCACACTCTGGAGTTGCAGCCTCGCACCATAAACAACTCGTGCGGCACACCGGGAAGCCAGCGCTCGGGATTAGCGCGGGCGAAGACCATGCAGGAAACCTGACACAGGGCTGCAATTGCTGCGAGTGAATCGTGAAAAGGTGCAATTTCTTCATGTGATCGAACGAATATTGGCAGTTTATTCCAGCGTGTTTCGAATCTAGTCTCCTATGAAGAAAATAAAACACCTTGGGAAACATTAACGCTGTCGCTATTTCAGTGAACGTGGTGTTGCTGCTAGATGGGAAGGTGCAGAGCTCCTTTAAGTCTATACTCGGAGTTAAAGAGCCTAGAGGGAATATTATTAATCGTAACTAATGTAAAGTGATAAAAAGCGACTAAGCGACTCATGTAGCGGATGCTTTTGTATGCAAAGAAATATCTGAAAAAATGACCGGGGCAACAACACGTGCTATAGCGCTAGCCATATGACGGTCAAAAGACCTTATGAGTGTCCAAAGATGAATGGCAAATAGCAGACCTGTTATAATTTTCGTGTTCTACCTTTTCTATATCAAACGGCTGCGCGAAGAGATACACACTGCTCTTGGACAGGGGTAAGGGCATCTTGCTTTTGATATGTATTGAAATATAAGTGCTCAAGTTTCGAAAATAAAGAGCTCAGATATTATTGCAATTGCAGGAGCAAGAGGCGCATATTCAGTTCTATTCTGCGGCCGTGCACGGTTGAGAAAATCGACAACACAGGGCTGACTAAACGTGTGTCCTTCACTGCTGCCTTTTAACGATATAGACGACACGATTGAAATGTATTTGATACTGCTCATATATTCACACTAGATGAAGCAAGGCGTTGAGCGCTCACACTGTACCTGTTTTAAGCCACATTGTTCACTCAGCTTCCGACCTTTGGCGCTCGTTTGGTTTTGGATGCACAATATTTGGTACAGGTGTTATATAACCAAGCACTTGGGCAGTGTTAGGTATTATCTCCACGAAGGTGTTCCACATAGCGCTATTATCGTGCGAATCCCGACATTCTAGAAGGCTCTCATTAAAGCTGACTGCTATGATTCACACTTATTGACTTCAGATCTCAGGAGATTTTCTTTTAGGGGGCCTGTATGTTCCGTTCCTGGCAGGTGTACCAGATGCAATTCATGCCTTGAATGAGCTTAAGCCAAGTGACGCGGCAGCGGCTACGTGGAGACAAACATCTGAAGCTAAAAAAGCGTTCAAAGCAGGCACATAAGCGCTAATTTTCAATCGATGCCAATAGCGTGATTGTATAAATTTAGAAGAAAACTATTTTCTTGCGCTTTTCTCTTAATGCATCTACATTTCCGCTGGCGCCTTTTTGAACCCTTTCAAGACTCCTCATGCTTTTCGTTAGTATGAGTAGGTAGTATGAGTATGGCACGGAATGTATTGAGTGGACGATCCATATATTCACCTCTTACTTGGTTGAATTGGGCCGTTCAATATTAGGCAACCTAGAGGAGTGACAAACTCATCAAAAAAGAAGGAATACCCGTGAGGGCTTTGTGAGAGGCACTAATAACACAGGATGATAAATTTCCTTCAAATGCAAGCCAGAGCGTGTTGTTAAAGATTTGTAGAAAATACAAATCCAATGGGATCCAGCTACTGAGATGCAGTCGCTGGATATGCAACTCACCTCTGTTTCGTACCCAGCGTTCAGTGCTTCTGCTCGGCACAGCTTCAGCTTCGTCACTCTCGGAGACCTGTGAGCCAAGCGCTATGCACACCTGCGGTTCGATGTCATCGCAGTGCAGCAGCAGACGTAGGCTGGCCGAACACTTGCAGGGTCCTCTGCGCAGGTCTCCGCGCACTGTCGCAAAGGTAGGACACAGCTCTCGGAACATGATTAGTGTCCTGCGCCACACCACCATCGGACGGTCACCACCTTGGACTTAATGATCTAAATTCAGCCACAAAATCAGCAAACGAAAATGAACAACTATTGGGATAAGATATGTTTGCGGTCATGGCCGACAGGTGACCTTCGGTGATATTGACCGGAGAAATGTTGAGAGGGGCAGGGAGCTTGCCGGTTTCTCGGCTTTTATTTCAGTCACGTAAGCCATTTTCGTTATCCAATCATCAGCCGAGATGTCAGCAATGTGGATCCTGGGAAATCTGTACTGGTGTGGACAGAAGTAAACGGAGCACGAAATTTCCTTCTACAATTTTTTACGCATTGCATAATTGAAACTGGCAGTCGTGGATGTGCAAACCGGTTGCAGTAAATTTTCACTTGGACAGTTATATTCTTATCTCCAGTGCAGAAGCGTGATTTTAATTTGAACGGAAAATTGAGCTCCGATTACTTATGTCCGCACTTGTACGTGCTCATGAATAAAATGGAGGCTCTATATCCGCCTCACGTAAAGTATCTGGACAGACAGTTGGCAAATCGGGAAAAAATGTACCGCATCAAATTTAGTCGAATTCGCCTTCCAGGAAATAAGGGCCCTTAATACGTGAAACGGTGCTCAAAACACTGGAAGTGATAGGTGAATATTTCTTCTTAGGATTAAGAGTAACAGCAGATCCGGCCTATGATAGAGAAGTAACAAGAATAATAAGATTGCAGTAGAGCCCATTTGGCGTCTACTCATGTATTGATTCTGATCAATATCTTTCAAGAGGAAAGTATATAACAGTTGCATCTTATCTGTGCTCTCTTAATATGGCTCAAACGTGGAGCGTAGAGGAAAAGGTTCAACTTAATTTGAGGACGGCGCAGGGAGCTATGAAATGGGAAATGGTAACTGTAGCGTTAATAGTGCAGAGTAGGACAGAGAAAGAACTAGAGTTATTGACATTCTAAACGAAATCAAGAAGAAATGTGCATACCCAGGACATGTATTGCGAAAAAAAAAGGATAACCAATGATGGCTAAGATAACAAATCGGATTCCAAGGAAAGAAAGGCATAGTAGGTGGTGGAAGAATATATGGTGGGCTCGTGAGGTTGAGACATTTGCCGGTCCAAGTGGACGCAACTAGCACGAGACCGGTATCATATCTTTCTAGGAGTGTGAGAAAGGCTTCACCCGGAATTAAGCATAGTCCGGCTGATTATGATGAACAGCGTTCGACAGTGAGAATTCCACAAGACCCGTTTCAAGTGGCAAGCACTCAGTGCCCATTGTCTTTCGCCGATACGAAAAGGTTTCTTCAAGCTGAAGTAGAGCTTGTCTGTCTAATTGGTTCACAATTCGATACAGAAAGTAGCTGCCCTTAGAGACAAGGACAAAGAGGCAAGACGGACAAAAACGCTGACTAAGAATTTTATTTCCTCAAGAAATTTAAGGTGTTAATGAGTGACCTCCTCTAATCGTCAAAAGATAAAAGCTTGGGAACAAAAAGCGCACAAGTTATCAACACGAAGGAAAAAAACTCACGGCAAGGAAGATAGTTTGAAGCTTAGCCAGCCCTTTATGTAAGGTAAAATCAGTAAAGTCATTAATTATCACGAATGACCTGAGGAACCCATCAAAGAAACGATTGGTATTAGGCGCAATTACAGACCAGTAAAGAAGGTTAAAACAAACAACAAAGGTAAAATATGACACCATCTCCTAGCTGCGTCCAGGAAAAAATGGCAATGGCTTTGCTCGGCTATGCCAGTATATACATAGCGAGAGGTGCGTCTCTCTGGCTGAGCTTGTTGTCATGTATGTTAAGAAATGAAAGACATTGGGTTAACACATCTTTTGTTCATTTTGTTTGACAGAGGCGAAGACTGCCCGATCATCTGAGAAGTAGCATGGAGCGATCTCGATTTTTTCTATAGAGTATTTCAATTTGGCAGTGTCTAAACACAGTCTCGTACACTAGATTACTCATGAGTGTCAAGTCCATTTGGTGCAGCAGTCTCTCGCAAACACTTCACATCACCGGAGTACCAATCGAACACTCTTTTCCAATGGCTTGACTTTACCCTCGCAGCCCAACGTCATTCTCATTCAAGAATCGCGCACTCTTAAAGGTATTCCGGGCTGCCGGGCACTGCATGCAGCCCCTGGCAGCAATTGTGCCTCACTAGTTACCACTTATATTCGTCAGAACCTCCTATTTGAGGACATCACTAATCTAGCCTTGTACGTTCTCAATTTTTTAACCCCCTACCGGGTACACGCTTGTTAAACCGCTCATGCACTTTACTTTAAGGTTATTTCGAGACTCCAACTTCTTGATAGGTGCGGACTTTAATGCCCCGGACGGTATTTGGGGTTACCTACACACCTTCAACTTTGCCGCATACTTAATGACGTATTAAACGGAGTTCAGTCAACTTTTATATTACCCCAAACTTCATTACTTGGGAAGGGGACGGGCAATAATATTCCACCATGACAGACCTCACAATGGGCACCGAACGGCGAGATGTCACATGGAAGGTTACAGATGAAAAACTGCTCAGCGACCATTACATTATCCAAATCACTGTCCATAGCCGTACCAGTTCTCGTAAACGTAAAATTTCCCACAGAAAGGGGAATACCTTTCGCACTATTCACGACACCTATCATACTACTGGCAGTCTTCAGAGCTGGACAAAAGCACTCACGCAGGCCCAGAAATAAGCTACGCAGGAGAGTTCCACTTCAGCCCCCTCAGATAATCCGGACCCTTACCTTGTACACTTTTGAAGAGGCGGAAACGACTCTTGCGCACCCTTCGTACTCAGCCCAACAGTTTTCGCTTTCTGAGCGCGTCACCGAATTGACTCGACAGGTTAAAGAACACTGCGTTTCACTTGACACGAATCACTGAAACAACATTTCTAACGCCATCAATGACACTCTAAATATAAAAGAACCTAGCACTTACTCAGACAACTCCTCGGGCCTCAACTGGCTCTTGTTCTCACTAGCTAGAAGGGCTATTCGCAACTATTGGCGGATGCCTTAAACCCCCTCCGCGATCTCTGCATTCGTGCTCTCCTACCTAGCCTTTATCTCCCGTACACTAGTGCTTCCAATCCAGAGCTCGATTAGCCGTTTAAGTTCTGGGATTATGCCTGGAGGCTAGAACAACTAAAGTGGAAGTCATTCCCAGCTGAGGACCAGATTACGTACTCACTCATTCGAAATCTCTCTGACAACAACAAAGAAAATTTGCTGTGCATTATAATCTTATATTGGGATGAAAGCAGTCTCCCAGCATCTTGGAAACAATCACTTATAACCCTACAGCCAAACCCAGACAAAAACATCGCTTCCAAACCTCCACCCAGTTTTTCTAACATCATTCCTGGAAACGACCATGGAACGGATGGTGCTCAACGGTTCGAGGATCATCTTGAATCCACAGATTTCTTTCTCCTTCCACAAATTGTCTGCCCAGAAGGTGTGTCTATTCAGGACCTCTTTTTCTCCTCATGCATGAACTTGACCCTCCGCCCTCTTTCCAGATCCAAGCTATAGTGGCCCTTGGTGTGCGTAAGGCCTTTGACAACCTTGCCCGCGTTCTTCTAATAAACATCTTGCCTCAACTTGTTGAGGTCCAAAGATGCATGGCTACCTCACTGCAATCTCCCGTGAGCGCATGGACAAGTTCCGTCTTAATGATTCTGTACCTGATCTTTTAGCCCTCATTTGTGGAACGCCTCAGGGCGCTGTTCTCTCACCCATCCTTAACCTTTTAATGGCTGCCCTATCTGGTATTTAAGCATCTATCCCAAACCTAAGACATACATTTTATGCAGACAACCTTACTCTTTTGGTGCAAATCCTGGTCTCCTGGGGCAGTAGAGGAGACCCTACAGCAAGGTATTGATACAGTCGCTAGTTATCTTGACAAAGTAGAGCTAATTCCCACACCTGAAAAATCCGAATCGCTGCTGATTGCAAAAACTCGCTATGAACGCCAACATTACCAGCTTATCAAGCTCACAATGGTAGGTCACCCCATCCCTCGCGCATCTTCTTGCCGGATCCTTGGACTTCATATCCATGAGTCAACACATGACATAAAGCGTTATATCCGTGCCATCGTTTTTTTTTTCTCGAGTCGGTGATGCTCTAAATGGCGGCTGCAAAGCATTGCTCAGGTTTGAGAGTCACTGCTGGCATTGAAAGGGCGAAAGGAGGTAGATCGACGCGCTGTGAGAACAAAGGCATGCAAAGCAAGCAGTTCTACACGGAGTGTTTGCTTCTCCTCAGGTTGCAACTGCAGCTACTGCGGGCAGGCAGAGGATGCTAGGGAGGAAGTGCGGTCACAATGGTCGTGGCGCGCTGCTCTCGACACGCAGAGAGCGTTCTAGTGGGAGGACAATTACACCCTCACTCGGCGTGCTCCTGTACTTCTCTGTACGGCTCGGCGCCTCTGCTCTCGTCCCCCTAACCGAATGGGCCATAAGGACAAAATTTGACCCGGAAAGTGCATGCCATTACGTGTAACATGCTCATTTTCTAATGTCAAGTCCTTGTGAACAGCATCCACAAGCGGCCTCAAGAGTCACAGGCTAGTAGGCTGTGGCGGCCGCTTTTCGATGGAGACTAAAAGCAAGGCGCCCGTGTGAGGTGCGACATCAGTGCACGTTAAAGACCTCCAGGTGGTTTAAATTTCTGAAGTCCTCCACTGCAGCATTTCTCATAGCCTGAGTCGCTTTTGGATGTTAAAAAAAAGTCACAGCCTAGTAAAATATGTTTTGCAGACTGCGTGAACAAGGCAGCTGTGAAAAATGGCTGAAAACAATTCACATCTACCAACATTCACTGCCATTGACATATGGCTCACGTAGAACAAGATTTAGGCATTGAGAACTGCTCGAACTGCTGTGAACTCTACTGACCTAGTTGAATATTTGCCCTCTGAGGGCTCAGCGGCGAGCTTTGAGCACATGCGGGGTGCAAAGAAGCATATTATAGCGCATGCACCCGAGCCAACAAGTTTGACTTTCCAGAAGCAAATGCCGCTTCTGTTTTCAAGCAAGCTAGGAGCTATAATTGTAAGCGCACTTGAAAAGCCATGCCTTTCACCAACTGCAAATATCCCTCCACAGCTAAAAAGACAAAATTGACCCCCCCCCCCCCCCCCTTGAGCACTGCATCTAGACATAGAGGTATATTTGAGGCAATCAGAAAGCCATTGATGCGTGCAGCACAGGTGTTCCATGGCACAACTGCACCTCTGGTACCTCGCTGTCTTCCTATTTACAATATGACATTCCCAACGATTGCACCACTGTCCACAGTGGTTCACAGAAACCACTGCACATGCTTCATTTGCTGTTAGACATCAAATACTTTCTGCAACTTGGCACTCGGCATGCTCTGAAAGGTTGTTAATGTATCTGGTGATGACTTGAAATGTGCCTACACCACAGTAGCGTAATGCGATGATCAACTACAGCATTGAAATCTGCAACTGACGATAGTTATCCATGCTCAGCGTCAGCCGCAGAAACTTAGGAGGATTGTCTTGGTCGTACTTGAAACGATGTTTCAGTATTTTCGAGTCAGATTGAGGTTCTCAGAGCCAATGCTTCAGAGAGTGGGTCTGTGAATCCTTATTGTATCAACTTTCATGAAAGGCTGGGTATGCAGTAGAACGAAGTCTGCACAGTGTGTGAAAGCTGCGATGTTTGCAAGTGGAAGTCTAGGTGTCCCCGTAGTAGTGTCATTGCCACTTATAGATGCTGTTTTCTCATGCACTCGAGGAGCAAATCAAGTGGAGCTTCATTTAAAAAAAGGGGGCCTCGAGGACCGCTTGAAGTAAAGGTGTTAGTCAAGGCATGTTTGTGAATATCAGTTAACCTGATCCCTATGCACTGTTTCCACTGCCTCGTGTGGTTAGAGTATTTCTCAAGACCTCATTGGAAGGAAGGCTAAGGGACCGTCATGAATCCTAACCAAGCTTTTCGTAAACATGGGAGTTGTGCCACTTCTACATGGCATTCTCGATCACTATTGAAAGATTCCATCATCTCACTGTAAGCTCTTGTGCCCCGCTGTTGCAATCGATAATTCGCTGCTGGGCTCAAGTAATATTCGTGCACTTTTGGAGATGTGTTATCAACTGTTTTTGTACAAGTTGCAATGATGTACTTTCCGCACTGTTCTGTGTGCAATTTTGTTTTCCTTCTATGATCATGTATGTAGGATTGTGTAATCTTTCATTTCAGGTTTGATTTTATTCCTTAGCCCTGTGTGCTAAGCCACATCCTAGACTGCACACTTCTATTTCTCAAACGCCATTTAAATCTCCAGTTTTGAACTGCTCTGTTCGCTCTAGTTATTGTAGCTTTCCATGAAGCAGTGCTCAAATGTCTTTGATTGATAGGATATGCTTCAAAGACCATTGAAATATCTTTTCGACTAAGGTATTAGATTTTGTGATGGACTGATGCTGAACAGCCTGTATTCTTGTGTCAGTTCCTCAGATTTTTGTACTTCAGAATCGAAACTTTTTGAATTGTTATCAAATAATAATAGTGCACCTACTTACCCCTTTGTCAGAATGTTTTGTAAAGACATGAGCTGAATTTTCGGATTTTAGAATAGTCCTGCCTCTTTTTTTGCATTTGGCAGACGTCGCACAGTGAAAACCTGTATCCAAGCTCGAATCCATCAGGCCAAGAGCAGCGGAAAAGGAAACCTGTATCCAAGCTCGAACCTGGTGGACTGAAAGCAGATGTTTTGTGACCACACTGTATAAGCCAATAAAGCCAATCCAGGTGACCACATGTATCTTTTGGACGCTTGCATTCTTTGCACTTGAGACTCATCTCATGGAGAACATCATTTCTGCAAAACATTTTGTGTCATAACTGTAGCAGACACTGATTCAGGCCTTGCACAAGGCCTAAAGCTGGCATTTTAGTATTATGCGCAACACAAGCATGAGGTGTGATGTAGGAGCCTTGCAACCATGCAGAGTATCACCATAGCATGGTAGCATTCCCACGCCGAATGTCTCTTCTCTGAGATCAGACTAATGTATCGCACCTTCAGAGTGCACTCATTCCTTGCACTAGGTGAGTGCCCACATCCATGCACTCTGAAAGTTGATACCTATGCACAAAATTTGCCGCACACACACGGGTACAAAAGTCCTCACAGTGTGCACGCCTTCTCGCCGTACGCACGTCGCACGTTCTCCCACCGTGCACACGTCGCACGTCCTCACATCGCACACCCTAGCATCGCACATCCTAGTGTCGCACACCCTTGCATCGCACATCCTCGCATCGCACATCATCGCATCGCACAACCTCGCGCTGTGCGGGTCGATAACCACGCACAGAAAATCACGCAGAGCCTCGCACAATATTTTCAGTAGGGCAGCCGTTAAAGTTTGTAATCCGCTTACTCATCTAGTTCGCCGCATTGTCAATAAACACGCCGGGCTACGCGAGGGTCAAGCCAGGCATCTTGTCCATGCATTAGCACTCAGCAAAATTTTACATATAGTTCCATACCTTGCTGTACCTTGTAGCCGAAGATATCACATATAGAAAGACTTTAGACCAGGCTGCCTTTAACGTCCGAGTAGTACATACGTCCACAGAGCGCCTATACTCTCCTCTGGCGCCTAGGAGACCATACACAACAACATCGAGACCGGCAAACGGCACGTTTTTCCAGCAATAAACACGGGCATTGGATACTACAGCAAGTTGTACTCAAACCTATCGACCTCTCTATAATTACCCCTCCTTCCTCGCTACCAGATATCCTCAGAGTAACCCCCATTCCAAAAAACGTTGCACTCGATACTGCCCCAGGCAGACGTTCCGCTCGCGTTTGCATTCATGTACACCTTCCTGATTCCACGATCACCCACACATATGCATCACGAACTGACGTCGGAACGGCTGCTAACTCAAATGAGAACTACAACGAGGTAGTGACGCATACCATCGGTCATTACATAGATCCTCCTCCTTCAGCGACTCTCGAGACCCTGCAATAGTCGCCACTATTCAAGACATCGCAAAAGCACCCCCAACCCTATCGGTTATACAATATACACTGATTCAATACATGCTATACACGCCATTCATGCGGGACGCATTCCAGAAGAACTGCAGGATCATCTGAGCAGAACTCTCACAAAACTACGTCTTAAAACTGTCACACTGAAGTGGATTCCTGGTCACGCTGGAATCGCAGGCAATGAGGCAGTGCATCGCCTCGCCCGGGAATTCCAACATCAGGCTCGTGGGATTCCCTGGCCTTATCCACCCAAGTGGGACACTACTCTTTACTACAAAAAGGAATCAACATCGACTACAGCAAGATTAGAGAAACTCTTCGTACACTTCCTATTCCTGATAAATATCTCACTACCACCCAAATACGTATTCTTAGACGCATACAACTAAATACACTGTTTACGCCCGCCCGATCGTTTCTATACCGAATCAGACATTCATCCACATGCCCAAATTGTTCAGAACACAATTCCAACTTAGAACATTGCATGTTTTCCCAGCCGCAATTCAATCACCTCACTTTCCAAACTCTCCTCCCTCAGCATGGTAGGCTTGGTTAGCTTCTGACCAGCTGAAAGATCAGTTGACCTTGGTGACCTTGGCCCAGCACATCCTTGACTCCTATTTATGCGCGAAAGTGGTTTCTACCTCCTTCTCCTGTGTCCAAACGGACTGTTCGCAATGTTTCTATCAAATGTCCGGCGCGTAGGTGCATTTTCAGAAACTCGAATGAAGTTATCAGCCACACGAAGTGCCTTCACATCCACTTCTGTTGGTTCCCGTTAAATCAACTCTTCCATAGGCCCCATCTGGACTGCTACGCGGTTCGTTGCGTTCGGCAGTCTCACCTCACCCTTTGGCAAGCCGTTCTCTCTGTTCGGACGTCTCCGCTGCTCTCTTTGCCTTCTTAGGCACATTCTCTCTTTGCTGCTATGCGCTGCTTTTCAAGCTCTGCCGGCGGTTGCGTTTCCATGGAGCCGAAACGGAGGGTCGTCTGTGCGCTGAGCGAGGTCAGCGCAAGATCATCAGGTGATCGAAATTACTCCGTATCCCTCCACTACGACTGCTCTTTCTCTCTTTTCACTTTCTAACCTTCCTTCTTACCCTACAGCGTGACTCAGGTGTCCACAGAGCAAGTGTGAGATTCTGCACCTTCCTCTTACTGAGAACCAATTTACTATCATAAGGCTATGCATTCTGGCATCTCCACATCCAAGACGTTCTTCCCTTTGTTCGGATGTCTCTGCTTCAATGAAGTTTGGTGTCTCCACTTTGCAATCGAAACATTGTGGGGGTTTAAGCATATTTTGAATCAAGTGATAGAAGGAAAGCTGTGTCTTGCCGCGATAGCCTCTAACACCAGCTTTTCAATCCGTGGTTTTTTCGTAATCTTTATTTAAATTAGGTTTCTCGGAAAATTAGATTTTTTTGTATGGACACTTACATCTAACCAGGTCAACATCAATGTTTCATATTTTTTCTAGTATATTTTATATAGGTTTAGAAGAAAGGAAAGGCGCAGCATCTGCCTCATTCCTTCAACGTTGTTGAGCGTGAGAACCTCCGTGACGCTGACGGCTTTTTCATTGCTTTACATGAAGGGAAAGACGCAGTATCTGTCACACTTGCTTCTGTGGATACCTTAAAAGCGCCGTAAAGGAAAGGAGGAAGGTTAGAGCGAAAGTGGAAAGCGAGATAAAGACGAGCCGTAGTGGAGGTCCACGGAGTAATTTAAACAACCTTGGGTTCATTAACGTGTGCTGACATCGCACAGTACACGGACGCTTCTTACTTTCGTCTCAGTGGAAACGCAGCCGCAGCCGTCGGGATCGCTGACGAATCGTAAATTAGGTTTTGGGGATAAGAAGGAGCCTTATACTTTTTAGTGGATGCCATGGAATTGTGGACGCCTACACCTATCTAGGTCAAGATCATGTTTTCAAATTTTTATTGTATATTGTACATTAGTTTAAAAGAAAGCAAAGGGGCAGTTATCAGTCTTTTGACCTTCAAGGCTGTTCAAGGTGACTTCACAAAATCCAGAGCTGCCTCTCTGTTAATAATGTTTGGTTGACAAGAGAAAGTCCAGTATCTGTCAGACTTGTTCTATGGGTACTTCATCCGCGCCGTAAGGGAAGGGAGCCAGGTAGGAGGGAAAGCTGGAAGGGTTGTTGCCCGGCCGCTTTGGTGCAGTGGTAAAACGGCCGACTACTGTGTCTCAGTACCCAGGTTCAGTCCCGAATGCCGGCGGCTGCGTTTCAATGGAGAAACAGGTATGACAGATACTAACCCCTTTCTCTTCTGTGAAGCAATTATTATCAATATTGTTAGTATTAGGGCGAAAGCCTTTATAGCCTCATCATTGTCATCAGCAAGTGTCATGCTTTTGCGGCGGCTCTGTTTGGTTGAGACGAGATGATGTCATGGAGGTCTCGCCCAATCACAGCACCACCACAGTATGCGCGAATGCTTGCCTTATACCAATCAATGAATAATCACTAATAATTGACTAGTTAAGTATTTATTACTCATTAGTAGTATTTGCGTTATGAATCATATAACATCTGAATTACTGAACACTATGAACAAATTATTTACTAAATACTAAACAGTGACAGTTGCCTAACGAGGTGATTAATTGCTAAATAATGCCATGCAACCCGGTCTACAGTATGCGCGAATGCGTGCCTTATAAGGTCATATGCCAACCGATGCCTAATTACTAAATATTTGCTAATTCCTGCCATCGCGGCCGCGCTGCCCCGTTGATTGATCGAGTAAAACTTTATTTTCCACAAATTAATGAGGCCCTCTACTCCCGCTCCTGGCATGTAGGCCTGAGGAACGGTGGCTGGAACCTGCATGACTAAGGACTAGCGAATATACATCGGTTAATCGCGGCCTCAGCCGCCAAGCTGACGGCTCTTTGCTGGTCAGCGGGGACGTCGCTTCGCAGCAGTCTCCCAGGCTCCTCTAGTTTTAATGTTGCTTAGTGCTCAAAGACTTCGGCATTTCCCGAGAATATGCTCGAGGGTCCCCCATGGCTTCGCAGGCTTTGCATTTATAATTTTTTTTCTCATATATATGGGTGTGAAACAACCAGACAGGTTTTGTGAAGTTTTCGGCTTGTAATCACTGCCAGGCTATGGCTTCTTTCTTAATATGCTACGATAAGGTGCCGCCATCTGATGTCTGCCTAATCTATATTTTTCGATGACTTCGTTATAAGTTTGCAAACGCTCGTCCATATCCTGGCAGTCGGGCAGCTCCGCGTTTGCCCGGAAGTGGAGATCGCGCTCTAAATCATCGGCCGACTCGTTGCCGGAGACGGACATGTGTGCTGGGACCCGAATTAGCGTGAACTTGGGATATATTTTAGCTACAGCGGATAGAATGCGGGCGGCCTCGTTCGAGACCCTGCCTTTTCCGATATTTCAGATAGCAGTTTTACTGTCGCTAAAGATCAATCTTGCCTTCGTTCCAACAAAAGTGAACGCTATTGAAACGCGTTCAACCGTGTCTATTTTTCTGCACCGGAAGGTGGCAGTGCAGACTGGTTCGCAGCTACCATCGACAACTGCGACGACTGGCGCCCCCAATCGGCCACTTGCAGCACATACGTAGGCAACTTCTTTTACTCTGGATCCTTTGGCTCTTTTAAGCAGTGCTCCTGCTTTCTTTCCCCTTCTCTGTGGTATTCTGGGTGCATGGTGCGAGAGAGAAGAGGGACAGTGATGTTCTTGAGGCATTGTAGCGGTAGGGCAACCCTGTCGGCTGTACACCTATATGCTTTTCGACCCACGCATTCTAAGATGGTTCGACCCATGCTTGTCCTACTTAATCTCACAAGTTGGGCGATTTTTCACCGCTTCAGCAAGTTCCGTCCAGCTGTTATGCACGCCCATTTCTAGCAGGCGTTCCGTAGAGGTGGACTCAGAGCCCTCTTGACGCAAAGCTTGATGAGCGCGTCTATCTTGTCTTTTCCATTTTTCCTGATATTGAGGAACGGTGAAGCATAGCATGTTCGGCTTATTCTGAACGCCTTTTATCCGCCTTATCAGGCATCTGCCTTTGAGTGCAGTCCTCCTAAATACTCCTGTTACTTGCGTCGCATATGTGTGAGTTTTTTATAGTTCCGTCGTTATATCCGTTCTCTTGAATAAGAAGTCTGAGGATTCTGATTTGCTGGACGTTTGGTACGGTTTCGCCATCGAACTTAATTTCCAAGCTAAAGTCGCACTTGTGCCTCATTGATTTTGGGTTATATAAGAAAAGCTGGGATTTTTGCAGGGAGCACGCGAAACCCATTTCGGCCGCGTAGGACGCAACGGTGTCCGCCACCGTCTGTAGGCGTTCCTCTCTGCTGCCGTCGCTACCATTGTTATTCCAGAGATTAACGTCGTCGGCGTACATGCTGAACTTGAGATCTTTTATGACTGACATTAAGAGCGACGCGAAGGCCTTTAATCACCACGTTTAAGAGGAAGGAGAGGGCACCGAGCCTTGCGGCATCCTTTTACTGCCCAAAAGGACAGTGGAGGATTCTAGATCCTGAAATTTCAGTTCCAATCTCCTCTTTGTCAGGAAATCTCTTATGTAATAATATGTCCTCTCGCTGACTCTTAAATCCCGCAGTCCCGCAACAATTGCCTGGTGTTTTACTTTCTCAAATGCTTTTGTTAGATCTAGTGCTAACATTACCTTCGCGTCTCTGGAATTTGACTCAATGATATCGTGTTATAAACGAAGCATCAGGTCCTGCGTGCACAGGTCCTGTCGGAACCCACCCATCTCGTGCGGCCACAGGTCGTTTTGCTCCATGATGTTTGTTAGCCTTGTTTGGATTGCGCGTTTCATGAGCTTTCCAGTGCATGAGGTTAGAGAAATCGGACTGAGGTTTTCAAATTTCGGTGGTTTGCCTGGTTTTGGAAAGAGCACAACGTTTGCAGTTTTCCACGGCTGGGGGAGAAGACCGCTATCTATGCTTCTTGAACGTAGTTGGTGAGTGCCGTTATGGAGGCGTCGTCAAAGTTTCTTAGCATTTTGTCTTTAAGCTGCGCATCACTCTTTCTATTCGGAGAAGGAGAGCGCGGCTGCCGCTCAGCGGCGAAGAAGTGCGGAGAGTGAGCCATGCTGCTGTTGCTTTCGCAACTCAACCAGGTTTCGCCAGGACTAAACCACTGCCAACTTTTTTGGTGTTTTTATGACTTTTTAATTTTTATTCTGACATGCCTCCGTTTTCTGTGTATATATTATTCCTGAAGAGGCTTTAATCAGCTATGCGGTTTTCTCCGGTGTGACGGGCTGTCTTTTGCACTATTTTTATTTTACCCAGATGGAGACGTTGCTTTGTTTTACCTTTATAGTTTTTTTCCGGTTGTGACCTGCTTTACTGATCTGTAATCGTACCTGACAGCATTTTTCTTTTTGAAGATTGTATCTGGTAATTTGTGAGATTGATTGATATTATAAATTTGTCTTTACTTAATGGGCCAGACAGAAGACAAACAGAAGATATTCGATGACCGTGAGATGATGTTTACTGAATACCTGCGGGCATAGCGCGAGCGCTCCTGCCCGCGCCACAGCCCGCTTCTACCTTGTCCGTAACATAACCCTGGGCCACCGAGCGATTGTCCCGATCGTGGACAGGGAAGTTTGCCTATGTTCATGAGACCATAGCATAACGATGGGTTAGTCTGTATGGCTGCAGAACAAGACGAAGAGAAGGAGAAGATGAAGAAGAAAGAAGGAAGCATCGTGCCGGTTTGCCGGCACGATGATTCCCCATGAAGCTTGCCCAGGCCGCTGTCGGGCCACAGATCGCGAAGACCCGATGGTGGAGGCCAAGGAAGGCACCCCATGGCATAGGCAGGTAAATATGTTTTCAAGTGTAGCGGCATCTTGGGTCGTGGTGTCTTTGGTCGGCACGGATTGTCAGTCGGGTCAAGCATGGTCGTCCGGTTCTCTTGTTGTGTCGTGTGGTCAAGTGTGGCGTCTCGGACAGTCTCTCCGTCCTGTCTTGTGATCGGAGTGGAGGGATGGGGCGGAGGAATGGCAAGGTCTTGCTTGGTCCTGCAGACTGGGGAATCAGCCATGATATGCTTCCTAACTTTCTGCCGACGGCACAAGAAGTTGCAGGGCGCCGAATCTCCGGGCCAGGATGAGGGGTAATGATGGCATAACCGGCACCTCCATCCAAATTTACGAGTCGGCAAGCCGACGAAAACAGGATAACAGAGGACAGAGAGAAGATGTTCGATGACCGCGAGATGACGTTTACTGAATCGCAGCGGACCTAGCGCAATAGCTCCTGCCTGCGCCACTGACCGCTTCTTCCTGGTCTGTAACAATATTTGTACAAGTGCTTATGATTTTCACGTGCTGGTTTCCTTTGACGATTAATTTGTAGCTATGATAACATATATGCCTTATTTGCTCAACAAATAAACTTGTATGTGTGCGTTTGTGTGTGTCTTGGCGTCTCTTTGTCAGAAGTTCAAGATGTCGGCCTTGTTGGTAATGCATAATGAAACAAACAGCGCAACGGACGGGACAAAACACGAAGGCAAGGAAACAAATACAAAGCGCCCGTGTCTTTGTCCCCTTTCCTTCGTGTTTCGTCCTGTTCCTTATGCTGCTTTTATCATTATCCTCTTTGCCCTTTTCTCGATACCGCCAACTTTTTACAAGCTTGCGATTTCTACTTACTATTCCATCAGTTCTTACTTCGTCGATTTTAGACTAAGAGAACCATTTTAGCCGCTGACGTCAATGTCGGTAGCATTCTTCATTGTGCATACAGAATCAAATTATTGCAAGAATGTCTGTTTTTTGGAAGCGATGCTGCCTTGCTGAGGCTCGCCGCACTCCGGCTCGGGCCATGTACCCAACGCAGCAGAACCTGCGCCTCCTCATGCGGAAGTATCTTTCTGATCAGCTGGCAGCAGATGGGGAAGCGCCGTTACTCGGGCGGCGGCACACGCGTTTTTCGTTGCCCTCTAGATTTTGTGCACTGCTTACCGAAATGAAACAATTTGTTCAGTTTTTATGCCTCCGCTGGCCTCCAGTGAGAGGGATAAGGTGATGAAGTGTTTGTTTTATATCAGAGGACTCTGAACAGAGCTCCTACCTAAGGTACGGCTTCAAAAAATTTTGGTTCAAAGTGCTTACAAGTGCTTTGAAGTACATTACTTTGCTGTAAATCTCGGACTGAAGGCTCCTTTGGAATGTACGTTCATCGATGTGTCGTTTGTAAGAGCGTTATTAAACTTTCTCTTTGTGTATCCAAAAAATATTTTAAATGTCACGAAAGAGCAGTTTGTTTTGCTTATGAGGTTTAATTCTTCAGTGCAGTTCAGCTACGTGAGGCGCCCTAGTGAACTACATGCGCATGGCCTTTTCCTGCCATCAAAAAGGAGGCGCCGCGGTCGATATGGAACCCGGGTGCTCCCGTCAGTATAGGCGTGGTCCTTAACCACTGATACATCGCAGAGTGACAGTGCTGTTTTAAGGTTCAGCTGAGCTTGTTTGCTCGCTTATGTGCTGCAATGCAAACAGCAGTTGAGTAGATGCTATCAGAAAAGCGCAAAGTCGCGTTTACTTCCGATGGCGTTTAGCGCGCTTAAGTACTGATGCGCATACGGAACGTGTCACTCACGTTTCTGAGCAGAGGCCTACGCGCGGGCACTGCAGCAGGAAAGGCAGGCTGTCTTCCAGCTCCGCTGCGGACATCCGGCTTCGCGTGAACCAGCGGCGGATGGCGCACAACAAGTCGACCTCGTCGCGCACGTTGAGTTCGCTCGAGGAAAATAGCTCGACGAGCAGCGGAGCTGGAACCTCTTGAAACGCGCTGCTCCTACGCCACGCCTGCACAAACCACACAAAAGGCGGGATCCGTTGTATAATTCCGAAGGTGCCAGAAATTTCAATTGCCATTAACCTGGCCATCTGGGTCAGCAATAAATGCGTGAAGGCAAGAGCAAAGTTCATTCATTTTTATGGAAAGGTCTGCAAGGAAAATTACAGAAGAGGTGGGTGAGATAGAACAATATTATTTTAGGTATGGATAGTATTCAGCGGCAGAATTAAAGTGAACCGTGTTGACGACGGCCGCCGCTTCGCATGGAAGATCATTCATGTATATCGCTTTCATATTAACGGACGGCAGGTTAGAGCATGCAGCATTGGAGAAGGCGGTAAAACTTTCGTTCAATATGTCATCAGTCAAACCAAACAAAAATGTTGAGCAAGCAATATTAAGGAATGCTAAAAAAAATTGCCTCTAATCCTTGCTAATGCAGTTAACCCGTGATAGGTACAGAGGGTTACATTTAGTACTTTTTCCGACTTTAAAGCTATTCTCTCAAACAGCTT
Organism: Amblyomma maculatum; assembly: GCF_055883805.1. Taxonomy (NCBI): domain Eukaryota; kingdom Metazoa; phylum Arthropoda; class Arachnida; order Ixodida; family Ixodidae; genus Amblyomma; species Amblyomma maculatum. The sequence goes on along the minus strand of NC_139350.1, from coordinate 101,470,546 downwards.
TTTTTTTTTTTCTGGCGAAAGAAGAAGTGTTCACGCTTGGTTTAATAAACCCTCTTCTACAGCCTCCCTGCCCAAACTATTAACGATATTGTTCCGCAGAGACCTGTAATACTTCGTACAAGGCGTCACACTTCATGTAAATTGTAAATAGCAATATTATAATTTCTTGACTTTTCATGTAAGACTCTAAGGAGAGAAGAAACGATTTACACTTCGGAAGTAGATGTTATGCTTTAAATAGGAGAAAACAATTCTACAGCAAGTCTTTTACCACAGCTTATAGATGAAATATCGAAGTCATTACAATAGTTCGTGGAGGGCTTTATTACGGGACGTCGCATAATGATTCTTAGTAAATATGCATCACTATGCGCAATGTTGATGGACTCATGCTTGGTGTAATATGAGTCACGACTATAACAATAAAAAATATTCCTATACGTATTCATTTTAGTGACCGCTTACCTTATAATAATGTGCTTTGTAAGCGCTGACGGATGATACGCCGCAATATATGAGTCATTATATGACTTTGCTCACAAAACCTCTACAGGTCACAAGAGTTTGCCTTTCGTTATTCTTGACTACATATTTTCTTATATTCTCTATAGGATCGTATACCGGCATACCGACGTAATCAATATTTTGTACCATGGACGGTGAAGGCTCACATTTGGTCATAATTCCTACGCTTGAGATAACCTTTCTAATGTCGACGTAATATATCTATGTATTCGGCGCCTACGTATTGCGCTTGAATAGTCTCCAACTACTGCTACTACTAATACTACTACTACTACTTCTACTAAGTAAATATGGCTGACAACGTATAACTGTGGTCCCCGTTGTGCGAAATACAGTGAACTGCTTTCGATGTATTGCATTCGCATTCCCCTTATCTGCGACGTGAACGATGCGAAAATTGGGTGAACAAACATATCACTGCAAGGTTGAGCATATTCCTGACAAAAAACCTGCAAGTTCATTTTGTATTCTTTTGCGTACAGAAGACGTCAAAGTTTTCATTTCGCCAGCGAAGTTTATGAACCGACGAAATATGAGTTGCAGGCATTCAATACATATATCTCGTACATCGGAAAGCTGCACCTTCGCAATCGCATCACCGACCGAACGTACGCGATTTTGCTCAGCCAAGTACAATGACATGATGAGGCTGACGTTTTCGAACATTTTTTTAAGCCTCCTGAGGCACACGAGGCTGGCACACTAGAAGATAGAAATCAAGGGTTAGCCTCTTTGAATCGAGATTAGTTCTGTGTTTTCATTGCGACCTAAAGAAAGCGTATGCAATGTCCAGCCGGGGAGCATAACCTGTACCAGCCGATCTGCAGGGCATGGATGCACTCGCTCCTTAACCCGTACAACTTCCATGCCACCTTCGGCTCTAAAAACTCGGCGAATGGTCATGATGCCCTGAAGCGCTGAATTTCTGGTTGTAAGTATTAAAGCATAGCTTCCGTAATGAGAATTGCGCATGTCAGTAAAATGCAGAGCTCTATGTGAGTATTGTTACTTAGCTGTATTCGCTGTTCGTTATGAGGATGAAGCAGTGCAACAGACTCCGAGAAGACGATGACGCTGAGTGTTGTGAAATCGGTGCCCTCATCAACGTTAGCTCTGCGGAGAGCTTTCGGACTGTAGATCTTCCACGTAACATCTCTTGGTGAAGGGGAATCTATTCAATCCCCTGTCACAAGCTGGATCTCCGCAGCGGTCGCCACGTCTGAACCACTACAATGACTACAGACGCCTCTACCTCTACAGCCGCCGCACCTGCTGTTGTCATGGCCCACCCCCGCGACCCCGGAACCTTCTTCGGGACCGACGACGTCGACGTAAACGACTGGCTAGCCCTATAGGAGCACGTGAGCAAGCACAACCGGTGGGATCCCACACTCATGCTCGCAAATGTAATCTTCTACTTGGCTGGGACCGCGCGGGTGTGGTTTGAAACCCACGAAGATGACCTAACGTCTTGGGGTATCTGCAAACAGAAGCTACACGATCTGTTCGGAAAGCCTATCGGCCGCCACATCGCCGCCAAGAAAGCGCTCGCCTCTCGCGCCCAAACGTCTACGGAGTCTTATCTCACTTATATTCAAGACGTCCTGTCTCTATGCCGCAAAGTCGACCAAGGCATGCCTGAGGAGGATAAAGTCGGCCATATTGTAAAGGGCATTGCCGACGATGCCTTCAACCTTCTGTTGTACAGGGATTGCTCCACCGTGGACTGCAAGTGTGCCGACGTTTCGAGCAGGCGAAACAAAAGCGCATATCTCACCGTTTCGACCGGCTGCCGAACACGGCTGCTAGCTCCTCCTGTATCGATCTCCCGACTCCTCGACCGCCTTCTAACGACAGCACTTTGACCCGCATTGTCCGCCAAGAGCTTGAAGCAATGACTACCGCGGCCTCACTGTCGAATACACCCGACAACACCCTGGCTACTATATCACTTATTAAGGCTGTTATTCGCCAAGAAGTTGCGAATATGGGCCTCCCTTCTGCCAGCGCCACCGACACCGTGGATTCAGGACCAGCCCCTCCAGTGATTCCTGCTGCTTCATCCAGCGCCGGTTTCTGGCCCCGATATCGGTACCGCAACCCAAATGAATGGCGTACCCAGGATAATCGTCCCATATGTTTTACTTGTTCTCGCGTTGGCCACATTTCCCATAACTGCCGTAGCCGCTGGTATACGCCATCTCGTCAGTTCACCTACGTCGACCGCCGCGTAGGTGAACTATGCCCCTCGCTATTCTTCACCTCGCCCCTACCAGACCCGTGCTGACCCCGGTTACACTGTCCGTGCTGCCAACAGTTCACCATTCCCGCAAGCACGACGTTCGCGTTCTTGTCTTCCTCGCCGCAGTTCGCCGCCATCCTATTCTGGCCACTTACCGGAAAACTAGCCCATGCAGCTCCAGGAGGTGACGCTGCATTTATGACCCGGACCGAAAAACTTCTGCTGAACCCTGCCCTACAAAATAACCGTATCGACGTCCTTGTGGAGGGAGTTCTCGTTTCTGCTCTAATTGATACAGGCGCCCAACTTTCCGTTCTCAGCTCCTCATTTCGCCGTCGCCTCAAGATAGGCCTTACGCAAGCCGTCTCGTCCACAGTTCGCGTCGTCAATGGAAGCTCTGCTGCCGCGGCTGGCATGTGTACGGCGCGAGTTACAATTGCTGTCCGTCATGCCCCAGTATTGTTCACCGTCCTACATGAATGCCCCCACGACGTGTTATCCTTAGCATCGACTTCTTAACAGCCCACTCTGCCCTTATAACTGCTCTAGCGGCCTACTTCGCTTGGACCTTCCGCTCTGCTCTGAAGACCCTCCTGCTCACCCCGCCTTCGATCAGCACAGTTTAGCCGCCTTCCTCCTGAAACTGCCATTTACATCCCTACGTCGCCATTTCCACCCGTCCCAGATGGCGACTATCTCGCTTGTTTCATTACTGATGTCATGCGCGCAGCGGAACGTCACCCTTCTTCATCTAATCGTGCACATCTCCCAGAACCGCACCACTCTCCCTGTCCTTAACTTCAGCTTTTCAACTCATGTTCTGCCCGAGGGAATTTCATTAGCTGCGCTGTCCCCGATGACCGATTGTGCCATTTCAGCTCTGTCTACAGATCATACAACTGTTGTCCCTGCCAACACCCCCTCGTCGTCCACATCGCGCCCTGATCCGCTTAACCGCATGATTGCAGCTGATCTGCTACCTGAATTCGCCGCAGAGTTACACAAGCTTTTGTTTACCTACAGAGACCTTTTTGACTTCGGGACCCACCCATTCTGTCAAACGACAGTTGTCACCCACCGCATTGACACCGGGATACCAGTCCTATTCACAGGCGGCCCTATCGTGTTTCGCTTGCCGAGCGACGCGTCATTCAAACGGAGGTCGAAAAGATATCAGCGAACGATATAATCGAGCCTTCCAGTAGCCCCTGGGCATCCCCTGTCGTGTTGGTCAAGAAGAAGGATAACAATTGGAGATTCTGCTTTGACTACCGTCATTTGAATAAAATATCCAAAAAAGGTGTATATCCTCTTCCGCGCCTCGACGACGCTCTTGATAGTTTGCATGTAGCCAGCTACTTTTCATCCATCGACCTTCGTTCCGGCTACTGGCAGATTTCCGTCGACGAGAGAGACCGTGAAAAAAACAGTGTTCATCACCCCTGGCGGCCTCTATCAATTTAAACTCATGCATTTTGGCCTATGTAACGCCCCTGCTACTTTCGAACGAATGATGGACGCGTTTCTGCGCGGCTTCAAGTGGACGACTTGTCTTTGTTACTTAGACGACGTCATTGTTTTCTCGTCCACTTTTGACAGCCACCTCTCTCGCCTTTCTACCATTGTCGAGCTATTCCGCCGCGCCGGCCTTCAACTCAACTCAAAGAAATGTAGTTTCGGCCATCGGGAAATCAAAGTCCTTGGTCACTTGGTTGATGCTTCCGGCGTTCAGCCTAACCCTGACAAGATACGTGCCGTCAGACATTTTTCCACTCCGCGTTCATCCAGCGATGTCCGAAGCTTTATTGGCCTATGCTCCTATTTCCGACAATTCGTCCCGACCTTCGCAGTCCTTGCTCGTTCGCTCACCCAACTCCTCAAGAAAGACGTTTCATTCTATGGGGGGCCTGAACAAGTCGAAGCTTTCTCAGAGCTTATTGCTGCTCTAACTGCTCCACCAGTCTTGGTCCATTTCAACCCTTCCGCCAATACTGAACTCCGTACCGAAGCAAGTGGCGATGGAATAGGAGCTATACTCGCTCAGTGACAACACGGCCGTACAAGGGTGATTGCGTATGCCAGCCGCCTCCTCTCAACACCCGAACAAAATTATTCTATCACAGAGCGAGAGTGCCTGGCGCTTGTCTGGGCTATTACGAAATTCCGCCCTTATTTGCTTGGCCGCCCTTTTACTGTGATAACAGACCATCATGTTTTGTGCTGGATTTCCTCTCTCAAAGATCCTACTGGTCGTTTGGGGCGCTGGGCGCTACGATTACAAGAATACACCTTTTCCGTCGTCTACAAGTCCAGCCGACTTCACCAAGATGCCGACTGTTTGTCACGTCATCCCGTCGACTCCCTTAGTCCTACAGACTCTGACGATGATGCATGTGTCTTGTCTGTCTCGGCCTTTGCAAACATTGCCAAGGAACAGCACTTAGAATCTTCTCTGCATTTCATTATCCTCCGTCGTACCTCCAACCGCCCTGACCCCTCTCTCGCCTTATTTGGGCTCCACGAGAACACCCTATACCGACGTAACATGCGACAAGAAGGCACAGACCTTTTGCTCGTCGTTCCCCAACACCTGCGTTCCACCATCCTTGAACAGTTCCATAATGCTCCCACGGCTGGCCACCTGGTTGTCTCTCGCACATACAACAACCTGCGCCGACATTTCTACTGGCCGGGGCTCTACCGCTCTGTCCAGCAGTACATTGCAGCATGTCAACTGTGTCAGCGTCGGAGGAAGCCCACAATTTAGCCTTCAGGTCATATGCAGACGATACCCATACCGACTGACCCGTTTTCCCGTATAGGCGTTGACCTCCTTGGCCACTTTCCAGTTTCCGCCTCGGGGAACAAATAGATCGCCGTCGCCACCGATTACGCTACTCGGTACGCTATTACCCGAGCCATCCCGACCAGCTGCGGCCACAGACGTCGCTGACTTCTTTCTAGAAAACTTGATTCTTCATCATGGTGCTCCTCGTGAACTACTAACTGACCGTGGCCGCTTTTTCCTGTCGCGAGTGGTTGACGAAATTCTCCGTTCGTGTTCCGTCCGCCACAAATTCACCACCGCCTATCACCCCCAGACCAACGGCCTCACGGAACGTCTAAATGGTACCCTCAAAGACATGCTGGCCATGTATGTGTCTGACGACCATCGAGATTGGGACGTCCATCTCCCCTTTGTGACATTCGCCTACAAATCATCGGTACATTCTACCGCTGGATACTCCCCATTTTATTTATTATTTGGCCAACACCCGTTACTACCCTTCGACACCTCCCTACCCTCGGCAGACGCCACCAGTACTTATTCCAGTGATGCCGTCGCACGCGCTCATGATGCCCGCCGGATAGCTCATGCCAGGCTCTCTGCATCCCAAGACTCCCAAACGTTCCGGTACGACAGCCGCCACCGTGATGTCCACTACACTCCTGGATCTCTCGTTTTGCTGTGGCTCCCGTGCCGTCGAGGGGGCTTGTGTGAAAAACTTTTGCCCTGTTACACTGGCCCTTATACAGATTTGCGTCCCGTGACCGACGTCACCTACGAAGTTGAATCTGTGTTTCCGAAGTCTCCGTCCACAGCTACAACCTCCCAAATAGTGCATGTGTCCCGTCTAAAGCCCTATTATCAACGTTCTATTTTGCTAACATAGACCGCACCAGTGCTTTTCCCGCCGGGGGGGGGGGGGGTAGTGTTACTTAGCTGTATTCGCTGTTCGTGATGAGGAGTGTTGTGAAATCGGTGCCCCCATCAACGCTAGCTGTGCGGAGAGCTTTCGAACTGTAGACCTTCTACGTAACAATATCTTCCCCAGCATCCTGTACCTTCAATAAGCACATACGCCGAATAGTTTTGGAGTAATCTTACTGGCGGTACCAGCTTGATTACGGTCTACCATTGTGCACACCTCAGTCCATCACAGACCAACTAAGTCTTCGCTCACCGCATCCAAGTGCTCGTGCACGAAGGAGAACACGCTGTCGTGGAACCTCGGCCAGTGCTGATCCTGCGCCAGTTGCGCCATGCCGAGGCAGTCGTCGATGTCAATGTTCTTCAGCACGTAGTCCAGGCCCAGGTCGCGCGCCTCATCCATGAGCAGCATGTCGGCCGCCGCCAGCACCTCAGCCACATTGTTGTTGTCAATGCGCAGCTTCACCGATAATAAAAATAGCTTGTTTTACTGCCGTACAAAATTGCAGACGATAACGTCACTTCCTAATGCGAAATTCGAGCGCTGCTTATCACCCGTTTAAGCTTTTCGATAAACTGAGGCAAAGAATTTGGGGAAGGTATGTACGTGCAATTACAGTCGTTTTGCAGAAGAACGGAAATCTGAGCTAGTTGGTGCATTGCAAGATCAAAAAACAGCGCGGCTACTTGGGACAAACAGAGAGGAGAATAACGGACAAGCGCTGACTAACTGAAGTTTATTTGAAAAAGCACAGGTAATATACACTTTTTTTTCTCAAGAACCAGGACGCATGCGCTCCCAAAGCGCATGCGTCCGCATGGGAGCGCATGCGTCCTGGTTCTTGAGGAAAAAAAGTGTATATTACCTGTGCTTTTTAGAATAAACTTCAGTTGTTAGTCAGCGCTTGTCCGTTATTCTCCTCTCTGTTTGTCCCAAGTAGCCACGCTGTTTTTTGATCTTACAGTCGTTTTATTTTTCAGGCATGTTTCTCCTTCAAGACACACTCCCCTAACAGTTCTTTATTGTCATAAAGGACGCTTTCAGGTAGAACAAAATAGATGGATATATGTTTGACTCGCTGCGCCATTGCCTGGTTCATAAATAGGAGTACTATGCAAGTATTCTGCTAGGTTGTCACAGACGTGGGAGGCATTTCAAGCGAGAGGAACCGGATGTTCTCCCGCATAAGTAGTGGGGTTTGTGGGGTTTAACGTCCCAAAGCCACTCAGGCTATGAGAGACGCCGTAGTGGAGGTCTCCGGAAATTTCGACCACCTGGAGTTGTTTAAGGTGCACTGACATCGCACAGCACACGGACGCCACTCCGTTTCGCCTCCATTGAAATGCAGCCGTCGAGGCCGGAATTCGAATACGCTTCCTTGGACACAGTCGACTACTAAAATTGGTGTGGATTGATGAGATGTTAATGCGTGTCGCAAGAAGCGGGGTTCGCAGTGGACGAACAGCGGTGGCTCTGCGTTTAGGCTCGGGCGTGCACATATCAAGATCCGCCGCCACCGATCCAGCAAGGCCAAAACTCGTACCCCGCACAATGATTTCCTTTCCTTGGAGCATGTTCGTTGCAGTTGAACTCAACTCACTGCAGTGTTATTAAAAATAATAATAAGTTCACAGGAAGGGAAACGCACATAATCTGTCACAATTGTTTCTGATAATTGGTTCGCAGGAAAGGGAAGGCGGTGTACCTGTAACACTTTCTCAGGCAAGTGTGTGTGGAAGGTACAATTTCGCACCTGTCGTGTGGCGTTCCTTGGCGCATATTCAAGTGTGGATTGCAGATGGCAACAACGCCAGACAATGACACATCTCGCAAAATCTTGGGAAATTTGGAATGCGAGATTTCGACCATGGGCTAAAAAAGGCCGTTGCGTTAAATCGTGACAGTCTCTGCCTTTCCTTTCCTATAAATCAACACATAAAGTCTGGTGGGTCTGTCCACAAAAATTCACAGCAAGGAGAACTGTAGTGTCTAGATGTAATTTATATATTTATTTACGGAACTGGTTACGAAGGAGAATGGCAAAGCCGAGAAACGGAAAAACGGGTCCCAAAGAGCTTCGCTCTAAAAGGCAGTTTTTCTTTTTCTGCATCTCGTATATTCGCGATATTTTTCTGCAGTGCTGTGCAATGTCAGTGCACATTAAAGAACCCCATTTGATCGATTTTTTTCGGAGCCTTTCACTACGGCTGCTCTGATAGCCTGCGTCGCTTTGGGACGTTAAACCTACTGAATCCAAACTAAAATATTCTATGTCATAGGATAGCAACGCGATGGTGCAGTGGTACGACTCCCAACAAATTTTCCGGTGAATCCGGGTTCGATCACGACCACCGGAGGCAGCAGGCAGCCCTTTATCAAGAACGGTTAAGGTGAGTTGTGGACCATACTCCTTCGGCACAACAATACCTCCATTCTCCCAAGGTGGGACAAAATATAGCCAGTAGAAAGAATTGGGAGACCCTACATCAAATCCCGGATCCTAAGCTCCAGCGGCACATCGTCCATCTGGCGGCGGAGGCTGCTATACGTCAAGGCTTGCCCGACAATTTTCAACGCGGCGGCCCCGACTCCCAGGCCTGCGTGCTGCGGGCCGGTGTGGTCGGCTTTTCTGGGGGCAAATAAACTTTTTTCTATCAATCATTCTATGCTCGCCTGAACGCTTGACATCACGGCCGAGCACGTGAACACCGCATGTCGACTTATTCCTAAGCGCGCCAAAAGTCGATCACGTTACAATATTTTGGTTGAACTTGAAGCGACCTTAAAATGAGCTTGATGTCCTCGGCAAAATCTCGAAAAGACTTTCACGGTTGACTTTCACCTTGACTTCTCTATGCTTTGGCTTGACCACTGGCTATCCAGTGGTGCCTCAAGCTTTTATTATTAAGTTTGACGAAAGGTTTTCTGGCTGGCTGGTTGGTGCTGCGCTCTACGTGTGTTAGTGTTTTCTGTCTCAGTTCATTTTTTTATCGCGCAGTTTAAGTTTGACCTTGGCTGAACCTTGCAAGTCATGGGCAGCGCATGCCGCAGAGAGCTCCTGACCTCGAACAGTGAAGCTACCGCTTCATGTTTCAAACGCCTCCACTACGAATAAAACTCCTACCCCTCCGATCAGCCGCCGACACCTTAACCGCCGAGGCCACGCCTGTCACGTGAGAGCTATGATTTAGGTCTGCGTGTCTAGCGTTCTCGTTGTCTCCATGGCAACGCAGGGGCACGACGAAGACGTTGTCACCTCGGTCTCCAGGAGGTAGCGTATCGCACGTCAGCTTTCGCCAACTATGAATACCAAATGGGGCAACGAACGCGCACCATCGCCGCCTAGCGGAGCTACTCCGAATCCGGCACGGAAGAAGCTGCTGTCCTGCACTGTAGGATCATCAGAGTTTTGTGAAAATAGCCCTACAATAGACGCAGCTTCAACAGCGTTTGCCTTATAGCTCTTAAGTGGTATAAAGTGCCTCAAGAATTTTATATTTTGTTTCTTTACGTTGATCTCTTGGAAATGGAGGCTGTAGTATTTCTCTTTTTGGTGGGCACCTACTCTCAAACAGCCATGACCACAACGCGTACACCGCCTGCTCCACACATTGCGCCTGCACTGGAAGGCGCGGTGAGCCACGTGGCATGACGTCACGAACATGCTTCCGCTGAATCGCCTAAAGATGAAGCGTTCTATGCCAGATGGCTGAGGTTTGCCATGGACGAGGTACAGCTTCTGCTCTAAAGATAGGTTGTTCCGGCAATATCATTGCCATTGGCATACCTCGGGGAAAACTTATTTCTTATAGAGGCAGGACACCCATTCTACTTGAGCAAGCCCTATGAGTGAGTGCCAACTTTATCCCATAGGAGAAAGGGGCAATGGGGGAGGCAAGTTTTACGCTGATTAGGATACGGTCTTGAAGACATGACTCCGGGTTGCGCAGGGCAGGGCTGCTCCTTTGAATCAATACTGAGTGGTTCGGCTGACGGGTTGCGAGCGCAGCCCCCGATTTGGTCAAGGCTGGCTCTGACCGGGAGTAAATGACAAGCGAAGGAGGCATAGATAGCTGGGTAATTGAGGTCGCAGAAGGCAGGACCGGGACTGTGCAGGTCTGAATCTGGCGCTTTGTCAAAAACAGTGTGCATGCATTGCCATGAATTATGAGGATGCAGCATTGTAGTACTGGTATTGTTACATTTCACAAAGTTTGGTGAAATTTCCTATAATTTTACGCTCTCTAGGTTTCTATGGTAGCCGCTGGTGAAACCTAATGGCTCAACTTCGGTTTTCTCGCCCTGCTCAGATTCTACATTCTTGTTCCCGGTATGTACCCTTACCTTGCCCGTGTAGAAATATCCAAGGAGTAGGCCGAGGTCAGCTACCGAGACACCCTTCAGCAGCGGCCATTTGCTGGAACCGTATTCCGGGCCAAGCGCCGCCCGAAGGAAAGGATTTGCCCCGCCGAGGAATGATCGGTGGGTGCTGAACTCGTCGGCCGTTCGTATCATGAAGTCACAGGGTGCGTCACCGCCGGGACCAAGCAGTCGCGAGAATACAGACATTTCTCCCCTGAGCGAGGCGAAAGCGCGTCTTTCCAAACCCATGCACTGTCTTCTTTACCGCGATGTTGCACGCGAGCTTCGCGTCCAACATTTAACGTCTTTTTCTGCTATGCGCCGAACTATAATATTCCGTCTGAGGATAACTTCACCAGTGAAGCCAGGTACTGAACCGAGAGGGTAAAAAATACTTTATTAAGGCAGCGCAAGTTTAGGGCTTAGTCCTACTTATTACTTGATGAAAAGAAAGTGGCCTGGGGTTGTTCCAAAATTGTGACGAAGTATTTGTGTACATGTTTCTATAGTTTGGGGTCGCATGGTGACGCGAAGGTCTCTTAAGTTCTGCGCAGGCCTCTACATCTTGAAATTAGCAACTCCGGTTTAGCAAAAACACTGATATTCATGAAAAGTCCAAAGTCCCTAACTGCCAGTGCAACGCATTCTTCATCAAGCGATTGGTAATTGTGGGGTATAAACTTGACTCAAGCTGTCCTGCGTATCCATCATTCACGATGTTCAGTGATAGGTACTGGCATTATATTATGAGTTTGCAAGAGTGTGCAGCGCTTCCAGGTCAGGCACATATTATGTTCAGTTCCGTAGTTGGTACTATTGTCCAAGGTGTATAATTGCTACTACCAGTCAAGCATTCTTGACAAATGGTGTACAAAATCATTCAGAAAGACACTATTAGGAGCGAATGATGCAGCTAATACAGAAAGCCATAAATGCAGATAAGCTCACTAAAGCCAGCGAGTAGAAAACAGAATATCGTGGCAGGGGACAGCGCCAACCCACAGAGAGAAAACGCGGCGACACAAACCTGTAGTAGTACAGAAAGGACAAGGCATAGCACAACACTACAAACAAGATGCTTCCGCATATGAAGGCTGATTTCTCTTTTTTAAAAATAATTGCTGTTTTTTGCATTTTTCTGTTGTTAACCTTGTCTATAATCCTTGTCTTTAAATCCACTCCTGTAACGGTCCCAAAAGGGGACCAACAGTATGTTCAAATAAAACAATAAAACAGATAACGGTCAGCAATGCCCTTTGCGATGCTGATGTTATTTCTTGGCTGGAAATAAACCGTAACAGAAAAGAATTGCGCATGGGGAATGCAGGAGAATTGAATGGAATGAGTAAGGTTTTGTCTGTGCAAAAGGATTAGGACACATAATAACTGGTAAGTGACGATGATAATTTGTTGCATAATGAGCACTTCGGGTTACAAAAAAAAAGGTAATTGTTAGGATGGCAGAATAGAGGAAGCAGTATGCAGAGACCGATTTCATATATAACGTACAGGGACGTAAGGCAAGATGACAGACGGACTTCTCATGGCATAGCAGTAGAATGTAAGTGCACTACAGAGAAAGGTTTTAAGCAATATATGTATGGATGAATCTGAAATGAAGTGCACTGGTCAGACGATTTGTGAATTTGAAGGAATTTGTAAGAACATATTGAGTCCTAAAATATATTGCGTGGATGTACGCAGTACCATCACACCACGCTGAGAAAAAAAAAAGAAGGATGCTCGAAACAACGGATCAATCTACGCGAAAGTTTCTATACGTGTGCGACGATTATGTGGTGCAGCCTATCGACCCTTTCACACTATACTTCAAGTTCCCTGCGAGCGAAGGGCTATAGGGCATTTTCACGCCAATGGAGGGGAAACGTAGCGTGGCGTGGCGGCTGGTTCCGGTGCCCATTTTTCCGCGTTAACCGCGGAAGGAGCGAAGGTTATTGACTCGAAAGCCTTTCTAGGCCTATGGTGAGAACTTCGGGCTCGCTGGATTCCGCAACATTCTTTCTCGCGTTGCGTTCGCGAGACTCTGCGATATTGCACGAGATGAGGCTGTTAGACGTCTATCGACAGACAGGCTGTCGAAATAATTTCCCCGTCTAGGATGTCTTATTGGGTTCTGACATCGACATAATTTCCTCGTGTGGTTAGTTAGGCCTAGTCTCTATAAATTCCCCTTTGAGCCACGTGTAAGCCAGTTCAGTCTTGCATGTCGTCCTGATATGCCGATGTCGCCGACAAGGAAGCCAAAAAAAGGAATAAGAAAATTAGAACAAGACACAAACACTGAATATAGAAAAAAAGAAGGAGGAAATTATTTCGCCAATAAGCATTAATCATGGTCAACCTTTCGACGGATCGCCGCGAGCTGAACAGAAAGAAGCTTGAACACCCGGAGCTCCTGATTGCAAGGTATAGTGCTTTGGTAGTAAAGGCTCCATAGACGTCCATAACAAAAAAAAAAAAAAAAGCATGGCCGCTCATAGGCACTCCATGGCCCCGGAAAATCGGTGGCCAAGTAAAGTTAGTGACCTTGAATGACGTAAGGACTGAGTTTAACATTCGCGCAAATTATAAAGTTATATTTCTGGATCCTCCCTGCCGGATTTTTTGAGGCCGTCCTTTTGAAGGGTGCATTTCAGCGCTCGCCAACCTTTTTCAGTCTGTTGAGCTCGAATCCTGTTGTTTGAGTGTAGTTGACAATAAAACACAGCAGCTAGAAGACAACAGCAAGGTAGCAAATCAGAACCTCTTGCAACGGGACGGGTTAAGCATAGTTGTGCAGCATGACCGGTAAAGCGCTGGTGCTATCACATAATTCGCAGTTGAGTGTCGATCCAGCGTAGCTCGAAAATATTCGCGCGGTATTATATCAAGCCCACAAATGCAGTGATAATGTATAGCAGCAAAATGTGCAACAAGGCCATCTCTAACCAACATATGTAGGTTACCAATGCGCACAGGTACGGCAGACTACACATGCAGACAAAAGCTCACGTGTGAAAGTCCTGGCGGAAACAGTGCAGTACGACATCGGCGGTATGGAGTCCACACTGTTTCAAGGTGCATTAGTTTTTCTAGTGCAACTACCTTGTTTTCGGCGCATTATAGCCTTATTCGCTTATGTGCCAAAACCCCGACCCACTAACACACCACCAGTCTTTCGCATGCCGCAAGCTTAGTTTAATAGACAGTAAGCGCTTTGAACAAAAAATAAAAAAAAGCCTGCGACAATGGCGCAACAAGATAGCAGTTTCTGGCAGAAAACGATTTACTTGACCTTTATGATCAATGGAAAGCTTGCGAAATAAAAAAAAGCACTGGCCGCAGGTACAACTAGAAAACCACGCGATCTTATAAAACTGGGAAGCATCGCAACTAATAACGATACCACGAAGAAACTAGCATGCATGGCTGAAATATCGCAACCAGCACATATTTAAATAAGCCGTGTAACTTCGTACCATTCCTGGAAGCACCACCGCAGACATCGCGATGGCAGCGATAAGAAACTGCTTCGCTGCTTCCTTCGCAAACACCCAACAGGGCTTGCAGTCTCGCCAATGCAGATGCAGTATCACATGTGGACTCTGCAAGAGCACTGCAAAATTAAAAAAATAGATGTGTTGTCATAGCACCTGCGCAAATTGAAACTCAGGTGATGCAAACTTTTCCTTACGGAAAACAATGTTAACGAGGCGACCGTTCGCTTAATTGAAATTTACGAATGACATTTTTTTTCCTCGGCAGACATGTTGGAGTTAATTCTGAACAGGGTCCTTTCCAATCTGAAGAAGCCTAAAATTTCCTAATTTACCATTGACTTAATGATCAAGAAAGGCGAAGGTATAAAGTTCAAGGCAGCCTACAGCCGTCGGCTATCCCTGTACAATAATGCGCAGAAAGTTTTTTCTCCAAACCTTTGCCCCCAAAGACAAGAAATTGTCTGCAAATGAAATAAACAGGAATACCCCATTGAGGCTTACGCTATCGGTGTATTGATATGAAATGTACCAGCATGCACAATTCTTAGCCCATGTTCGACTGCCCCGGCCTTAACACTAACCATGAGATCATCATACATCTCACGAAGACAGCCAATTAATTCACTCGAATGATGCAGACATTCCCTTCCAATGTACGTGCGATGGATGAAACAGGCACTATCAAGCTCTTCCAGGCCTTGATTATTAGCATAATTTCTGTCACGTCATACCTGAATTTTTAGAGGACGTAGACAAAGTAGATATGAGCTTCATCATCTGAAATAAACACGATGGAGCCTTTAACATCCCAATCCGCAACACACTATGGTAAATCGTGGGCGCAAAAATAGCGGCTCAGCGGAACAGAACATCATGCAGGGCATGCAGAGAAATAATTCACGAACTCTGAGTGCCGATCCAATGCCACGTTCGAGACAGGCAAAAACTTCTAGCCGACTCAGCTAATTTCCCCAGTGTCATTACCGTCCCCCAAAACTGGCATCCAGCATTTCCCAATGAGAAAAGGACAGCCAGAGCTTGTGCTCCAAATAAAAGACGGCAAAAAGAGGAGGAGATTCTATGCATGCCAACGTAGCTCGACCGCTAAACGGAGTCATCATGTACGCGGAGGCCAACCCGAACTCTACGCGGCGCAGCGTCCGCGTTGCTATAGACTTTAAGGAAGATTGAAAAATTTACACTAGATAAACCACAAGAAGGTGCGGGCATGATCGATTATTCGATTTGACGTCAGTCGATGAAGGCCAATGACGACGCAGGTAAAGCTGCCAGAGCACATCGGACCCATGCTCTTCAGCATACAGCTGAGCAGTAGTACACCCACGCATTCACAACCTATTTGCGGTGCTTCTGGCCCAATAACTCAGAATGAAAGAATTCGTCCCGTCTGTGAAGGAATTAAACAAGGCCCAAGAAATTATTTGGCGGAGATAATAAGGATTCTTTGCTGGTGCTTATCCGTGATGTCAAGAAGCCTGTAAGAAGGTAGTTATAGAGGATGCCTGACATGTATCAGTCAAAGAAGCCAAATCATATTCGTTTTGAGAATTCATTGTATTCATTACAAATATTGGCAAGTAGTTGAAACCTGAACCTTTAATTGCGGAAGGTATGTACATAAGCAGCAAGAAAGTGGTTTGAATGGCTGTGCAAAGAAATTTAAGCTATAATGCCGCTCCGTAGGTTTTAATGCTCATTACAGGCACCCAGTCAGCTCTGCGCTCGGTCTCCAAATCTTAGCTGCCATACTGCCTGGTGAGAGCGACTATACCTTTTTTTATATATTAACTTCACCTGTGCTTGCCGGTTTGCAACGAGAGGATTCTTCTATAAGAGTATATTCTCCTTTCTTAAAGTGTTCCCCGTCAGAGGAAAATTTAGTGTATTTAGTTAAACTGTCCAAATCCGAAGCATGCGCAGGCAAGTCGCGCTTTCTTTGTCGGTTCGAGGCAGGGCTTCAAGCTTAGACTTCAGGCAGATTGGCAAAATGAGAAAGGAAAACGTATGTGGAACTTATCCCCTACGGAATACGCAGTCATAAATTTCGAGTATATGTAAGGGAGCATCGTGCACCTCGGGCTACGTTCGGCATATCGATGCGAGTATGAACAGAAAGTAAGTTGCCAGGGACATTTCTACGTGAACGTCATCATATGTCAAAGAAAGTACGAACGAAGAACGCAAAGAGAGAGATAACGCGAAAACATCATAAATATCGCCCATTGCTTTACATTACTAGCACGAAATGGCAACAATCCTGTCGGTTAACAGCACATACAAAGAGTAAGCCGACTCATGCTTGCTAAAATTAGTGTTGCTTGTTGCTGCAGATTTTTCTTATTAATATATTTGAATTCAGACTAGCACAAGACGGCATCAACCTGCATGCCAAACGCCTCAAATCACGGGGAATGGGCTTTTATAACGAACGAGATATGTCGATAAATATAATAGCCTAGGAAAGAATACGACCTGTTCAAGTGAAAAAGTGCACGGCATATCTGCGATACGTGTTTGTGAGGAAGTGGTTGTGTGGTCTTATTTCTCGCATGTTTTTTTATTGATTCCCCATTCATCTTCATTCCAACCAGGTGGCTACATATCCAACAATCACTTTTACGAATCTGGAACGAGCATTGTGCTCAATATTGTCATGAAGACGGCAACGAGCATTTCGTGGTTTATTTGTGCTTGCAAATTCATACTGTTGACAGACGAAAATCAAGCTTTTCAGGTTACATCTAGCCAGAGGAAATTCGCGCTCATCTACGACTTTGTGCAGGAAGCAGGGTGCATGCTATATGAGATACGTTGTTTTCTTGAACACATGTACCATAAAAGTTCCGTTTAAGAGAAGAGAGAGCCAATTTTGTGTGCAGAAAATATGAACAATGTCTCTTCTCCAGAAGATACGCACAAACGCGCCCGCCAAGAAACAAACACGAGGAACCCAAAGCGTAACACCGTAAACTCCGATGTCTGCGCAACGCAGCGCACCGCCTCGACGGACTTTGCTCCGCCCGCAAATTCGAGGTCATTGATTTTCTCGTTTTCAGGCGAACAATGAGCGCGCCTTGTTGTGTGTATTCCGAACCGCGCACCAGAAATATCGCCTAAGGCGGCGTCATCTACAAGCTTTGTTCCAAGCAACAAGTGCCTTGTCCTGAGACTGGGAAGCCTGGTCGAACGTTGTTGCAAGTGCTGATAATGTTGATTTTGTGAACATTGAAATAGTTTTGCGGCTCTCGTCTGGTACACTAGGGAGTATTATTTTTTGAAGTCGTTTCGATTTATTGCTGCCTCCAGCGAAGATTAATCACGTCGGCTAGAAAGCGGTTGAAATAAACAAGAAAGGAAACTCCTCGATGTAATTTGAAAACATTGTCATCAGACATTTAAACAAGAAAGTTAATTAAGCCGTTTTCGAAAAGTTTCCCGTTACTTCCATGCAATGATTTGTTCTTACATCGCAATTCGCAAAATATAGCCCATGCTGCACTGCGTTCAGAAAGAACGATGAAAGTTTTTGGCCAGCTTTTACAGCCTACTAACAATTGTGATGAGTCTACAAAGAGTTTTCAAAGTTCTTCAGCTTATCTGTTTAGTGTTCCAAAGGAATCGAAATGACATGTTTTTGTGTTTTTTTGTGTAAGAACAACGTTTGAATGCGCTGGCAAGCAATGGATCACAATAAATACTGCTTGGAGATTTCAGCGCGAGATCATTAGTACCCCATGTCGAAAGAATTGTCTCAGCGTCGGCGACGTCGACCGTCTCAATCTTTGAAGACTTGCAAAATCACGAGTATGCCGCTAGCAGCTGCTAGAAGACAGGTGACGCACGGGGACCTTCTCACCATGGTTGTGGACGTGGAACCAAATACCGGTCATGGCAGCCGTTTTTCGTTGCAGGTCAACAGCAAGCCGCCTGTGTAGTATGTAATGCCAGTGCGCGTTAAAGAACCCTACTTGGGAGAAATGTTCGGAGTCCTCTGCTGCTGTGTCATTCATAGCTCCAGTCGCTATAGTAGCAAAAACCTTCTCCACTCAAGCAAATTCTTGTATCCCTCTCCTCCTTTACAGCCCCGCAACCTCAAAAAATCAGTATACTTATGGGAGCAGGTAGCGTCAGGTGACACACGACCGCGGCCCTTTCACTCACCCTCTCACGTCTGAGGCCATGGTATGCATCTGGTGGACGTCAGCTGGCAGGTTGCATCGCCAGACAGCGATGGGTCGGAGGTGCGACGGCGCTTATGTTTTTTTTTCGCTCATGAACGCCGCCGAACGTTTTATTGGTCGGCTGGTTGTGGGACGTCACCAGAGAAACTGGCACGGTTACGTTGCAAGGAGCTGCCAACTCGCGGAGCTATTTTCATATGAAAGGGTGAGGCGGGAGCTGAACACACGTAAACTTTGTCCCCCATCCCCTCCCTTTTGTTATAACCGTCGCTGCATCGAAAAAAAAAATGTGAGCATGCAGGCAGGAGGCAGCAAGTGAGGGTTCACTTCTATGACTACAAGGTCATGATGATCTCAGTGAGGTCGAAACCTTCACCCGAAGAAAATGTCGATGGCTGCCTCTCACGTGTTCCCGGTCATCGCGTGAAACTTGGTTCAAGGTTAGTTCAACCTCGACATTTATTTCATTCGCTTTTCTGACGTGCTCACGCAGCATTACATAGCAAAACTTGAATTCAACGTACACGACCGGTGAGCCTGATGTTGCTCAGATTTGTCTCGCTTAAAACGTATGATTTTTCGTGGTTCCAATGGTGTCATTTGGTCCAGGTTTTGTGATATGAGCGGCCCGTTTTTAATAGTAAGACGATGTAGTACAGACAGCACTGCAAAAAAATATTTTATCGGCGTATTCGAAATGCGCATTAACGATTTAGTGCTTGTGAACAAAAAATAAGACCGGAACAAACGTCCACGGGATTTATTTTCCATATTCTCTCATCATATTGAACCATAATCAACAATAGTAATCGTATACTAGATTATTTGGGTCACATCGCTTTCAATGTTCCGTCGCCTTTCAAACTTCTGTCATATAATAAACTATATCACTCCAAACGAGTATGCAGCTTTACTTTGGGATCCTACTTATGATAACTATGTTTCTGCTGTCAAGCTGGTTCGAAATAACTCCATGGGTTTCATTCTTACGAATTATAACCATAATGCAGGCATAACAACTATGCAAGCTAGTCATTCTCTCTCTTCGCTATCACTTTGTCTAAATGTGTCTTGTGTCGCATTGATTCATAGATTGTAGCACCATCCAATTCAGCCCAATTGGCTTATTCCAAAGCGATTTTATGTCTCCCATCGTACTGACCACTCCAACAAAGTCGGTTTCAATTCATGTAACACCAAATATTTTTTTCATTCATTCTTTCCGCGTACCTCACGCGACTGGAAGCCCTCCCGCAGATATTTTAGACTTTTAAAATTTTTAGTGTTTCGTGCAGCTTTAGCTAGCAATGCATACTCAGGTGCTATTTATATTTGTGCCTTCGCTGTAATTTTCTGAAATTATTTTTGTGCTTTGCTACACCCCTTCTTTAATGCCTCTAGCCCTGATAGGTATAATAAACAATAATAAGCAAAAAGATAAATAAATATTGTGAGATCTATACAGTTCTAAGAGAGCGACAAAGGAACAGCCTTAGAAAGCTTAATGTGAGTAAAAAAGTACTACTGGCCTCGTCTTGGACATGACGTTACTAATTATGTTCGCACTTGCCGTGACTGTCAGCGCCGAAAGATTCGTCTTGTCAATCGAGCCGGTTTCCTAACACGCATAGACCCTCCCACCTAGCCATTTCACCAAATCGGGATGGATTTGTTAGGGCCATTCCCTTACTTATGCTCCGGACAAAAGTGGATAATAGTCGCCACCGACTACATGACACGTTACGCGGAGACTGCGGCTCTTCCGTGTGGAACTGCTAATGAAATTCCAAAATTCCTTATACTGCAAATCGTCCTGAGCCATGGTGCTCCTCGGATTGTGATCACGGACCGAGGTGCTGGCCTTTCTGCTGAGCTTATGCAGCATATTCTTGACTTAAGTCACACAAGTCCCCGCAGGAGTACTTCCTACCATCCCCAGACGAACTGATTAACTGAACGTTTAAACAGAACTCTTGCCGACATGATTTCAGTGTATGTGGACGTTCAGCACAAAACGTGGGATGCAGTCCTACCTTACGTAACAGTTCGCGTATAATGCAGCCATCCAAGAAACGACCAATATGACGCCATTTAGCCTTGTCTATGGCCGCCAAGTCACCACATCACTCACGCAATGCTACTCCATGTCGACCACTACCCCAATGATGATGTTGGGTACTTATTGCAACGTGCCGAGTAAGCCCGCCAGCTCGCTAAGCGGCGCATTCGTGAGCAGCAGGTACAGGATGCGCAACACTACAACTTGCGGCACCGCAAAGTTGAATATAAGACCGATGACCTTGTCTTGGTTTGGTCTCCAGTTCGATGACGCGGACTTAGCGAAAATCCCTTGCGTCGCTACTTCGCTTCAAACCGAGTTCTGCGCCGTGTTGGCACTCTCAACTATGAAGTTCTTCCTCACGAGGCCCCACGATCAAGTCATACCGCGCGTCCAGAGATGGTCCACGTCGTTCGACACAAACCTTATCACGCCAGTACGCCCTCTCTGTGAGTCCGTGAATTGCCCCGAGCATCAGGTCGATGCTTCCTCACCGAAGGAGCTAATTATGCCAGTGTGATAAAGATTAGGAAGAGAAGCAGGAGACGACGAAGTTCCCATCTCGAGCTCGAACCGTACGTCCCTGGACTTCGCCAACACCGGGCTCTCTGTGTCACCGGCTCTGCGGTTCTCACACGCCTTTTTGCCAACGTGACAATATTTGCGCTTTCGTTCACGCATTTGACTAAAATTATATTTTCACATCTTCACCTCTCTGTACTTTATCTAACATACCTTTCAGGCGTGTCCGATCACCGATAAATTCAACCACATTTGAGTGCCAGTTTTTCGCGAGTGACGTTGATTTTCTCAATTATATCCCTTAAACGTAGTGGCCTCAAAATTCGGCGTGTTCATTTTATTGACAGCTGCAATGCTGAGCACATGCGACACAAGCCAATAGCGTCGACATCGAATAAAAATCTGGTGAGCAAGATAGCCCGCCGTTCCATTCTCTTTGGTATTGTTCCCTTCATGTGGCAGGCTTATGTGACGTTCTCCTATTCGCTATGTGTTATTTCCTTGATATTTTGCTTTGTTCCCTTTGGTAGTGCCATTTAAATTCAGCACTAAAAATATTGGCAGCGGCTTCGCTCACCTAAACCAGAGTACATGTAGCGAGAGGTACGCTTCCCTGGCGTCGCTTGTTGTGGTCATTCATGTTTAGCAATGAGAGACAACTTTATTTACGCCATAGGGGGCACTTTGGACCACGAAAGTGCGATGAGGCGAAAGCGTCTGCTGCGCGGTGGTCGGAAGCCATCCACCAAGGCACCTCTTTCTCTCTATTTTCGCTCGCACCTTCCTCCTTTTCCTTACGGCTCGGTTAAGGTATCCGTGGAGAATTGTGACAGATACTGCGCCATTGTTTTCCTCTGAAATATTTGAAACGCCTGATGCCTGTTGCACTTAGTCGGCTTCTATATGCAGTGTGGTGCGACGTTTGAGGAAGCGCCAAATGAATGGCACCGCACGGACACCTGGATCGAACGACCTGCGATGTCAACTTCGTATTTATTTATTTATTTATTTATTTATTTATTTATTTATTTATTTATTTATTTATTTATTTATTTATTTATTTATTTATTTATTTATTTATTTATTTATTTATTTATTTATTTATTATCATACCTCAAATGCCCCAGGAATGGGGTATTACATGAGGGATGGGCTGCTATTTCATATGAAAATAGATTCGATGGCTGCCTTGAATTGAGATGGATTGGAGTGGTGCACGAAGTCGACTGGCAGATTGTTCCAGTCCCGAGCAGTTTTTACGAAGAACGAGCGAAGATGAGCTGTAGTCTGCGCTGGTGGAGGGTAGACAACTTTGGGATGGCTGGTGCGGTTTGAGAAGAGATGAGCTGGTAATATCACTGAAACATCAAGTGGTGTGTGATAAAATTTATGAAAAAGGCCATGCCTAAACATGCAACGTCTCAAATTGAGATTAGTAAGGTGAGCCTTAGATTTAAGAGCAGTTACGCTGGAGTGACAAGAATAGTCTGAAAAGATAAATCTTGCTGCGCGATTTTGAACTGATTCGAGGATGTTACAAAGGTTAGCTTTATGAGGGTCCCAGATTGAGCATACATATTCCAGCTTAGATCGAACGAACGTGAGGTAAGTTAGTGCTTTAATCGAGACAGGGGCGAGGCGCAAATTTCGACGGAGGTAACCAAGAGTGCGATTGGCTTCGTTAGCAATGTTCGTTACATGTGCAGACCATTTAAGTGTGTTAGAAATTGTGATGCCAAAGTATTTGTATGATTGGACATATGACATTTTGGAGCCACAGATGACATACCTGGAGGGTTGATAGTGCTGTCGTCGATGAAAAGAGAGTAATGACGTTTTATTAGTGTTTAAAGACATTAACCATTTGTCGCACCAGGCTTCAACGCGTTTAAGGTCATCTCGAAGAAAGCGAGAATCAGAACTGTTATGGATGGGACGGTAGATGACACAATCGTCTGCAAATAGGCGGATATTAGAAACAATGTTACTAGGCAGATCATTAATGTAGATTAGGTAGAGCAAGGGTCCAAGTACAGTGCCTTGGGGAACGCCGGAGAGGACTGGGGAGCAAGTCGATGAGAGTTTGTTAGCGTACACAAATTGCTTCCGGTTAGTCAGAAAATTACGTATCCATTCCAATACAAGGTGGTTAATGCGTAAGTAAAAGTCGCTGATGAGGAACTTTGTCAAATGCTTTTTCAAAATCTAAAAAAAGAGCATCTACAGGTACGTTTAAATCCAGGTTCGAACTTATGTCATTGATGAATAAAGCTAGTTGAGTTTCACATGACAGTCCTTTACGAAAACCATGTTGATTAGTATACGTGAATCGCCTGTCATGGCATGACCGAATGTGACGTCATTATGACGTCACTGCTGGTTATCGACATGGCCGAATGTGACGTCATGAAGACGTGGAATTTAGTCATGACGTCAAAGTCGACTTAGTCATTACTCATGACTATTTATTCATGTAAAATGACTAATTAGTACAAGTTAGTGACTAGTTAGCCATCTGTCATCAGTCATGACTGGTTAGTGACATGTTAGTCATTTTTTAACACTGATTATAGTCTAGTTAGCCATCACTCATTACTACACCAATGAGGTAACTCGCCAGATGTGATGCAGGAGCTATCTCCAGCTCTATGGAAGGAGCACGCGCTGGGAGTACCCCGCCGGCGGAACCCCGAAAGCACGTGAGCTTTATGGGAGCAGTGGTACCTCTCGAAGTTGCGTTCAGCAGAGATCTTCTCAGCACTCATCAGCAATTATCTGTTGTCTTAAGGAAGAGAAGAATACTCCGACAACTCAGGCCAAATTGCGCTGTGAAGACACTGGTAGGGTGGTTGGCGCTAACTCTAGTGAAGCTGGTATTGGTACGAGTGAGTTGGAGAACTTAGTGCTGGACATGAAGGAGCTTTGCTAAAATACGTGCCAGACAAAGAAGCCTCCAGTGAGTGCTTTTAAAGTCGGGATCCTGCGCAAACTGCGCCGCAATATTATGAGGCACTATCACGACGCGGACGGTCACGGGAGCGCCCCAAAGACATGGCGGAAGCTTTGTCGGTTAACTATCTGACCCGGAATGAAGGCTGACGTATCTCGATATGTACGAACATGCCACATCAGCCAAGAAAGAAAGCCTCGAGGTGATAAGCCACATGGATTACTCCAGCACATCATAAGCATGCATCCATCGGAGATCCTCGCACGCGACTTGATGGGGCCGCCACCGCGCAGCACGGAGGGGTGCAAATACGTGCTCGTCGTTACGTGCCATTTCAGCGCTTTCGCTGAACTGTACCCGCTGCGGAAAGCTACTGGCCGTTGAGAAAGTGTCGGAGGTGTTTAGTCATTTTGGCTTTCCCGAGCGACAGATAACCGGCAACGCCACGAATTTCACATTCAAGGTGTTTCGTGATACGTGCGCGGCAACGAGAGTAAGGCAGCAGAAAACCACGTGCTATCATCCCCAGTCTAACGTGAGCGAGCGCCAAGTCGGGACATCAAACCACTCGTGGGCGCATAGAGGCGGTCGCATAATAGATGAGCACTTGGACGCCATATCCTTCACTTTGCGCACGAGTGTAAATCGCTCGACCGGCTTCACGCCGGCGTTTCTCATGTTTGGCAGGGAGCTAAATACGCCAACGGACACGGTCCTGACCCATAGGTCGGATGATATCCGTAAGGTCGATGACTACTCACGGCAATTGCGTGAGCGTTTGGCCAATGTCATTAAAGAGGCGAGCCGCAGCCATGACCACCAAGGGCAAGCCAGAAGGCGAGATACGACCAAGCCCACAGCGACCTTGAGTTCCAGTTGGGAGACACGGTTCTGAGGCGAAATCATGCTCTCAGCAATGCATCCGCGGTATTCGCGGCCAGTTTTGCGCCCCGATGAGTCGGGCCCTTTGTGATCGCAGAGAAACAGTCGCAGCTGATTTACCGACTGAAAGACCATAATTCTGGCCTAATATGTGGACCCATTTACATGGGAATGCGGCGGCAGTATTTCTGGAGGGATGCTGTGGAAGCCGAAACGCCCCTCGTTCAGGAGAGCGCTGGGGCGGGTGATGCCGAGAGCAGTCTCTACCGGCATTGCTATAACACCGCACCCAGCGAAATCTCATGCGGGAGATTTCGCTGGGCCTTATGCGTGAGAGCGCTCATGCAGGACTCAAACGCGGTCTTTGCTTGCATGGTTCGCATCTGAGCTGTTGATGCAGGAACGCCAGACGCGCGAGTTCGCGCGCGAGCAGGTACAAGGGACGGCAGTCCTTTCCGCGATGTTACAGTGCGGAAGGTAGGCGAAGTCACCTGATGTCAACCGCAAGGGCACGCGAGCTCTTGTGTTTATCCGTCGCGTGTCGGTACACTATCCGGCAGCTTTCCTGTAGGCGAAGCCTATGCTGAGCACGTTCGCAGGGACCTAGCCCGCAGACTGTCCTTAAGGACAGTCTGCGGGCTAGGTACTCCAGGTGCATGGGCCACGCTGTCTGCATTCAGGCATCGGGGAGCGGCGAAGGTGATGTTTAGTCTAACAACCCAATGGCTGCGCAGGCATACAGTGATCTCCGGAATAGCTCGAATTTGAGCTCATTCTTGAAGCAGCTCGCATTCGAGCTCGAATAATTCACGAACGGAAGGGCGACGAGATACCAGTGCACTCTACCTCTCCCGGCGCCGTCTGAGCTTTCCAGGACTCGAGTACGCCGGTTAAACCCTGGCTGGAGAAGATAAACGAGACCTGCCACCTGCACTGGTTGACAATCCCAGGGCGTCGACGCTCCCTGAAGCGAGCGGCGCACCACGATTAAAGCTTTTCAACTTCGCGCCTTCACCCCGGCAGCAACGACCGCTGTCCCAGATTCAGAGCCTGTGCCTCTCCGGGGCACAGGCTAGCGGCAGAGAACTGCCGAGGAGCCACACCACGGAGCCAGACCAACGGCACCAAAGTCAAAGCGACGGGCACTTTCACACCCAGGCGGACGCCTCGATTGAGGTAGCAGGGGTGTGGGAAGGCATACATCATCGGCTCTCTGTGGCACTTCCCCTCCTGGCTACGCCGCGGCGGCGAGGGAGAAGCACGCGGCCTCTCCTCTCCAGATTACGTGGCAGCCTCTTTCCCCCCTCTCTCTTGTCTGCCCACGGCGCGCTCAGTGTTGACTGGGTGTGGCGTTGGGAGACGGGAGGGAGTGAGTGAGTACGCGTGTTGTGTGTGCACCGAGGGCAGTGCGGACCTGACGGGAATTTAGAAGGCAAGGAAAAACGGACGCGTCCACGAAGCCAGACGGAGTGCTCAGGTGAACCCAGCCGTTGCTTGATCGCGCTCGTGGCGGAGGAAGACCAATAAACGGTTAACCCTTTGGTCCTCGGTGTTCGTGTTGTTCATTGGCGCCACCAGTATGGTCTCAGTTAGCGGAGCGGCGTTTAGCTCTAAGAGGGGAGCCGCAACCCCATAGAGAATCCCACACTACTTTTACATTCAAATGTGCTTTTTATGTTCCTCTGAGTTATTGTGTACTATTTGAGGTTTATCTCATGTTTCACTACATTACAGAATCATATCTACATGCAACATTTCTGTATGTTCATTATGTGTTTTTATATATGCTTACCCTTGCTTTTATTTCGCTCGTGCAAATATTAACATGTAGTTTGTTTTACCATATTTATCTTCAAATAAGTCATGCGTAAATAAGCATCGGACACTGATGCATTGTAATCTATATTCTAGTCCTTTAATGTAAGGTTTACCGCATTTCTCAGTAGTGCCGTAAGCCATCTGAAAAAAAAAATGCTATTATGCTTGTGTTCTCAGTTTGTTCTAGTGAATAAAATACACGCACGTGAACTGCAAGTTCTGTTCATTTCTTATAATGTTTGGTAGACAGATTAAAGTTCATCGCATTTTTAGTTAAATCATTGACATACCAAGGCGCTCTATCACTGGCAATATGTTTGGGCCCGCTTCTTCCTAGGTTGTTCTGATCTGTAAATGTTGAGTTTCAGACCTTTTTTCTTTCAGTTCGATTTTTACGCATTCAAACGTTATGCCGTTTTGAAATAGATTGAGACGCCAAGGTTTCAGGATTTATAAGCATGTTATGAGTTTTCTTTGCATGAAAGGTTGCCACAGCAAAAATCTGCAGACAGCAAACCTTTTATATACATCTTAATTCAGCTCCAAAAACGCGGTAAATTCTGTTTCGCCCAATCGAGACGCATTGTTAGCACAATTTATTTAATGAAGTATGAAGCTCATAAATGTATCCGTGAATACTAGTAACGTCACATCTCAGTAACGTGACATACCATCAACCGCGCAACGACGCGCGACCATTGCCACCTGCTGCATTGGTGGTCGATGAGCTGATCGACAGGCGCCTCTGCAGGTGGATCTGCATCGACGTCTGAACGAAACCATCTCATCAATGAGACTTCAATCTGACTGAATTTTCTTGGTACTTTATCGGAAATAAAAATAAGGAAAATAACACCGTTTGATATTCTCGCTTTTCCACACTCATGGGAAGAGGGGAAAATGCAGCGTTTCAGCATCTGAAATTGTTTTAATAGACTGAGCATTCATTACGAACTTTCTGAAGTAAGCCTAATTTGTGCAACCAAAACTAAATAACAGCAAATAAATTATGTTCCTTCTGCAGCCTTTTCTGTGCTCTTTCCTCTTTAGAAGCAGCCTTTAATCAATTAGCACGAATTGTCATGTTTCTTTTAGGGAATCATACTTTATGAGTTTTCTTTTTTTGTTTTCCTTGCCTCCGGAAAAAAAGCTTTTTCCAAAATTTTTTGTTTTTTTTTCCGAGCCCTCCGATGGCTAGTACAAAGGTCGACAGCAGAGCCGCGGTGGCGGGGACAGTGGCAGGCCGCCTGCTCCTTACGGCCAGGCCGAAGAGATACGAAACGCAAACCAACGTCACTAGATTACTTGATAATCTAATCAAGTTGGCCTTAGCGGGGTGGTACCACAGACCACATTGTCGATTAAGCGATTGTGCGCTATCACTTTAACGAATACTAATCCTCACTGTTACCGAGCCTACGCTACCACGCGTATAGCGTTTCTTCATGTTCTTACAAATGTTTTTTCATTGTCTATTTATTTAGGCGAGTTATCTGCTGAATTAAAGTTTTTTTTAAACACCCCCGGCAACCTATATTATATGGCAACGTTAAATATAACACTTCTGAAGCACAGCTTTTGTCGAATCCCTGGACCGATCATCCCTCCCGAAAGCTGAAGTTTCATTTTATTAAACTCACCCATTGGCAAGCCACGTTCCTTTCTTCGCAATGGGCAGTGCATATCTATTTAATGTTCGTTCATTCACCTATCACTCCGCGGGCGCCGCTTTATGTTGTGCTTAACACAACCCAAATATATTAATCGTCCATCACCCTTTGTCTGTAGCCGCTCTCCAGTGCGTATGAAGCGGAACTAGTATCCTTCCATTCTGCTGCTGATTATGTTCTTAATAACACTCACACCACGCTATTCATTTATATACCAATCCTTTGTCTCTGCTTTCTGATATTTCTTAGTGCCATTAAAAAGAAGATATTTCGTTTATTGCCCCTTGCTCCATTCATGTTATTCCATATCCGGGGCCACTCTGAAATTTGTGCTAATGAGTTAGGCGACCAAGCAGTTGGTAGTGCAAGCCACAAAGGCCGATTATATATTTCTACCCTTTCACTACGTTACGTGCGTTCACGCACAAATCTTTCTTCGCTTCTTTTAGGAGCACGTTTCGGCGTGAAAATAATGGCAGCATAGAATTACTTCATTGGATACCTGTCACGCTCAATATTCTAAAAATATGTGCGCTTCAAAATTCGCCTAGAACTTCAATCACAGGGCATGACATATTACTTTTTTTTCTCAAAACGTATGTCTTTCCTCCTCTTTACACATTGCTCTCGCGGAAAAGTCGTGATGCTCGTCACTACTTCCAGAATTTTTATCTTACTGCTCCTTTACTTTCCCGTTTAAAGTCATTTTGCTCATCAGGCTTTACAACGGCTCATTACCCTACTCTTCTTGAAATTCTACCATCCGTGTAAATTCATTTAAATTAACATGCTGCCAGATTTATTTCTCTGCAAACCTCTGAAGGATGCTTATGGATTGTTTTCCTACTCTATTTCTTATAATCTTTTCGTCGAAATATGTGCTCCAATTATTTATGTAATACTTTATAGTTGATTTTCATTTCTTTACTCTCATTTTTGTCCCGTGGTTATATTGTCTTTCCTTCCAGGTATCCTTTTTCTTTTCTACCTACCTTATTAGGATAGTGCATTTCTGGCCTGTTTCCTGTAGCGGCGTGCGCTCTATTGCTGCCAACATCCCATCCTTGGTTTACAAGCATCAGAGGATTTATATTCAATCCTGTGCTAGACCCATACTTTGGTGGTGGTGAAGGTCTTCTCGCAGGGTCCTGAAGACCTCCTGCAATGCTCTGTACAGGTGAGGGCTCCGTGCTTTTTGAGTAGAGCGTGTGGGCTTTGTGCACGCCCTTCTGCTTTGTGCATGGAGACGCCCAAGACTGTAGTGGGGAGGTTTGTCACTCATGCCTGCTGGACGTGGCCTTGACATGTACATGTGAATCTCGTCTTGGAGTGCCCATGGAGGTCGCCAACTCTCCATTTTTGCTTTTACAAGCCCCAGGGCACCTGTTGATGCTGTCCATAAACCTGACGGTCCTGCAGAACAACTACCATCCTCTGTACAGGGGAGGATTCCGTGCTCCATTGTTAATCCGTGTACTTGGGCATGCCCTTTCAGCTTGTCTGGAGGCGCCCGGGACAGCGGCGTGGAAGTCAGTCACTCTTGCCTACTGAGCCAGGTTCTCATGGACACCATAGATAATTCTAATAAATGAGTCGAGCCTATATTTTTTTACTCCTCCGAGATGACATACTTTCTGCATCTTAGGCTGCAATTGTCAAGCGTGTCAGATATAGTTGTGCTGTAATCATGTTTTAATGACCTTCTTTAAGTGTCTCTCAATTACCACGCCTTTCCGGGTATAATATAACCTGGTATAGTGACGGACGTCTCTTGCGTCTAAGTTCTCTTGCACTTTTCTTTCTCTGTCGTTTTCTCTCGGCTATGCCTTTCTCATTCTTCCTCTCTCCCTTCTGTTTGATTGTTCTGCGCTTTCTCGAATTTTTTTTCTCTTTCATTCTTCTTCTCCTCATTATAGTTTGTTGATTTTCTTTGCTGATTTTTATGAACCTAGTCTTAAAATGCGATAGGAAACTGCCACGCCCTGTTGTCCTTCCCTCCTGCTTGTTATGGACAAACCCGTTCTATGTTACCTAGTGTTTCTTTTTTTTGGTTTTCAATGATTATGTGTTCTGTAAGTCTGTCTCACCACATGTTCTATGCGGTTTTTTTTAATTCTGTTATTTCGCTGCTGTTGCTTGTTTTTGCGGTTCCCTTTTCTATTTTTTTCCTTGTTTGCAGGTCAGGATGCAGAATTCTGGAGCATTTTGTTAGGCCAGTGTGGACCCCTTTGCGGCTCAGAATTCATTTTTTTCTATTTTTTACTATTAATACCAATATTCTTATTTATTTATTAATTTACGGTTACAAAAAAGCTATTTTATTCTTGTGCTCTTGCTCCTTTTATTTATTTTAATTGGCTTCAAGCCCGGTAAAGCTTTTGCTTGTCCGGCCTCCCTCTCCTTTTTTATGGTTTTGTTTTATAGTAAGAGGACCAATAAAAATGGGTATTTGGCAAGCTGATTCCGGGACAAGTGGGAGCGTGCTACAGGAAACACGAGGAAAACAAGGGACTCTGGTTACAAGTGGCGGAGAAAACCGAAATATTTGGTGAAAGCTTGTTTAGTGAGTTGGTTCTCCTTCGTGAACAATCGGACCAGGAGGCGGTGATATTCTGTACGTTTGCGGCCGGCAGACTTAGATACATTCGGATCGATCACGATGTGGCGGCAGGATCGATAGTACATGTCCATGTGGAATGAAGAACGGCGAACATGCGATAGCAGTCTGCGCGGCTGTTTAGCGGGCGAAAGTAGAGGAGGTAACGTCGTCCCAAAATTTGTGATCGAATCCAACATACGTAAGCATCATGTATCTGAGCTTGAAGTGGAATCGCTTAGTTTGACGTTAGATTGCAGATGGTAGAAAGCGCTCTATTGATTATGTGGAAATAAATTGTGCATTTCTTTTCCTACAAACCAAAGCACATTTCATGTGGGCGATGAGGATGATTATGATAAGAGAAAAGTACTGCGGCAGAAGGAGATTAGTTAAGCTAGCCTGGAATGTAGAATAAGGACTAAATTCGCTAGATGTAACAAAAGTGGAGAAATTATGTACACGAGGAGAACACATGGGAAATCGCTTCATGCGACAGCCAACCAAATTAAAACGAAGAAAATTCAGCGATACCATGGTGCGAGTGGGAAAACAAAACTGGCATCGCAAAAGAGTCTGTGTTACAGACTCTCCATGGAAAAGTTCCCAGAGTTAAATATATTTGTCAAATATTTCAAAAATTCATACATCGAAGCATAAAAATAATGCATATATTTAATTTGTGTTGCCTATCGTGTTGTCAAAATCTCTGACAGGTAAAATCAAATTAATGCAGAACAGTGCATAAGTAGAAATCACGAAGGGTTTTTTTTGTATTATTTCAATTCACAACGCACCAAAACGACGGGACAGACGAAGATTACACACAAACTAGCCCTGACGAAAGATACGTATTTAGGCATGGAGACGAAATGTTACTCCCAGATGTTTATGTACACGACAGGTCGGTGATAATGCATCCTAATTTCTTGTCAGACAGTTTGATGGATGGACAGCTGATGCATATCACGCCATGGTTACAATATGGAAGGCCTTCATTAACTCAAGTGTTACTTAATTGGGATGCACGCGTTTTGTATCCAGTGGAGCATTTGCACAATTCTTCTATGTCTCTCTCTTCTCTCACAGGAAAAAGAGGCATGGTTTCTAAAGTGCACTAGACATGAAATGTGCGCTGAAATGGGAAGTAGCCTCGTCTAGACGGAATCAACTGCGTTTCAAAGCAATATTTCGGGTTCATTAAAGTGTAAGACCATAATTACCCAGAAGAATCCATACTGTTAATCAAAAACTCTTTTCTTTAAAGCCCCGCTGTGGTGGTGCAGTGGTTAGGGAGATTAACTGGTGCGCCCAAGGAAGCGGGATCGAATCCCGGCCGTGAAGGTCACTTTTCGATTAAGGCAAAAAGCCCAGCGCTCGTGTGCTTCGCGATGGCAGTACACGTTAAAGAACCTCAGTTGGTCGAAATTTCCGGAGATAATTATATGGCGTCTCTCATAGCCTTGGTCGCTTTGGGACGTAAACGCTATCAACGAAAGCAATATTATAGTTAAAATAGGAAAATAAAAGAATGATACGAACAATTGTGCTCATTGCATTGCTAGTGCAAACCGTACAAGAGTGTGCAGAACAAATGAAGAGAACTTTTTTCTAAAACCTAACCCCTGTGCTTACACGCCCTTGTCCAAAGCGCAGTATCTCTGAATGCCGAATAAAGAAAGATTTATTTCAAATTAGTTTCGCCTATGTGAAGAATTTTTACACGCGCTGAGGCATTGCATTTCAGAACATGGCAAAAAACGAACATATTTGTGCGATTTTCTTTTTAGAGAATAAATGTTGCCTGGCCGAAATGTGCTTCCTAGACAGTGCTACAATGGCTAGAATGGCTAGAATAGGGGAAGTGTGCGGACCGCAATACTGACTCTGAAGCTCTTCCGGGATGCTCTTAGGGGGAGATCCAGGGGGCGCTGATGCCCGCTTACACGTCCACAGCGTGTCGTGTGCTCGTCGCGCGGTTCATCTATAGTTAATAAGCTGCGTTTAGGACACCCCTTCCAGATCCGAATATACTTTCTGCTCTTACTGCAACCTCCACACTTACACGGCATTTTTTTTATTTGTCAAATATCTAAGTGATGCCGATGTAAATATATTATTCTGTACAACGGTCATTTTTAAGCGGGAGAATCAAAGCACGCCTTCTTAACGGGAAGTCACCGGAGTGGCTTTGAAACTTTCTTCGAGAAGCCACTCAAACAAAAACTTGCAGCCA
The DNA here is from genome assembly GCF_055883805.1 of Amblyomma maculatum. Taxonomy (NCBI): domain Eukaryota; kingdom Metazoa; phylum Arthropoda; class Arachnida; order Ixodida; family Ixodidae; genus Amblyomma; species Amblyomma maculatum. The sequence continues at coordinate 101,437,269 of NC_139350.1, read as the reverse complement.
GTAAGTTGCGGACCCGGACCGAGGTAAAAAGGTCAGCTTTTCTGGCCACAGCTGTCGACCACTGCGCAATATCGGTAGCCAGTTTTTCATTTTTTGTTGTTTTTTTCACTGAGATGCCAGTCTTTCAAGCTACGCTTTGAAGGTCGTTGGCTTCACCTTCTATGACACAGCGGCAGCTGCGCTTTGAAGGTCGTTGGCTTCACTTCTAAGACACAGCGGCGACTGCGCTTTGGAGGTCGTTGGCTTCACCTTCTATGACACAACGGCACTAAAGACGGCAATTAGGCTACCTTAATCCTAATGAAAACCCAAGGGCCTAAGTACTTAGCTAATGTGGTAAGGCATGGTAGAATAAAGCTACAGGAAGCAATACTTTTCTAAACATGGAACCTAAACATTGCATGTATATCAATGCTTAGCCAAGCCACATCGCTGCGGTAATTTTTTTCATCGTGAATTTTGTTGTTCTCTGCTCAGCCACGTGAGCAGCTTAAGAATTACAATTTGGGGATAGTTTTAATTTTGTTTTTAGAATTACTGTCTTGCTTCGCTGCTCATATTTGAATGGATTGTTTAAAATGGCTATTTTTCTCCTTTGAGCCAATAAAAAACACCTCTGCTGCAGAAGACAATTCCACCTAATAATGAAACGTTAACAATTACCTCCATTTGTTTTGTTGTTTGTTTCAATTCTTCAGTGCATTATTAATTAATAATAGAAAACGCCGGGAATAGAGATGCTTGCAGGCTATAGGCTTAATGAAAGTCTATAGCTGCGTTCATTCCGTGTTCTCGTTCGATGCTATCAAGCTATGAACACTTAAACAAACGTCTGCCCTGAACTCAGGTGCATATATGTTAACCATTTCAGAATGTAAGGCCGTCGCCAGGGTTTCTTCAATAGTTTAACTCGACTGCCGAAACATTGCAGTGTCGTGCTGTTGCATAGCGAACCACGTTCCTCGATCGGCGCCCAGGAGATCCACATCGGCCGTTAGGCGCACACCGCACGCTACGTTCAATGACATCCCACTATTCTCACGAACCATTATGACTTGACCGCAACGTCCATGCGTGCATGCATTCTATTACAGCAAGTCTAATAGGGGGAATTTCCGGAGTCCTCCACTACGCCATGAATCTCATAGCCGGAGTCGCTTTGGGATGTTAAACCCCACAAACCAAACCAACCAAAAGCAAGTATATAAGCTCAGAACTGGCTGTCACGTCATCAGGCTCCTCACATGGCAGTGGCCGCAGCCCCTTGATCGTTATACGACGTCGCTTTATGACAGTGCTTATGATTATTTCCTTGAACGGTTTTTTACAATTCTATTCAAGGCATAATCACAAAATGGTCTGGAACAAGCCGTACAGAGGGACCGCCACGATCGTTCCGTCAGTTAACATTCGCAGTTGCTCCGTAAATACCGTGCTAAAGCTGACGTTAAGTATTTTCAAAAGCAGCTTGCAAGCGGCAGCGTTGCGCGTTTCAATAGTTTCGGCACACAGAACAACTCTTCCTAGTAAGATTTGTACCCGCTTTTCTAACGAGGTACAAAATATTTACTTTGTCGCTGGCTCATCATACACCCTCAGGCATAATTTGCATCACAAAACTGCGCAAGGCGCCTACATCACGCGCACTCCAGGATTCAAGCACGCATTTCATGCGGCGACCTGACGGGTAAGCGAGGGTGCGCGAAATCTAGCGGAGGCCTCACAGGCGGCTTGAACGCTCCGTCTAGGCGCCGCTTGGCGGTGATCACACTTCAGTATTCTAGCCACTGTAGCAGTGCTGACAAAAATATTGAAAAACTTACCACGCGCGAAAGATCACAAAAAGGAAAAACGTGGATCCCGAAGACAATAAGACCTCTCCGTTAAACACTCACGGCAACTCTCTGCACACACTCTGAAAACACTCTACTTACAAAGGTAGTTGTAATAGAAATGTCAAACACTAATGTCTACATGGGATACTCGAGCGGTCTATTTCTATTCAAAAAAGAAAATCTTGGAGATTTGACAGCAAGCACTTTATTAGGTAAGGCCCCGGGGTGTTTTTTTTATCCAAGTTTATTTCTAAAATGATCGCTCTGAAGAGAGATAAATAACTAGTGTGAAGTGACACAAATAGTAATAACGGTAAAAGCACCGCGTGCTATGTACTGAGCCGTCGCTAAAATTTTACCGCTGCTTTTCTTCAGGTGAACCCACAAGTGAGCCTTTGTATCACTACAAAACGTTTAAAAGCCTGAAATGTGGAAGTTCGAGCCGCACATCCTGATGCCTAATGCATTGAGACGTGCACTCTATATCTCCTTGTCTGCTTCGATGATCCATTCAAAAATGATGGATGCGATATGCAATTTAGATTTCCTGTTCTGAGAATGGAACAGTCTATAATTCGAGATTGTAAATTCGAGCGAACCGATTTAATCAAACCGCTTCAATACGGTGCATAAAGCAATATCTGCAGGAGGAAACGATCAAATAATGTAAATTTCCTCACAGAATCGAGTATGCGAAAGAGCTGAATAAACAATTTCCAGCAAAAGTGAATGTCCCGCCAACTTCCTTCGTAGACAAATAACGCATCAAAATATCACATTCCTGACCACACAAGTTCGTGAGTCCACTTTTATTTACCCTAAAATAAAAAACGCTGTAGTAAATGTTCAGACAGCTTCAAGAAACCAAACGACTAATTTACTTTCCACAACCTACCTAACCCTAAAAACCTTTATCAGAGAATATTCCCTCTTGTCCTGAGTTTCTGCAAACTAGCAGTGTTTCTTCTCGCTACTCGATTTTACTCGAAATGCTATTCTCTGCTGGGTGTTTTTTTTTTTTATCGTTTCTCCTGTACTTATTACATTCTATGACGAGCAACTCTATGTGAATTCATGCAAAAAGCGCATCTTCATTTACAACAACCCTCGATGCAATACTCAAGCGGATAAGGCTTTATTCTATCAACTTCGTTCTATGGCCACTCATCTGCAATAATGCACGTTGGTTTGTTATAGACATCCGAGTAAATAAATGGTAAATGATTTTGCAATGCTGTCAAGTTCTGAATTGACCCGCACGTGACTTTATCCTCTTGTGCCGGACATGCTATGGGGCAGGATATAGCTCTAAAAATAGCAGACGGCAGAAACTTCTACACCAATTGGTGTCGTGGCGGACGCTTCGGGTACTTTTTTTCCAAGTTGCCACCTTTAAATTGAGCGTATAAGAGAAGAGCCAGCATTTTGTTCTTCGACGTCCGTCGGTCACGGTTTCTGCTTTTACCACCGTCACGGCTCGCGTGATTCCGTCTTCTCAACGGCTGGGTCCCGGAAGTTACGTACGCGCCACCATTAAAACAAACACAACAAAAACAATGCAACATTCATTTGTACTTTGAGTAATTATGCACATAAGTGTAGAAATTAAAACGGGTATATTATAAAATATTCAACGTATCTAAACAGTTGCTACCAAGAATGATTTCTACACATCGGCTGTGTTTGCCGCGCCATCTGTATAATATTCCCTGCAACACTCACGCGAAACCGGCGTGAGACCTCCGCCTCTGCACCTTTGAGCGCCGCGTTGCTGCCGTGCTCGAACTCTGACCTGACCGCCTGGCAAGTGACAACGGGAGGAGGAGGAATCAACATTTATTAGGCCCGAAATAATTCGGTGGTGCATGCAGTCACCAGATGGGTGGTCCCCTATTTGCGGGACCCATGCAGTGGTTGGATAGTGTAAGCGAGCGTCATGAATTTCGCTAAACAATGAGGCTTCAGTGCGATCTCGGCTGGTTAGTTATATGCTACAAGCCCGATATTATATTTCGTCTGAGCAGCGAACTACTGTTATTTGAGGGATTACTTCCGTCTTGCGGATATCGCTTTTGGAGCAGACGCGCTGCCATAAGGGTTTCGTAAAGCATAATTCTACAGCCACAGTGCATTTGCCTTGGCATCACCTCGTCTTCCGCCGTGGCGTTATTTTGCAGCAGCAGCAGCACAATACTAAATATTAGTTAATTCCTCTGGTACGAATGCGGCCTAGTATGTATGTATAGTTGCACCAGAATGCACTGTTTAGATGCACTTGTCTATCGTTGGCAGTATATTGAAATCAGTGAGGTAAGATATCAAAATTAGTACCCTACCTTCGACAATTTTATTGCTACTTTTCCCTGGGCTTCTCATGCTCACAAGCGAGCTCTTCTCCTTGAGAGTACTCTTGCCGCTCTAGAGGATGCTATAGTCTCATTACAGCTTGCCAATGGCCTTGCAAAGCCCACGAAAAGACTTGTTTACCACTGTTCGATGCATTGCAGAGGTGTTTTCGCAGCACCATCATTCATCCTTTGATGAAGCTGCAAGAAAAACTGCCGAGTACTTGACATTGACATGAAAGTGAAGTTACTGAAATGCACAATGATGAGCGATGCACTTTTTCAGCAAGACCCTCCCCTGTGTGCTGTTGAGAAGTTAAAAGTCGTCAGCGGTTCAGCTATACAATTTAAAGAATTGATGCCCTCAGCCTTCTGCATTGTAGCAATGAGATAAAGCAGAAGTTTCGAGAGTACTTTGCCCAGGGCTTCTCATTCTCAGAAGCCAGGCGTCTCCACGAGAGCAGCCTTGATATTATGGAAGATGCTGCAAGCACAGTGCAGCTTGCTGTAGTAGATTTGTGAATGCTTGTTTATCAGCTCTTTGAGGCATGGCAGCAGGAGCACTGTGGCAACGTTGCCGATTCCTTGAAGGTGCAAAAAAGCTCCTGGCATACTCGTCTAAAGCCGAGCTTGCAAATCAGTTTGCGCCATTCTGATAAATTCATTTTAAGTAATGACACAGAGACTGAACGTGAAGTATACAGTCATACAAGTAATTCGATCCTATGCCAGCCCCTATCAGCTTCACCAAGAATCGTGAAGTAGCGATTTCGCACTAAAGGATGGAGAAATGGGAAACGACCATGTGTCTTCAGTGATTTCTTTATGAAATGTAAAGAAGTGAAGCCTGCACTTTCTACGGTACACATTACTAGACGTCAGATCACTTTGAAAAGCTGGCAGCTGATATGCTGCTTAGAGGACATCCGTCCTGGTTTTCTTGTTACACAAGTTTCAGTGGGATACCCAATCAAGTCACGTTTTAAAGCGTTGCAAAGATGCGCGTTTTATAGTGTTCGTGGACTTCATTTTCGTTTCATTGCATTCCAGCATATTTCATAATCATAGCTCCCATTATGGTGTGAACTTCGTTTCCTTGCCTATACTCTCCTTTTTATTGCATGATGTAATTAAAACAGGCCGTATTTAAATAAATGTTTTCTCTACCAAAAGCACATTTTTTGTGATACAATTTACACGAGGACTGATGCATATCTACCACTAGCACGCCATCCGGCTAGCCATTTCAAGATGAGGGGTCTATTTGCCACACTCACCTGAAAAACAGACCTACCTTATTTTTTGTTGCTGACCAAAATGAAGAAGCTTTTAAAGTGTGCATGCTTTGCACCTGACAGGACGGCCAGTGAAGAGCTGTGGTTATTTTGTGTGGCGGCATGCAAGATTATTGCACCAGTGTGCCAGTGGTGACAACAGTTTGAAGAAGTGGTGCATTTGTCAGAGGCCAATGAATAAAATCATTTCAGTGTAGCATGCTCAGCTGCTAAGGCCAGAGATACAGATTCTGTCCCAATGTAGGTGAAATGCAAGAAGCCCATAAACTGTGCGAAAGAACTCCTGGTAGGTGAAATTTATCCAGAGTCTGAGTTGCTTTGAAGTGTTGAACCCCACGAATCAACCAAGGAGCACAAGTTACAGCCCAGTAAGCAAAAGTTTATTTTAACACGAGAGCGTACACCACCATCAGCCGGACTATACCCACTGCAAGGCAAAGGCTTTCTCATTTTCCTGCAATTAACCCGGTCCTATGCTAGCTGCACCCACCTGACTCCTGCAAACCTCTTAACATCATCCAGCCTCCTAACTTTCTGCCATCCCCTGCTACGCTTTCCTTCCCTTCTCGACCAACGATTATCCTCTCTTTGCACTACATGTCTTCCCGATGCTCATTTCTTCTTCTTGATTTAGACTAGAACGGCAGTAACGAGTTATTTCTCTCACCCACTGTGCACACTTCCTATCTCTTAACGTTACACCTACCATTTTCTGTTCCATAGCCCTCTGCGTTGTCCTCAACTTAAGTAGAACCCTTTTTGTTAACCTCCATGTTTCAGCCTCATAGGTGAGTATCGGTAAGATGCAACTGTTAATCGCTTTCCTCTTGAGTGATACTGGTAAGTTGCTAGTCGTAACGTGCGAGTACATTCCAAATGTGCTCCATCCCAATCTTATTCTCCTTGTTATTTCCCTTTCACGGTCTGGATCTGCAGTCACTACCTGTCCTAAGTAGAAATATTCGCCTACCCCTTCCAGTGCTTCGCTTCCTATTGTGAACTGCTGTTTGTTCCTGAGGCTGTTTGGCATTACCGTAATCTTCTGCATGTTAATCTTTAGGCTTACCTTTCTGCTTCTCCCGTCTAGATCATAAATAATTCTTTGCAATTAGTCCCCTGAGTTACTTAACATGCAATGTCATCAGTAAATCACACATTGCTGAAATATTCTCCATCAACCCTGATGCCTAACTGCTCCCATTCCATGCTTTTGAATACGCACTCTAAGCAAGCTGTAAATAGCACTTGGGAAATCGTGTCTTCTTGCCTAATACCTTTCTTAAACGAAATTATTTTACTTCATGCAGAACTTTGGTTGCTGTGCAGCCACTATAGATATCTTCCAGTATTTTCGCATATTGCACTACACCCTGATCTCGCAATGCCTCCATGACTGCTGTGATTTTGACTGAGTCAAATGCTTTCTCGTAGTCAATGAATGCTATGTCTAGGTTCTGGTAGTACCCCTAGCGTTAGTACCCCTATTTTGAAAGCAATTCTCTATTGGTTTTGGCATCGACTCTTTAAAGCTTCGCATCCTTGAAAATCCCGAGCATGCCTCCGGCAGGCTTTCAACGTAAGAGCGCTAGTAATCCCAAGTTGGCAAAAATTGTCCGGTGGCATCAGCATCGAGCGTTTTAAGCATACGCAGCCTCGAAAAATTGTGAGCATGTCTCTGGCAAGTGGTAGTTAGCAGGTAACATAGGACGTGCATTGACGCACTGACGCTTATTTGTCTTCTGCTTTTGGAAGTTGCCAGAAGTGTAATTGTTGGCAGGTGATGTCAAAAGACGAGATGCAAGCTTGAGTCAGAAAGAGATGTCACCTAAGGTAGTTGCTTTTATATAGATGGGCGAGATGGGATTCGAACAAACGGGAGCCTTGCACCCCCATTTGAAGCCTTGATGCTTTCCAAAAATCACAAGCATGTCTCTGGCAGGTGGCATGGTAGTGTCCACTTCCATGACCACAAGGCTATGAAGGTGCCATTGAGCTCGAAACCTTCAATTGATGAGGAATGCTGATGTCTACAAGACATCCCATATGGTCTAGGTCACCTAAAATAAAATTGCTATTGCATAATATATTATTAATAAACTAGCATTACCGTCTGTTATTTCTTTACATAAGCAATACAAAAAAGTAATGCTATCATGCATAGCTACGTGAATCTTAATAATTGTATTCAGTGAATTATCTTCATTACAAATACTACTCTTCAATGTAGCACTCAAGAAACTGCAGTTTGCTCGGTAGTATTTTGCCACCACAGTAGCTCAGTGGTTAGGGCACTCGACTGCTGAACCCAAAGGGGCGCAAACAATCCTGGCCACGGGAGCCGCGTCTCAATGGAGGCGAAATTCAAGATGGTTGTTTACTATCCAATTCAGTGCACTTTATGGAGCCCTAGATGTTCGAATTTTCTGGAGCTCTCTGCTATGATGTAGTTCATAGAGTCATTTTGGGACATTAAGCCCCCTAAACAAAGTAACCCAATCCCATATGCCTTGCATGCTATAAAACAAACAGAAGCATGTATAGACTAGAGGAGCAATAAAAATGGTGGATGCCTACTTTATCAATGCCATCTGTTGAAGACTGTGAGAAGTGCAGCTTGCGGGCTGCCATGGTTGGTGACAGGGTGCAGAGTGCATATAGGAGTAGCGGCCATCCGGCACTATCTGTTGTGTATTGACATCATTTTTGGCGATTTGCGATGAACAAGTTTACTTATCCTCTGACTGCTGCATCATGAAATAATGCAGCCAGGTTTCAGTATTGGAGCGGAGTATTGATATAAGCCATTAATCCTCATGCCTGCCCTTTACATGATAATGCGGGATTACTTGTAAGAACAGGTCTAATACGGTTTTATCAAGTAGAGTTGTCCAACCTTCCCTGTTCGGCTGGTACTTACTGCAAGCCACAAATTAGGAACATATGCAGCCACAAGGTCACGAAATGCGAGGTGTGCAATAATTCTGGATATCCTGACAATGAAAACTTGCCTTTTCCAACAACTAAAATAGGTTTGTATTGAATTGTCTCACTCGATTAAATTCTTTTATCTTTTATCAGTCATGCTGGTGAAAGATAAAGATATTGCAATGGACCACTGGTATTACACAAAGCTAAGCCAACTGTTTCAAACACATTACTTACTTCTGTGTTCATACCTCACTCACACAGTCAAATGCCACTTAATGAAGTTGAAGGTGAAGTCAAAATTTTTCGTAACTATTACTCTGTTATAACCATTTCCTGCCAGCATGGCATGCCAGAGAGCCATACCACCAAGTAAATTGACGCCAACAGGCGGTTTGCCCCACGATCGAGCATCCCCATGTGATCTTCATGGTCTGTTATGAGACCATAGGTGGGAACACAAAGGAAGACGAAGAATATATATTAGCCCGTTTTAGGAAAAAGTAAACGTTGGCTTAGTCCCATTTTGCAGCTAAGTATTCCATCCATTATGCTTCAACGAGTTTTCTCGGAAAGGGCCACTTCCTGCACTATAGCACTATTTCCATCCCATCCTCTTCATCGTCCTGCACTGAGTTCGTAACTGGACATCCCTAAGTTTAGGCTGTCACAGTTACCTGCGGCACACCCGTAGCTGTCGTAATCAATAAGGTCACAGTGCATACAATTCCTTTCTATGTTCGCTTTTCCGTTGCGAAGGCCATGCAGCCGCAGAACATTTTGTTCTCGGCCAAAAAAGCAGCGTCACAAACAGCATGTCATATTGCTGCTGTGGCTTGCAAAGAATTTCCACTGCCATCATTCTCCGAGCCATCTAGTTCGCTCAACCACTGCTAGTGCCTATCGAGGGGTGTCAGAAGCAGTTGGTGACTGTATCTGCACACTGGAGTTGGTGCCATGGTTTCACCCTCCTCTCAGCTTTGCCAGTTGGAGTTGAAGGAGGGCAGGAAAAGAAATGCTGAGGAGCAAGCCTCCGGCATAAGTTTTGAATTGCTTTAGTGATTGCATGCTCTCTAGTATTTTAATTAACTTATGGGTGAAGTAATTATATATCATTATTCTCAAGTAAAACAAGTTTGTTATATTCATTTCAAGAAAATTTTCACTTCATTTAAATTAGACAGCAAGTATGTTGATTTTCGAGGTATATTTAAAAAGAATTTTGATTATTTTGTTATACCTCACTTCACTGCTTAGCTTTGACTGTGATTCTGTGTGCATACTGCCACAATCTATGGTAGACACAACTTGCAATTTTGAACATACGATCATAAGCTTGCGCAAAGAGGGCGGCCATCCCCCGTAATCCTCTAAAGGGGGGCACCAAGTTCGCCCCTAAATCTTCATTCTGTCGGACCTGCGTGTCATTTTTAAAAGTGCAGGATCATGGCCGTGGATATTTTTTTTTTACAACGCTGGCAGCCGAGAACTCGTGCTGTTGCGTTCGAAGCTACCTTACCCTCCGGAAAATCGGGGACTTAATAAAGAACTGTTTTGAGAAGTCAGTCATCGAGTAATTTTCAGTTTTGCATCCATGGCGAAGCTTGTTTTGTTAAGCCCAAAATACTTTGTGTGTGTTGCTATTTCATATCGCATCAAAATAAGTATTTTATAACCATTCCTTATCTTCACACTGCGTTTTGGCTGTAGGGGCTCTAAATACAGGGTTGTTGGGTGGGGCTGCAATGAAACTTGGCTTCCTCAATGCAGAACTCTGTGCACGCCTATGCATATGATGAGTAACTATATTGGCTGAACACTCTACTGCTGCGACACGTGCCGTTGGCTCAATGGTTAGGGCACTTGACTGCTGAACTCAAGAATGCGGGATCGAATCCTGGCCTCGGAGGTCAATTTTAATGGAGATGAAAAACAAGGTGCCCATGTGCTGTGCGATGTCTGTGACATTTAAGAACTCCAGGTGGTTGAAATTTCCCGAGCCCTCCACTACGACATCTCTGCATAGCCTGAGTCTTTTTGGGATGTTGAACTCTATAACCAAACAACTCCACTACAACAGAGCTCTTGAAATACATCGTCAGGGCAGTAGCTTAGTCAAGTTGGTTGTCCACTTGTGGCTAAACAGTGCAGAACAGTGGGGCAAGACACAAGCACTGAATTAAAACTCAGTTTTTATTTTAAACAACACAACTTCTTATATAACGTCTGCACCACAACTCAAATCACATGCATAACAACCATATCACTGAGGCGATCTCAAATGACAAGCAAAGACTTTTAATCAAAAAGGCGAATCACATTCTTGACATGTTCAGTTCCTTGTCTGTTAATGTAACAGACGATGTGCTGATGCAGCTATCTCTCAGCCTCGCTATTGAAGCTGCCTCGATATATCCTTGGACAAACTGCTCTTTGTGTTTAATGATTGCTTTGCATTTGCCTAGCTCAGGTGCACAAGGTTTTGAGGGACAGTCTGTGCAATGAATTCCCAGGTTTCCGGATGCTTGCTCGAAATTCGTTTTGTGTTCTAGAGTCTTTCATTCATGTACCTGCCGTCTGTTCTATGTACTCTTTCCCACATGTCACAGGCAATGAATAAACGAGGCCTCGGAACATTCTAAAAAGGGGGTTCGGTGCTTAATCGTGCATCTGTTTCTTTTTTGCAGTGTTATCATTCATTCGTCTGCACAGACCTTTCAGTTTGTTAGGGTCAGTCATCACGGCTTTTCGACCATTTCTTTTTAGGCAATGCTGTGAATATAAAGTATTCCTAGCGCAGGCATCCTTCCTCTTTCCTTGGCTCAACCTGCTGTTCTGGCCTAGCCCTCATCAAGGTCAGCTTTGAGTGAGCTGAATGAAATGGCAGTGGCGCTTTCTCTTCTCCAATTTATCTGAGGCTGTTGAAAAAGTTCTCAAGTTTGCGATGCTAGGATGGCAGTCCTCTGTCTTTAGTATTGCCTAGCTGTGTATTTACCAAAGCTGCGTCAACCCTTGCCATTTCTACTGAACACCACTGAACACTGTTTTTTTTTTGCCCCCATAAAAGTGGCCCATACTCACAAGGGGGATTGGCCATGACTGGGCGGTGATTACAGTTGGTTCTCTCGCAGAGATTGTTAAGGGTGGTACTGGGGCTTACTGAGCTTTATATTTGTGGGAGGGGAAAAAAAGAGAGAGAAAAAAAACTTTTCTTGCTACGGCAGTATGCAACCTTGTTTGCTTTATTGAGAGTGTACGACTCTTAGTTGGTAAATATATGGCAACTATGACCGTACTGCAAAACGTGGCCTTGCTAAGCGCGACAGCGGTAGCAACGTCCCGACCCTGCTAGTTAAGCTTCACGGAGCTTTACATACATTCTTACTATTTATTAGAGCAATATATGAAACTGGTTTTCAGACACTTTGCCGTGTTATGCAGCCAGAGTACAAATATTAACATGACTTCGTAGGCGCAAACATGCGTCTAAAACACATTGTCAAGAAAATTCGAACTGAAACAACAATTTTCACGCAAACATGAAAAGGCAGTGAACTAGGATAGTGCCTTTCGGACTAGGATAAATGAAATATCAGCTCACAAAACAAGGATACAGGCTACAGTACCTATGGTACTGTATCGTTAATAGATCCCTTTCTTCGACTAGTTATGTACGCACAATTAAAGTGAACTAGAATACTATAATCATCTAGATCCCTATACGCACCATATTTACGCACCGGACGCTGCCATCTTGAAATCTAGCCAATAATCAAGCTGATCAAGCCACCAAGCCAATAAACAAGCTGCCAGCCTGCCAAACAGAACTCACAAAATCTGAACCCAAAATAAATGATCTCAGCGTAAATAACAACAAAAACGTAGCTCTGAGTACTGTGAAACAATATAACGTTGTTGAAAAAAAAAATAGTTGTTACTTGCTATCACTTCGAACTCGCTGCAACGTGGGCAGCAGCATAGCATCGTGCAGCATTGGAAACATATGGAAACCGGTAAATTAACATCGGACATCGGTAGTCGGTTCTACAAGGGGTACTAGCTAGAACACTAGCCGGAAGGGGCATTAGTGGAAACGGTCTGAATTATTACAAAGTAAGGCTCCTTTTTTACTTTGCAAAAATACATGAGATACCTTCAGCCAACAGTGATGTCCGCTTCAATATCGGGGCACGAAGACGCACCTTTTGACGTCTCTCCGCGCTTTGAAACTTCGCCTCACGCGACACAGTGGACGTCGTCAAGAAAATGCTGACAACTTGCGAGAGCCAAGAGGAAGAGCCAACGTTAACCCTTATTTCAGAAGCTCAAAACAAGATGCAACGAGCACACTTTTAAAGGTAAGCGTTAAACTGTGTGGTGACCTTTTTGCATGTTGAAGTGCACTTCATGCGTCACTGGACCACCAATGCAAACGCGAGTCGTAAAATAGACAATGCAGTCGTACTACAGCACTTGCAGGTACGAAATGAAGTCTTAAAGGAAACTCTAGAGAGCTCAGTCCTGCAGAACATATTTTCATGACCTTCATGAAAGTACAGGCAACAAACAAGTGCACATCCCTGCTCAAAGTTATTGGCAGAGCAATCAGCCACGCTTGCGTGACATAAAATTAGAGCGAGGAGCATTACGAAGTGCTACTTTGTGTATAACAATATTTCCTATCTGTGTTTACCCGTTCCACGGAAAAGCAGGATCACTGGTACGGAAATTCAGTTTCGATCACCTTACGAGAACAAAATATCTGCGCTCATTCATGCACCTGTAAAGCAATTTGTAGCATACGTGCATCACTAAAAACGCCACAACAGGAGTACTAGGACTCGGCAGTAGTGCATTCTCACGGCCAGGAAACATTTGCCATGTGAAACATAATAACAGGCAATTAATTATACAACAGGTTTGTGCTGCTGAGAACATACAACGTCTATGGGGGGCATGTAGCAGGTATGTCTAGTACTGCCAGATATGATAGTAAATCAAATGCGAACAACTGAAAAAAGAAATCTGTTCTGTGTATTCATGATTGCTTCATAGCCATGTCTGGTTTCCACTTCCTCATTCTACCGTCACTTTGGAGTTTGTGGATATGAGATAAAACAGCACAAGTGTTGATCAAGCGTACTTGGCATTGAATTATTGTACTAACATTGTGAAGGCTACTGTTGCCAATAAGGCAAGCATTATGGCCGTGATCTAATATAGAAATTAGTTGGATATGTCTCTTTGGTGTGCTGCTGTCACATGATGACTTACATTATAGTACTTTTGACTGCACACAGAGGATGCAAGAGGTCGTTGAGTATTTTATGCATAATCAAGCTCTGTGATGTGTGCACGGAGATCCTCAGCCAGGAAACTACTCTGCTCAACATATTCATACTCTTTTTTTTTCTGGGAATATCTGATTTACCAGTGCAGTACAAAACAATGGGGTTTTGCTTTGTTAATTTTTTTCTTTCACACATCCTTGCATTCTTAACTAAAGATGAAACGAAAAAAAAAACTTGACGGCATCCAATATTTGGTTCCATGCAACATTAATAAAGATTTTTAAAAACGTTTGTACTGACATCATTAAACTCATTAAAGCAGCACTGAGGACAGCTCTATACAGTTTTCATTAATAGAAAATTCTTCTAGGCCCATTTGGGTATGTTGATGTTTGTCCAGCAGAAGAAGAATGATATCTTAAATTCGAAAATTGGCTCTAAAAATTAATATATCTTTTTCTTGCCAACATATTCAAATTAGTGACTTGTGCTGAGCGGAAGTTTACTTGTTATAACATCCAGTAGTGGAAACTGCACCCATATTTATTTTTTCTTCTAACTTCTAAAAAAATTTTTTTTCACTGAAAAAGCGGGCAAACCTCACCTTGTCCTCAGTGCTTCCCTAACAGCATATTGGCACAGGAAACTTAATTTGCCAAATGCATGGAAAACAGAAACCTGCACATTTCTTCTGTCACGACAAGTATGTCCAAGTACAAAAACTAAGCTAGTCAAGGTCCACTGTACTTAGCACAGTGAAAGCTGTCACTTAGTGATATAGCTAGATCATTTGACTATTATAGCTACTCACTGGCACTTGGCATGCAGGAGCCCTCTACTGCAGTGCCTTTTGACCTCTCTCTTATTTCAATCTCTCAATCAGTGCTTTCCTTAACAGTGTGGTTAACGAATGCACAACATACTAGGGCAGTTATTTTATTGCCCCTTTTGTACAGGCTACACAGACTCGACAGCACTGACGAGCCTAATATAACCTTGTTAAATAAATTTATTTTGAAAGTGAAGTGAAAGTTTATTAGCTTGAACATATTTACAAAGTGCATAAAAATACAAACGAGGGTCCCATAGTCGGAAGACTGCACCAGGACCCTCGATAGATTACTACAACAAAAATAATAACAGCATAGTTAGCGAATGGTTATAATATACAAAACATGGCAAATCAGTATTTTTACACAAGAACAAAGGCACTAACACAGGTATTAGACATAAAAAATATAAAACACCAGCAATTCAACAAATACTCCTTCAAGTTATTCTTAAATTAAAGGCAATTAGTTCCAGAATGAAATGGCTGAAAAAGATGTCATTTTTCCATAATTAGTATAAACTTTCGAGAGTAAAAAAATTGTTATGCGCTGAAAATCTTGTAGAGTTATAGCTTGAAAGTAGGATCGCATTAACAAACTTGAAATGCAGGCTGCCATTCAATAGCTTAAAGAATGCGATTACAAGGTGATACTGAAAGAGCTGGTGGACTGATAAGATATGATGTTCATATAATAAGGGATGAGCATTAGTGGAAAACATGCTGCAGGGGATAATGCGGATGACCTGATTTTGTATATGCTGTGCAGACGATAAATGGCAGTTGTATTTCCCCAAACTACAATCCCGTAAGTGAGGCTACTGTGAATGGAAGCATAATACAGAGATAAGAGAATGTAACAAGAAAAATATGGCCGTGCTTTAATAAGAGCTCGAATGCCAAACATAGATATTTTTTTTCAGATGAGCAATGGTGGGCTGAGAATTTAAGTGCAGAATCAAGAATAATGCCCAGAAAGCTAGTGTTATCAGAAGCTGAAATAGTGTAAGAACAGAGGGTTAACATAGGAGTGCATGGAAGGATTTTCTGGCTACTTTTGAAGATTAAAAACTTTGTTTTAGTGGGGTTAATAACCAGGTGGTTACTGAGACACCATTTTGTTATGTTACTCAATACGGTATTCAAATCAACAGTAAGATCATCAATTAACCTGTTAGATAATGACACATAGTATCGTCCGCGTATAAAACAGTGAGTTGGACTAATAGAAGAAGGAAGGTTGTTAATATATAATATGAACAGTAAAGGTCCTAAAATAGATCCCTGAGGAACACCTTGGTTAATAGTTTTAGCTAGAGAGGTAGTTCCATTAATATTTATTGCTTGTTTACAATATTGTGAGTAGCTTTTCAGAAGGAGAGATACAGGGCTTACTATGCCATAACATTCTAGTTTCTTCACCAAAATCAAATGGTTAAACATATCAAAAGCTTTTGTGAAATCCAAAAACACAGACCCAAAAAATTCGCCATTGTCAATGCCATGCTTAATAAATTCAAAGAGAAGAGAGCCAAGTTAATTGAGCTGCCGGACCTAAAACCAAACTGACGGGAGGAAATAATATTATATTTATTTAGATAATTGTCTAAGTGACTGGTTATTAATTTTTCAATTACCCTACTAAGAGATAATATAGATATTGGACGATAGTTAAATATTATGTCTAAGTGACTGATTATTAATTTTTCAATTACCTTACTAAGAGATAATATAGATATTGGACGATAGTTAGATATTATTTGTCACCTTTTTTGAAGACCAGAATGACTTTCGCTGTTTTAAGGCAAGCAGGAAAAACGCCATTCTTTAAGATGAGATTAAAAATATGACAAAGTGGTTTAGAAACTAGATTAGCAACAAGTTTCAGGTGCCGTGAGAATATGTTATCAAGTCCAGGACTAGTGTCCTTGAGGCTATTAGTAGTCAACTCGATTTTACAAGAGGAGACAGGAAAAAGAAAGGAAGATTGATTAGTGCGTTTCAAATCTAGCTCTGGTGGAAGTGGAAGTTGGTTATGTGGCTCAGAAAAGAAGTCACTGAAAGCATTCGCAATGTCAGATGGCTCAGTGTAGATAGTACCATTGTTAGCGCAGGGCAAATTGAGGAATTTGCTCAGAAGTCTCCATTGCTTTTTAGTGTCGTTAGCGTTTCTACACAGTTCGTGTTCATAGTAAGATCTTTCTGCGTGTTTAAGTAAGTTGTTCAGAACATTGGAGTATTTTTGACGCGGACTTTCAAAGAAGCTTTAAAAAGCTGCTTCTTCGTTTTTCTGTACAGATTTTCTTTTCGACGTATACTACTTAATAAACTATTGTAAGCCATGGGTCATGGTGAAATTTGTAATTCTTTTTACATTTAACTATTGTTGTACTCTCAGATATGCAATCGGAAAAAAGGTGACAAAAACACTCCATTGTTCCCTCCAGATTGCTGAACAAGAGGCACGGAGACCAGTCTGTGTTACTGATTAGAGTTAACAAAATCTTCATTGTTGAATCTGGAAGTGTAGAAAATTGACCGTGGAGGACGGGATGGTTTACTGTGCCTAACGAAAATAGGAAATTGATCTGTAATGTCAACTTCAATGACCCCTGAGTGGGGTGAGGGTAATATATTTGTCAGGGCATGGTCGACTAAAGAAGAAGATCCATTGGAAGTACACCTCATTGGAGCATTGATGATAAATTCGTAGCCGAACCCACGGAAGCAATCGGTATAGGAAACAACATTAGGATTACCTGTATGTAAAAGATTAATATTAATGTCACCAAGAATTAAAACATTTTTGTTTTCGAAAGATAGCTTATTTAATGTGGCGTCTAATGCTAACGGAAACTCCGGGATTGGTGAAGACTGTGAGTGGTAAATGCAGCCGAGTACCAACTTTCAAGAGTCAGTGGAAAAGAAAGAATGTTTAGCTTCTATCCAAACAGATTCACATTGCGGTACATTCAGAGCGAGATAAGATTTACGCTGGTAAGACATTTCAGGGGAAATAAAAATTGCAGCGCCTCCGTATCTGCTAGACGAGCGATGACAGTATTCTGGAAGATAAGATGTAAAACCAAATAGATTGCCATCAGAACTGGAAAGCCAGGTCTCCGAAATGCAGATGAAAGAGAACGAGTGCTGAAGTGAGATGCTAAAATTATCAATAGATTCCTGGTTCTTCCTGAGGCCGCGTGCATTGAAATGGATCAGAGAATGACTACTGTTTGCAAAGATATGACGAAGTTCATCAGGAGATAGTGGGGTGCCTAAAGTTTAAGCACCGTCAGAAGCCATGAATGTATATGAACTAATGGAAGACCTAAAGGTCTGTTTCTGTGCTTATGCGGAAGACCGTGCTCACGCTAATCTCACGCACAAGTATGTGACAATTGTGAGTCCAGAGATGCTGTCATTTCTTTTCTTTCTTCAGCAACTTAGTTCTAGCAAATAGTTTCTTGTTGTCAAAGGTAAAGCGTTCATTTACGAAAATCGGGGAAGTTGAATCTACAGGGAAGCCAATTTGGTCTGTTTCTGGCCGAGCTTTCCGTGCCTTGCACACGAATTCATTTTTCTTTTCCCGACACACAAAGCGAGCAATGATGGTTTTTTCATTTCAAAGTCATACGAAGTCAGAGTCAGCGGCGTTGATAGGACACGCAATGACATCACCGATGGTTTCAAGCACTTTCTTGACATCTTCTCCTTTAGTTACTGGAACACCTTTTATTTCCACATTGTTGATCCTAGAATACTGTTCGAGTTCACCAACCCTTTTGCGGAGCTTTTCATTTTCCTCTACCAGCAACTTGTTGGCATTCATGAGCTCGGCCTCCCTGACTTTCATTGATTTCAATTCATTTGCAAATTGAACACTGCTGAGCAAAGAAGCATTGTCGTCACCTTCAGAAGCTTTTGGTGATCTCGGCCACCACGTCATCTAGTTTCCCTTTAAGTAACAACTCCAGTTCCTCAACTCTCTTTGTGAGCTCTGCATTCGTAGGCATTTCAAACAATTGCGACAGCAAACAACAAAAGGCAGCTGGCAGCACCTGTGGCAATATCAAACAAGCAAGACCAAAAAATTTAGTTCAACTAACCTGCGAACCAAATGCACGGACTTAGCAAAGCCTGTAGAAGCCGCAAATGCTGCCAGAAAGTGAGCACAGTGCACAACTTTGACTTCTTTCATCTGTATAGACCCATTATCGCTCGCTGCCGCTCGGAACATCTCTAGCTGTGTGCCAGGTTGTCCTGAAAAAACAGACACTTCTTGAAGTAGTATCTTACAAGTGGTGGAGTTGCTGGTTAAAGTTCGATGAGAAGGTGATGTTGTCGTCGAGGTAACACAGGCAGGTCTTCCATTTCATTCCATGAAGCACGGTGTCAATCATACGCTGAAAGGTGGCCGGCACATTGCACAGTCCAAAGGCATCACGTTAAAACTCGTATAGACCCTCGGGGTTAGAGAAGGCAGTCTTGTCCTTGTCTGAATCGTGCATGGGAATTCGCCAGTGTCCTAAGCAAAGGTTTAGACTGGAGAAATATTCAGCGCCTTGGAGACAGTCTAATTCGTCGTCAACGCGAGGCAAACGTTAAACATCCTTGCGGGTGATCTTGTTAAGGGCCCGGTAATCCACGCAGAAACAGACTGAGCCATCTTTTTTATGAACGAGAACCGCAGGCGAAGACCAAGAGCTCGTTGATGGCCGGAAGACATTTCGAGAAAGCATGTCTGCAACTTGCTCTTAATGACTTTTCGTTCTGATGCCGAAACACGATATGGCCGTCGTTGAACAATAGCAGAGCCGTCCGTCTCTATACAATGAGAGGTGACGGAGGTCTTCCCTAAAGCTGACGTGCACAGATCAAAAGGCTCTCAGTGCCGCAAGAGGACGTCGAGCGGAGCTGTTGACTGCTCGAATGTGAGGTCAGAGCTGATGGCGACTGCGAGCGCAGAAAAATTCGGACTGAGTGGTTTGGCAGCAGATGGTGGTGCACAGGAAAGTATGTTGAGGGGCACAGGCTCACCGTTAAATATAGCCAACAGCTCTGGGCAGTAAAAATGGCTGGCCAGTTGTATTCAGGGCCGCAACCGTGTGTGAAGCAGGTGAGAGACGAGGCAAAAGCTAGGCCGTCGGAGGTTTCACTGTGGAGCGGGCATACCTAAGGCTTCGCCGTCAAGAGCATAATCCAATGCCACAATGATAAGCTGCTCACGTCCCCAGGGAATAGAACGAAATGAACTGCTGCGAACACATGGTGGTGAACAGTCAGGCGGGGGTAATATATCGGGTCCGCAAGATGGATGAGGCACTTGCAGCAAGAGATGACGGCGGACGTTGATGACAAAACTCCCACCCCAAGATCAGGAGGTGAACGCACGTGGGCAGCACAACAGATTTGATATGATGCCACTGGTTATCGATGAAGAAACATGCTGTGCATTGGCCGGTGGATTTGATCAGAGTGCTATTAGCTTCACGAAGTGGCGGACTGATGCATGGAGTAATAACTTTGCACAGGCTCAGAGGGTAAACTGTATGACAGAATAAATGGCGCCCATGTCGCTGAGGGCCTCGATGCAGTCTTTCAGTAATTACTGTTAGCATATTCAACGGTCACCCGGGAGGAATTTCAGAATTCGTACTCGGAGCAGCTTTCCCTCCAAAAACTGCTTTGGCTTGTTTTCCACTCTAGGTGCAAAGGGTTGTGAGGCAGGACGAAGCGGTGACGTGCGGCGAAAAGGCGAAGGGGATCGGTGTCGAGAAGGACGCAAGGGCCGGGAAATATTGGCGGGAGTTCATATGCGGGGAGAACGCTGAGGAAAGTCTGAGTAGGGCACAGTACAATCGTCAGTCTGGCGCACGAGGGCACATTGTAAGGGGGCATAACCCCATTGCTCATCCTGCTGGTGACGGCGACAAATACGGGAAATGTGGCCACATATTCCACAGTAGTAGCACACAGGGTGGGGGAGACGCTAGGCTGGAACATAACGAGGCACAGGAGGATATGGTGCCATGGCAGCGACGTGACTGCACACTGGTGCTGGACAAGTCGGAGGAGTCAGGGCGGGTGGGTGTGAAGCAACCTCAGCATAGGTTGGCGACTGAGAGGCGATGGGAGGCGCAGCAGGTGCCGCAACGCAGTTGAAAGTGGCCAGTTCATCTTTGACGATGCTGCGCAAATCCGCAATAGCTGGTGAGAGAATCTGAGATCTAGGGGCTGGGGTGGGGTGGTCATAGACCTCCTCTCATATCATAGTACATATAAGGGAAAGCAAGTTCCCATCTGTGAGGACGTTGCCATCACTGGGATCTTGCATAAGGCAGCATGACTGCAGCTCGTCCAAACATTGACAGGTCGAGTGGTGTCTTACAGCATAACGATCTTGCTGCAAAAGGCAGCAGTGCTTATTCTGGCCTAACCACTTCCTTACCAAGCCTTTGGATACTCACTCATGATGACAACTCTGCATGTAGTAGGTGTCAGCACCTATTCTGTGTATGCTTCCACGCGCTATCACCTCACAGCAACACTTCCACACTAGAGGCTCTTCATGATTCACTGCCCTGCCGCATTTGCTGACTGGTTATGGCACTCTTTTTCACAATGTTCAAGATGCAGGTTGAGCTGTGTGATGTCAGTGCACAGTAAAAAACCCCAGTTGGTCGAAAATTTCTGAAGCCTTCCAGTGTGGCACCCTTCATAGTCTCAGTAACTCCTGAACATTAGGCTCAGAGACAAAACTGGAACCATTTGAAGGTTCTCCTGTACTTTCTACGCCAGGTCACAGTTGGTTTCGGGTGGAGTGCTTGCTGCTGCTAATCATATGGCACTCCAACAGGCTTCATTTTGGAGGCAATTCGTCGTTATTGATGTTGCGGCATAGTGAATGACTCCTCTTTGTGCGCTTTGCTCTTGATCCTGTTGAAGGCCTTCCCGCTGGCGCACGCTTCGAGCCCCTGTTGAGGCCAGGACGTCGTCTGGCAATGCTGGTTGGCTGTACGCCGATTTTGCTCCCTGACCGCGTAGCCCTGCCAACTGATGCATTTATTGTCATCAGGACTTCAGCTAATTCCTGCCTGTTAGTAACCTTCTTTAGACGCTTTGTAATGCTGGCCGCATACATCTGGCAAGCTGGGTCATTGTGAGCGAGGGCTTCGAGCTCCTGAAACGTTGCCAGCATCTCTCCGTACGCATTCTTTTGCATGTCCTGAAATGATACAAAAGGGATGGAACAGTGCCTTGTTATAGCTCAGGACCATTCATTTTAAGCAAACAGCACACAGTTTCTTTGTCTATACACCAACAAAGTGCAACTTAAAAAGATTTACATTTTAGGTTAACAAACTGCAGTAGCTATACTCTAAACTGTTCAAAGTGATAATTTTTTACACACTAAAAGAAGTCAGTTACAGCACATCGGCAACAGTTCTGTGAAATCAACTACATCATGGCTGAGGCAGTTCGCTGCTTTTAAGGAAATGGAAATGAAGCGCAAACCTTGATTTCTGGTTGACTTTTTTGGCTGCCTGAAGGCTGTTGTAGCGTTCCGTCAGCAGGTTCGGCCAAAGGCGCAGCAGCTGAAGACTCAAAATCTTCATAATGAGGAGTTTCTTCATTATAGTATGCAACACTAGCAACACTGCAAGGCTCCGACTGCTGCTCATGAAGCCCTTCGAAAAAATCAATTTCAGGGCATGCATTACCTAATGCAAGTTTCCCCAATTCATAGCGGGCCTGCTTACTCAGGAGTGGAGCATTTGGGAAAGTTCCGCCAAACATTTGGTGCACGAGTGCTTGGTGCTTACAGAATGCACCTTGCTGGCCAGATCGGCAAGTGCAAATTCCAACATCAGAATGCACCTGGTACACCTTTTCATCTTTTGTCTTCCCACTGGGCACCTGATAAATATTCGGCTATTCACAGGTTACAAAATGTTTTGTTTCGTCAGGCAGCTTCAAAAGGTTGTTGTAGAAGATCTTATGATGAGCCATTCGGTGGTTGGCATGCTGCAGGATCCGATTTTGGAAATATTTTTCCCATATCACTGCAACAAATTCGACGAGGGCAACTGCGTTGAATGCCTTTGTCCTCTGAAGGATAATGTCCTTCAGTATTCTAATGGACGCTTCCGAATAATTATTGGTGTTATGCCCTCTCGTTGTTAGTGTGAGCCTGTGGAACAGTACCCATTCATCTTCTTTCTCCAAAATTGTTTGGACACGGGCTACATAGTCTTTGTGATCGAGGCAGCAGAGGTCCTACTTAGCCTTCTCCAGCTCGTCTGGTGTGTTGGCATACATGATCTGCATGGTTGAAGGAAGAGGAAAATGCAGTTACATATATATCTGAAAATTGAATTAATCTGTGTGAACTGTTCTTTCAGATTTGAGACTAGATACCTTGAAATGCGCTTATACTTTAATTCATACTTGTATGCAACACCATTGCAACTGCACTAGTGTGCAAAATTATATGTTTCCCCAACACCAGTTGTACTTGGTGATAGTTTCAACAAAAACAGTGGTAATATGGCATGACATGTCAGACATTTCAGAGCATGGTCAAGAGTTCAGTTCAAGCACTGTTTTTAGGCTGCAGTTTCCTGCATAGCTAGGCAAAAGAAATGCAAGATGTGTACCCCTGCCTAATGCTGGCTTAGTGGTTCACACTCTCGGCTACTGAACCAAAAATGAACCTGAAAAAACCCGAGGTGGTCTAAATTTCCAGAGGCTCCCATTACGCATCTCTCATAGCCCGACTCGCATTGGGATGTTAAACCCCACAAACCAAACCAAATCTACTCCACTCCAGCAGTTTCTTCTTTTAGTGTGAAAGCACTACAAGCGGACATACAAGCATTCAATAATTTTGCTAGGGTTTTTACCTGCAAATTAGTGCTTTTGCACTAATAAAAGAAATGTGTTTCAGACGTTTGCACATGTTATTGCATAATGCTCATACTGACACTGTCACGTCAAATACTGATAGCAGTTGCTACCATTGGAGTGTTTCTTTGAAATGCAGTTTTTCACCACCACTACATATTTGTTGTCATCAATACCAAAGGTCATTAAAATGTACAGATGGCAAAACGCTTCTCTAGAACGACTAAACTGTGCGCTTCGGGCTGTTAAGTGCTATGTGCGCAGCGTCTGGCGATCATGCCTGGTTTGAGATGGACTGTGTGTGAGGATGTGCGGCCAAAGTGATAGCATCGCCTGTCCTTTCAGGACTTGCTCACTGCCTGCCTTTATTGTCTAAGCACTGGCCACTGCAAAGCCAAACCTTAGCAGCTGGGTACATGCTGCTTGCTTGTTTTTTTCTCTCTTTTTGTGTACTCCAGAAGATTTGATGTGCAGCATCTTCATGCAAAATGGTTACACCACTGTACTGCATCATTGCTGGTACAAGTGGTAAATTGGCGCACAGGGTTTGGCAATAAGCTGTCTTTTGCAATCACCCCACACTTGTTGACTCTTGGTACGGGTCACTCCCGTACAGGATTCAGGGCCTCAAGCAGTCTGATGGGACCTCTTATCGCTACTAGCCTATCCTAAACACCCACTCCAAAATAAAAAACAACTTTTGCGAAATAAACTAGGGTTATCTAAGAAACCAGCATTTCATTTATTTTTTGAATCAATAAAAGCCAACATCTCTAACCAAGGTAAAACCGTTGCTTGTGAAGTTAATATGAATTATTCATACTCTATGGCGCCATGAAAACAAAATGTTTCCCAGGATTCTCTGAAGATAGCAAACTGTCAAGACCTGCACACTAACCTACCACTTGTGCCAGAGATGATGATGATGATGATGATGCAATACATAGATGTATCCATGTTGCAGTGAAAGCTGGGCGCCAGAGCTTCAATAAGTACACAACAAAAAAATAATAAAGCCAGCCGTTTGCGGACAGTGCTCCGACAACGAAAACAGGTGACGAACCCGCGAGGGTGAAGTACCCTAAAAAGCTGGGCAATGCTATCAGTTTGGCCACTCATTCTCACACATAGTTGGTCTCAAACGAGGTGTTATTACTAGATTTCACGCACGTAGCCCGGGGTGGCCCGCAGCAAGTAGTTCGGTCCTCCTAGAGAAGTGTCTTGCCCTCTGTAATTCTCCACCCAGGTAGAGCAGTCCTTCCAACTGTTAGTGACGAAGACATTTTTTGGAAAATAGGAAGCTTTCTTTAATTGTACTGCAAGAATTGATTTATGCGTAGATCTCATTGGCACCTTTCTGTGCATATTGCTGCGAACCATTGTTACCTTTATTTATTGGTTTCAACAGCCACCAGCATGTGACCTTATCGCTTTCTTCACTTCGCTTGTACTATGCTGAATAATCTTGTGGTCTTTGTTTGTTCACACTCAGTTTTGCAAAGAGTGGACTTCACCATTATCTTTGCCGCGCAAGATTCGTCAAAATGTCTAGAATGCTTACCACCACATGCATCTGTTTCCATATGTTCCAGGTTGTCATCATCACCTTTGGCTAGGTTATCTAGATGCTTCTTCGTCGAATTTAAATTGGGAGCTGCCAAACACAGTGGGCATTATCTTTTTGAGCACCAGCGAGCATGTTTGCTGCTATCGACTCCACGAAGTTGTAGTTCTTTTACGAGCGAAGCTCAACCCAATAAAGAGTTGCTTTCAGTGCTACTATGCCTGTTTGTTCTTTTGTGCGCACAGCATTGTCACCACCACGTGACAATATGCAAACCTACATTTGTCTCAGAGTTAGTCTATGACACTAAATGTATGTGGCAAAATGACTTTAAATGCATTTCAAACCCCTATTACACAGCTCATCCCTTCCCTGCAGCAGTGGCTCAGTGTTTAGAGTGCTTGGCTACTGAGCCAGAGGGACCAGTGTTCAAACCCAGCTGTAGTGACTGCATTTCAGGGGAGGCGAATCGTAAGATGCTCCAGCACTGTGCGATGGCAGCACACATTAGAAAGTTCAGGTAGTCAAAATTGTTCACAGCCCTCTACTACAATGCCTCTCATAGCTCAAATAGCTTTGGCTTGTAGAACTCAATAAATCAAAGCTCAGTAAAGTGAATTAAAGGGGAAATTTGCAGTGGGAGT
This sequence comes from Amblyomma maculatum, assembly GCF_055883805.1. Lineage (NCBI taxonomy): Eukaryota > Metazoa > Arthropoda > Arachnida > Ixodida > Ixodidae > Amblyomma > Amblyomma maculatum. Next base: position 101,411,634 of record NC_139350.1, on the reverse strand, counting down.
CATAGCAAGGACCATGCTTCAGGGCTTAGAAAATGCACCGACAAGTGCATATTAAAATGTATGTGCATAACCCACTTTTAAAAAATAAGAGGCAGTTTTCTGTAACTATATTCTTGTTGTTTAACATTAGAGGTCCATTTACTGTGCAGCTCTGATACAATGAACACAATGTGACCATCAGGTTCATTAGAAATAGGCTTGACTGTATGGAATAGTAGTATGAATATTATACGCAATATAAGTGGCTTCGATACCTTTTGGAATGCTGACATCAGTTGCCTTCTTTGGACTGCAGTTACTCCATGCTTGGTCAAACTCAGCCAGCGCCACTCGGCCTGTGCCACATGAAAATGGCAGAGCAACTGCCTCACTTGTGGCCAAGTTTCCAGAAGTGCAGCTTTTTCCGCGGCACTGTTGTCCGTCATGAATGCCTGTGGGTTCTTAATAGACAGAAAACAGTTACATAAATGGCATATAATGTAGAGGCAATGTTAGCACATAAATGGTACTTTTGCAAATATACACACCTTTCATTTGGGCGGCAAATGGGAAACCATACTAAAATGATCTATTTGCCAAGTGAATAAGTTGAGAGCCTTGTTTGCAGGGGACACATGTTGGTCCATCAGCTGGCACAAAGGAAGAACTGTGCAAATGAGACACAGGTGGCAAAGAGGCAAAAGACACGCAAATCCGTGCTTATGTGTGTCTTTGTCTCTTCGCATTCATTACTCATTTTGCAGTTCTTTCCATCTGTAACAAACCAACTAGCTCAACAGCAGTCTGAGAACTATGTTTTGGTTGCTACTTGTTTATGTTATTATTTTTATTGTTTCTGTTATTTGTGTTTTGTCATTTTTCAGCTCTTGGCTCAGTGGGGATGGCATTTTTTTAGTGCAGCCTTCATATTAATATGAGTTTGAGACCACTGGTATATACCACTCTCTCTTGCAGACTTTGTGACAAAAAGAGTTAAAAGGATTGCTGTAGAGGAGGAGATCATTAACAAAAAGAGTAGCAGTGAAAAGGACAAGTTGATATGTAATTTAAGACCAGAACTTGCATAGGGTCATCTCAAATTGCCAGTACTGTCTTGATACCAATTTGGTTATCAATACTATTCAAAAGTGGAGACAGCGGCCAGTACTCAAACATTAGTTGAGCATTTTGTGCCGAGCTGTTGCGTATCTTGGCTAATGCAAGAAAAATTGTTACACAACTGGCTTTTTCCAGCATTGGCATCATTTGTGGTCTGGCCTTTAAACTGCTAATTTAATTTTTCATGTTTTTAAATTAACGTACATGATTTGCAGTGCAAGTATTTTTTAAGTTGTAATTAACCAAACCCCATTTTCTGTGAATAAGTTGTATGCTCACCTCGAGCCCACCAAAACAAAAGGGGTAACTGCTCTTGAGGAGACCAAAAGCAGCTACATATCCATGTGTGGTTTGTGCATTGTGAACCACGACAGCAATGGGCACAGCCCCTGCAGCTGTGGCAGTCAGCACCACAGTCGCGGTGCTTCTTGCCGTGTCGCAGGATGCCGTGGAATCGATGAAGATCATCTCCGAGGCAGACTGTAGAAGCTGTGCACGCCTCATAATCGAAGTTACAACCAGAACTGCCCAGCAGCCAGTGGCTTCATCTATGCATATCTTCACGTCGATGCCTGCACAGAATATTCAAATATTGGCACAACATACTAAATTTTGAGCCTGCTTTCGCAAATAGCGTTCATTTATATTCATTCATTTTATTCCTCGACTTACAACAAGACAGCTGTGGCCTACAAAGCTCAAGGCAGTTATTGCATCACTGATGAAATATGCACTTGAAGACAACATGAAATTGACCTTTGCAGGCAGATTACTTCATCATGATAAATAGACTGTGCTCAATAAAAATCAGAATTTCACAAGCTGGAACGGCCAAAAACTGAATATTGCTGATTTGCCAAAATAATGATTTCGCCAATAGGCTGCATCCCATGGATAGGAATGTTTTGGCACAGATTCCATAATCTAGGGTGCATTCCTATCCATCTTAGAATGGTGGTCAAGAGTACTTTCTCTCACAGACATCGTGAGTTAGAACAGAGTGGCGGGGAAAGTTTTATATGCAAATTTTCACCAACCAGCACATTTTTTGGTGCCATTCAGACCTCAGCATTCCTAGAAAGAGAGATTTAACAGATTTTTGCTAAGAGCTAAAACCAAATGACGCTTGTCCCAAATTTTCCCTCTTATGGTCACTTCTAGGTTCACTTACAGGGTATCCCTTGCTACTTTAAATGATGGCCATGTATCTCAACACAAAAACCACTATATTCCTTTTCTTCCTTCAGCAAATCAAATGTATCAAAGTTAAATCGGCTTGCTAAAGAATGTTTTGTTACTCAGATGCTGCCAGTGGGGAATTTATAGAGTCCAAATCCTGTAGCTTAGCCTTTCTTTTATTTAGGAATATTAATTTTTTTATATAAAACTCCAAGGTCAATTTAAGCACTTGTGTTTGTTTGGCACTTCTACTTGCATATACATTTCTTTAGTGCTGCAGAATTTAGAACATCTCAAGGTTGTGGCTGCGTACTCTTTAAATCGTCACTTATGCTGCTGTTCTCTACTGTAACCATACACTGCACCTTTTCGGAAGCCGTAGCTCATTGCATTTTATGACCGACATTGATTTAATGAATGTGAATTGTTGAGGCTGAATGAAATAGCCTAGCCAGAGATGACGGCGCCTATTTTTACTGCTTATAAGCATACTGCCCACTACTTCACTGATATAACGGCTACCTTCATGCATATATCCAGTGGCAGACGAAATTATCTGCTTTAATGATATCCGTTAGCCTGCACATTTTTTTTAACAATAGGGTCACAATTGCTCACGTGTGAAACTCTGTTTTAATAGGTCTCAGCCAGGTCTTCTATGTTGGCCACAGATGAGGGAGCTCACTGAATAGATACAAATGCTCCTGCAGTTTCTTCTTTTTCGGTTCTATTAGTATAAGTAACATATATTTTGCACATATATTGTGCTTCATAAGCATGCATACTATTGTTTTCCATTACATTTCACTTCAGTCTGTGCACTATTGTTACATACGCTTCAACCTCTGTGGCTCTGTGCCATGATGAAAGGTAAGTTGATTACAATGGCATTAATTAATTTGCAAACTCGCCTTTGGATAAGTACTCCGGCAAGTTTTCCTTGCAGCTTTGTCAAGGGATCAACAATGGTGCCATGGTGCTCCCGCTGCCATGCCTCGAAGAGGTGATAAATAGTCCTTTTTGTGGGATTCACAGATCCGCTAGCGAGCTGCAATGTGCTTGCAGCATCTTCCATTATAGCAAGGCTGCTCTCATGTAGACGCCTGGCTTCTGAGGGTGAGAAGCCCTGGGCAAAGTACTCCCGAAACTTCTCCTTAGTCTCGTTGCTGCAGCGCAGAAGGCGGAGGGCATCTGCACTCTCAACTGCATGGTTGTGCTGTAGACTTAACTTCATGACAGCACACAGAGGAGGGTCTCGGCGAAGGAAGATGTCATTCTTCGCTGTGCGCTTGTTTACAAGCTTCACTTTTATATCAACCATGGCCTCGCACTTTGTGTTGCGTCGGCTTGAGAGTTTGCCTCTCTCACTGAGGTGACAGTGCCACAGTTTGTGACATACCATCCTGCCATAGGGAAGCAAAAGAACAAATTTAGGGTGCAGTACACTGCAAACATAATAATAGTACAGCTTTCTTACATTTATGCCCAACACATGTTACTAATTATTCTGAACTTTATATTCATCACTAAGTCACATTAATATGCAACAGCAGGCTTTTTGTATTGTTAGTACAGTTGCTTCATAATACCACAAGCGAAGAACACGAAGGATTCAACACAAAGGCATTGTGCTGGCAGGATATGTTAACTATGCGAGAGCATAGAATGTGGGCTGGCTTCAATGCAAGGCTACTTCAATTTAGCTGTCCGGAAGTAAGCCAGATATTGGTATACATATGTAATTAATCTAAATTATCAGGTTTCTGGGCAAACCTTGGTCGGCCTTATTGCATATGACTGTCCAGCCAAGATCATATTTAGAAGCTGTAATCTCTAAACGGACTATGAAACAATATTTACCGGGGCTAGAAAAACGTTCGAACTACTGATATTCCATGTAACTGCCCTACAAAATCTCTAGCACCAAAGATCTCAGCGATCTAAATTCCGCAAAGGGACATGACAGAGAAGTGTAACTTTACCTTTTGCATTTCTCCTCTTTCCTAACGCTGTACACGGTCCACGCCGTGTTTGTGGCCGCGCTGTAACGTGCTACCCATTCTGATGCACTTGCTTCGCTGTCTATGTTGCTGCGCAATACGATACCATTTCCAGATGATGTTGCAGCTTCGCGCACACAGCACCAGCCGAAGCTAAGTGCTTCATCTGGCTCGGCGTCCATGCGGCCGAGTCGGCGACACCGGCAATCGCCGCTCAAGTCCAGTATTCTCACTTGACACGCTCTTAACTCTTAACACACTTTGAACGTTCCGTGTCAAAAAACAACCCAGACGGCCACTGACGTCCGACGGACAACCGAACTCGGCCGCAACTCGGCGGCCGATTTCGGACGTCCGCCGGAATTCCGGCGTACGTACGAAAGCGGATGGTCGAATCCGTTCGCCCAGCGGACAGCCGCCGTACGTCCGCCACTGGATTTGCTTTTACACAGCTATGATATAGATTGTAGTCGTCGTGCTCATCTGTACTGCGTATAAATCAGTAATGCCGTCAAGTCTGCATTATATGATGCCAGAGCGAATCGATGCGATAGAAAGCGTTTCCATTAAACAGTTTTTTTTTTATTTTCCGCGTGTTTCATCGTTGAATTCTATCAAAAAATTTTGATAAGTTAAATGACCATTAAACATTTTTCTATCATGATGCTTCGGTGAAATTTTAATCAGTGGCTGAATAGACGCAGCAAGCAGCAAGCTCAAAAAGAACGAAACCGAACCTATCCTCAAAAAAATCTGAAATGAGCCAATCCAATCCACCTGACAAGTTGAAGTTTAGTCATGGAAGATGGCTTCACGTTTCCGTGTTCTGCATTTTCTGCGCAGTTACAAATACCTACGGCTGTAATGCACTGCTAGCATTGTTTTTGCTGTGGCTTGGTGCGGCTGGCACACTTTGTTCACCCGCTGATTCCAAAGTAAGTATTTCACCGAACTTTTGTTTCTTTAGTTGAACTTTTCGATGCACCGATAGTGGTGAGCTTTTGCGTAAGGAAACAGCTCTGTACAGCAGCCGAACGGTCAAGTGTTTTAGGCGAGACTGACAGGATGGCTCCGCGCCGACTAACTAAAGTGCAGCCTCAAGTCTGAGGGCCATCTTTTCGGCATTACTGGACGCTGCGCCAGTAAGCAGCGCAACTTCTCTGTCTCTGATAAAGGAGTGCCTGCCCGAGCTTTAAAGGAGTTCATTTGTTAACCATGCGCAACGTGCTGAGTTGTAAAAACTATACGAGAAAACTTTTGCACTGCTCGCGCCTATCGTGCGACATGCCTACACTTGTGAAAACGTCGCGAGTTTTTTTTTTTTTTTTTTTTTTTAATGGACAGCCGCTGATCTTTCTCTCTCGAGCTTTACGGCAACTACAGTTTCTAGAAGGAACGGCTGTAGCTACTAAATAACTAAAGGTTTAGTACTCTCCTTCAGCTTTGACAAACCAGGACAGCACCTTGCGCATGTTGGTTATGCATGTGGTACCGAACCGCGCAGAACAACCGGACAAGGAGATGAGAGAAAAAAAAAGTCAGCACTTGTCTTTTTCTTGACCCGTTGTTCTGCGCTGTTCTGGCACGAATTTGACATACCGCCGCCGCGATACAGTTGGGCTGTGAGCTCTGGTGCCTGCAACGCCTTCTTTTATGCAAAACAGGCGTACTGGGAGGCCATGCAAGCCGCGGGCTCAAAAAAAAAAAACTAGTTGAGCTAAAGTGAGATGAAAACAAAATTGTTGTTGCTTTGTCCTTACGGATATTCAAAGGCTCCTCAGAACTTCACTGCATTATTGACAGCGAGATAATGCAAAGCTACACTAGAGCCATGCAGCACCTTATAGTGCATGATACTGAGCTTATGTCTCGCACTGAAAGCTCTTACCATGTTCTTAGATTATTATATTAAAGTAGCTTTAAACCCATGCTTGTTAATACAGTGATAGCCATAAATTGAATCTAGGGCATCATGCTCACATACAAGGCTTCTGATAACCGCTGGTCACATGATGTGGGCTAAAGCAGAAACCTGTACCTGGTCATCTTACAAGCATTTGTGCAATTGATGCTTTTAATGTGTTGTAAAAGTTTTTGTGTTCTGTTTCTGTATGGGAATGCTTTCCTTATTGAAGGCTAACATTTGGCTTGCTACAGCAAAACCTCTGCCTAGTCATCCTAAAAACAGCACCGCAGTTGGTGCTTTTAGTGTGTTGTAAAAGTATTTGTGTTCTGCTTCTGTATGGCAATGCTTTTCTCGTTGAAGACTAGCATGAGGCTTCCAAAAATATTTCAGATGCCATTTGCTGTAGCCGATTTCGTAGGCCAACAGGAAGCAGCACATTGAACATGGAAAACTGTCATCCACGGGGGAAAAACAGCAACATCCCTTTGCATTCTCATTTCTTTGGTATGGCTAAAAGTGAGTATTGTATCATTATCTATATTATTAATATTGAATCATGATTGTCAGTGTTGAAGTTGTTTGAGCGTGATGATTTTAAACACACAGGGCATCCCTTCGACATTAAGGTTTTAGCTTGTTTACATGTAGGATGTAGAACTGGTTTCAACAAACTTTATGCAGCAAATTCTTTTTACATTGTCCACCATGTTACTTTTTGTCATTGTCCATTGAAGTAAATAACCAGTATTTTACGTTTACACAGTCGTCCACTCTTAGCTTGAATGGGAATGTGTGGCATGCAGTTTGCAAAATAGCAATGCATCCGTCACAGCCATGCATCAAGGCTAAGTGGCTTGTGCGTAGAGGGACCAGCCGCTCCATCTTCACGCCATCTGCCTCTTTGCTCCGGTGTGCAGACGTGCATTGAGGCAAAGTGGTTTATGTGTAGAGAAACCAGGAGCTTCTTTGTCACATCTGGCTGTTTGTTACGGTGTGCAGATGCGCATCGAAGCAAAATGGCTGATGTGTAGAGGGACCAGGAGCTGCTGCTTAACGTCCTTCGCCTCTTTACTACAGTGCACAGCCGTGCATTGATGCTAAGTGGCTTGTGCATGGAGGGCCCAAGAGCTGCAGCTTCACGTCTGCCTCTTCGCTCAGGTACGCAGGTGCGTATTGAGGCAAAATGGCTTATGCATAGAGGGACCAGGAGCTGCTGTGTGGCGTAGTCTGTATATTTGCTATGGTGCGTATCGAAGTACAATGGGGGGGCTTGTGTAAAGGTACCATGAGCTGCTGCGTCATGTCGTCTGCCTCTTTACTATGGTGCGCAGGCATGCATCAAGGCAAAGTGGCTTATGCATAGAAGGACTAGGAGCTGTTGCTTCACATCTGCTATGATGCGCAGCTGCGTATTGTGGGTGGTGGTGGAAAACATTGCCATCAGATACAAATACAGGAGGTTACTCACTAGCTGACCCTGAGGGGGCCTGTCCTGACAAAAGCAAGGGGTCCCTAGTTTGGGACCCCAGTGGTGGTAGAGGGACTAGAGGCTGGTACTTCACGCTGCCTGCCTCTTCGCTACGGTGTGCAGCTGCGATGGATGCAGTGGCATCTCAAAAAGTGCATGCCACGCACTCGCATGTTCAGCCTGAGTGGACGACTGTGTACCTGCTATAGCTTTGTTATTCATAGAATAAACCTAGGCCAAGTTGGATAAATTATAGCTCACCTCATATGTGGTCAGCAAAGAAAAGCCACTCCAGAAAATCTGATGCATTTACTGTCATAGGATTCTTATTCATATACATGCTACTGACAAGTCAGATTCTTCACCCTCAGAAATGCCAGAAAAATAACCAAGGGTGCGTCTGCAATAGTCTAGCTTGCTCTTTCTCTGCAGACTTGAGTCAGATGTGTGTTCCATTGCTGTGGGTGGGACAGGTGTGAATCTTTGATTTTTAAGCTTGCAACAAGTATGTTATTGTAGTTTAAAGGCAAAACGGTACTAATAATCGCAGCCCCCCGTGGCCTTTATCCCCTTTTAATAGTGTTGCTAGACACTGAATTATTAGTTTACTCTGCACTGTTTCTGTCTAGTTAATGTGCGGAGATGTGCATATATTTATATGACTTGGAGTTGTCGACTTTGCACTTAGAAACATTGTAGCGTTATCTGATGTGTTGCTTTCATTTCTTTAATGATTTCTGTAAGGGATCGGTGGGTATGCTAGGCACCATTATTAGTCTGCTCTTTTTGGGTCACCTGTTCAATGCCCAGCTGCGGCAGTCTCCCACTTGCCCTCGGACAGGAGGCGGAGAGACGCGCACAGAGAGGCAGCTACAGCAGCTACAGTGCTTAACGGAAACGTAGGCAGAGAGGGAAAGAAGTCCCCTCTTCCGAGGACTTTGCTGTCGCACTCGAAGACGCGGGGACAGGCAGTTTGTTCTCGTTGCTGTGTCATGTAGGGGGCTCATTTTTATTTAAGGAGCTTTACGAACAGTATACAACTAAGGGGTCCTTAGTACGCTGACTGGACCCATCACCTGGAGGCAGCACAGCTTTGAAACGAGCACCTCTTTTGGAAGAACTGCTTATCGTTCAAAGAAAAAACACTGTCAGGCTGTCAGGTTGAAGGGTGTAAGGCCCTCTTCCTTGTTTGGGAGCCCATAAAAGTGACAATTATTCAGTGCAGGCGCGCTGAGTGGGGTCTCGTTGAGGATTCCAACCCTGGATGTCAACAATGGCGGGAGATGGCGGCGTTGAAAAAGGGCAAGTGTGTAACAGTGACGGTATGATGCGGAGCGGGAGGATGTGGGTTGGCTCTTCTGATGTGGTCCGCAATGGTGCTGACTCCGACGCCAATAATTGCAATAATTGCCCTGTAAAAGGAGCCGCCAAGGATGCAAGCTTTGGGCAATGGTTGCGCACGTGGGACACCGTTTTGATGGGTTCTAATTTTTTTTTCTTTTTTTTTTCCTAGGGGAGAGATTTTGGCATGTGACCTAGTTAGCCAATCATTTCGAGGTCCATTCTCTAGATTCTGTTTGTTGTGAAACGAATTTGTTGTCCCTTTTGCATTGCTTGTATTAGGGAGAGGGTGAAGAATTTATGAAAGTGGAAAGACATGCCGAAATGTTTGTTAGCCAGTCATGTGTGAGTTCGTTGTCATTGGGGATGAGAAATGTGGGCGGAGTCCCTAAGTTAATGAAACGGCCCCGCAGCCAGGAGAACTCGTTCTGAGCTAGATTTTGATCTCTTTCCTCTTCGGCATAGATCATGGTCATTGTTTCACCTGTTGTAAATATGTACATTCATGTATAAAATTTTCAGTTCATCTTCCTCTCCGTGTGCAAGTTGTTGTGGCCAGATGCAGTAAATTCACTATTTTCATTTCTATATAACGTGCCTTTCTGAAGATGGTGAGCTCTTTTGTCCAATCCTGTAAGAAAGCAGCAAAGCGCTCCCAAATCTTCCACAAAACTGTGTGATATCTTTAATACTAACTGCGGCTTGGTGTCACTCAAAACATGTAGTTGAGGTAGATTTCTCCCCCCCCCCTTTTTGTTCGTTCAAATGAGGACCAGCGGACAGTAACTCTTGCTTTTGTAATGCCCTAGGCCCCGCCTTAAGGCAGTACTCCAATGTCAATACCATTTTTATAGCTATGGCTGTCCAACAGCACTGTCTTTTATACACTTCTTTTACTAATCTCTTACCCAAGTGGTGGCTTATACTGCGGGGGCGAAAGTCTCTGGACAGTATGTCTAGATTTTGGACTAGAATCGCGATGTAAACGAATTGTGACCTTATTTCTCTTGCACACATGAAAGAACTAACGTTCAACTTTCACATCGACAAGTATGGTCCGAGTTTCCTGGTCGATGTGAAAGTTATGTGCTTTGATTGCAGTTTGTGTAGTCCACACACTTGTCCCCGATATTACATAGGGGCAAATTAGGCGCCTTTACAGGGGCAGTTTCTTTGGCGCCCACTACCTTCCCCATAAAAAAGCTACAATGTTTCTTGCGAACAGTTGGCTGCATTTATAAATACCATTATTTTTTTTGTAATTTGTTGTGCGTAGTTGAGAAATCCATGACATACATGCACAGCTGGTTGCCAGAATTATGCAACCATATTTCAGTAACTAACATTCATGCTGCATGCTGCCGGTAATGCATCAGGAGCTTGTGGTTGTCAGCTTTTTGTGTTTTGTGTGACTATAAGCCTTGCTATTGTAATGTCACATATAGCGCTGTGGGTAAACAAATAACTTTACTTTTAACTCTTGTAGAAGCATGAACACTGCGCAATCACTGCGGCGGGCTATGCTTCCACATCGGGCTTTAGCCACATGTCAAATGTCTATCTTTATTCTGCTGCAGCAGCTTGCATGTTATCAGATAAGTTACTTCGTCGCAGCTGCTCTAAGGAGACGCTTTCTAGATGCTTGTAGCCTAGATGTTGATGTCGATATACCCCCGACACGCCCAGGCAATGTCTTCGGTAGAGGGTACATGGAAACCAGCAAAATGTGCAGTTTACAGAACAAAAAGGTAACAATTTTAAATGATGTTATTATTGATCACTTCTTTTCAGAGCAGGAACAATTACTTTAGAAATCTGCCTGTTAAACCGCTCAAAGTGCAGGTTTCTGCCTCCAATGCGTACCTGTGTAATACTGCAATGCTCTGGCTGTGCTTTATGTTCATATACAGCATCCTTTATGCTTAGTTTCTCTGCATGTGCACTCCATGTCTTGGGCATTGCTGAGGGTGCATAGCAGCAAGCATAACATGCCATGTTTGGTCAGAGTGGCATGTTCAAAAAGACGACATAAAAACATTAAAATACTGAATGCCAGGTTCTGGTCAAACTACGTTTGTATATTTTGTTATTCTGCATGGGTTTTGCTGCAGTTATATGACCTTTCTATATAGTATGTGACAGTTCTGAATGGAGATGCATGCGTACAGTGCCATCTGGAAAAAGCAATTGAGAGAAACTGGCAGTTGCCCTTGGAGATGTGTAATCAAAGTTCAGCACAGATAACTTGAATTTAATTTTCCCTTCTATTGCAGGAGGAGCCCAGCCTGCTCTTTCCATCTTAGGCCTGAAAGACCAGCAACAGCTGATCGAGCAAATGCACAGGATAGTAACTGCTCCTGGAATCCCGGCCTGCGGAGGCCGCCCACAGAGAACTCGATCATCTCCTTGCTAATTTCGAAATATTAGGTTTCAATAAATACCTTTTCCTCCACCACCTCCCCAAGGGAAGAGCTGTCACGGCCAAGGATAATTAAAAAAAATTATTCAAGTAGATTCTTAATACTCCCGTTGGCCTGCATTTTACCATGCCATTCCTTAACATCGATATTTTTTTAGTGTAGACTATTTATGCATGCAGTTTTTGCAATAAAGCAAAAAAAAAATGCTTTTTTTACAACCTCGCATGCTGGTATGCCTATGCACTTAGCATGTTTTCAGGAATGGTGCATTTGTGTAAAGCTCAGCTAGCATATGTGCCTCTTTGATGGAAGTTTTAATTGCACACTACTGTTCAGTGCTTTGTGTGTGAAAGTAAAGCAGACAACAGGAAACTTGAACCTGTTGCATATTCTGTTGTCTGCTTTACTCTCACGACAAAGGCATTGAGCACTAGTATGTGATTGAAATTTCCATGGCACATGCTTGCTGAGCTTTACACGAATGTTATTGGCAAGTTTTTACACCAATAGCAGGCCCTGCAAGCATGTTCCGGGAAACGTCCGAATGTCCGCCTGCGGCTGCCCGTCGGACGTCCGTGGGACGCGATCCGGATCCACGAACGATAGTCCGACGGACGTCCGCTGTACGTATATCGAACATAACCGGACTTCCGTCGGATGTCCGAAGGTCCGAAAACGGACGTCCGTCGGTCGACCGTCGGACGTCTATGGCCGTCTGGGAAGTTACATGTGGTAACAAGCAGCCGAAGCAGCGGCGTGCACTCAGTAGATGTGCATGTCCTAAAGCCAAATTCGTGTAAGTTTGCGCGAAATGACTGAGCGGAATGCGCGAAATGACTGCGTCGACTGCTTTCTTTGAAAACCGCGCCTTTTTATTTTACAATAGATGGCAGTACAAGCGTGAGCGATGAGAAGTTTTGTTTGCAAGCATCAAGTTTCAAACCTGTTGAATATATTATAAAACACACTTTCTAATATATACAAATATTTAGCATAAATAATCAAACCGCTAACAAACAATTACTTGTTTTTGTTGTGTTTGTTTTAATGGTGGCGCGTACGTAACTTCCGGGACCCACCCGTTGAGAAGACGGAATCACGCTCACGGCTCTGCGTTTTCAAAAAAAAATTTAAAGTAGGAATTAAGACTTACTCTACTATATCCTTAGAATTTTGTTATGTCAATTCTGTTGCGGATGGTATTATCACCAAAACGACATATTTGATAGAGGCGCAGCTGTGCACGTTCGTAGAATATGCTAAAGGACGTAACAACGGCCCTCCTTTCGCCAAACTGGTGGACCTGCCTGAGCCTTGCGTCACCTTTACGCTCCCACCGAAGTACGGATCCTTCTCGGATCGCACACGACCAAAAACGGACAGTTTAAGCATACCTGAACCAACACCCCCTGGACTAAGAGAAGGCCTGCGCAAGTCCCCCTCTCGACAGTCCTACGTCACGACAGTGAGATCTGCGGATAGATCGGCGGCGCCGAGCGCAAGCGTCCGCAAGCAAGGCGTACTGGAATGACTCGGCCTGAGTGTGCGTGGCATTGCAGTCGGCCGGGATCCTTCTCGGATCGCACACGACCAAAAACGGACAGTTTAAGCATACCTGAACCAACGCCCCCTGGACTAAGAGAAGGCCTGCGCAAGTCCCCCTCTCGACAGTCCTACGTCACGACAGTGAGATCTGCGGATAGATCGGCGGCGCCGAGCGCAAGCGTCCGCAAGCAAGGCGTACTGGAATGACTCGGCCTGAGTGTGCGTGGCATTGCAGTCGGCCGAATATATTACCCGGATAACACAGCAACAAGAAACATCAGCTGACCATATTGCCGCTCCCTGTCTCCTTTCAGCTGCTAGGTAACACCCCCGCAAACGAGTTGTGGGCGCGAAAATCTATACTTAACAGAATGAATGAAACTGCTGGACTTCTTAATGTCAAAGAACATTTCCCTTTTTTTTACCTTGCACTCGTGCTCTTTTTAGCGTCATTTTGCTTATTCGTTTTTGACGTTCTCTACATAGTGCTCATTATAATCACATCTGTTAGTGTAGGGATATTTACACTGAATAATGAGTGTGAAATTGCCTTGGATCGATGCTCATGAGGAAGAAAACCCTGGCCTTCATGGAATACGTTCCTGAAAATGTGTGCGCGCGTGTGTGCGTGTGTGTGTGCGTGTATAAGTGTGTGTGCGCGCGTATGTTCGTGTGTGCGTGTGTGCGTCTGTGTATGTGTGTTCGCGCGTGTGTGTGTATGTGCGTGCGCGTATGTGCGTGCGTGTGTGTGTGTGCGTGCCTCGGTGCTTCAAGCCTGCCGAAAATTCGAGCAGGCTAAACAATGACGTCACGGGCTTCTCTTTGAGCGCCTGCAGAATACGGCGGCTACGTTACCCGGCGATGATCTGGCCGCTCTGCGACAGCCTTCTCATTCCGCGACTATAACTCGGATCGTCGGTCCAAAACAAGAGGCCTTAGCTAATGCGCCACTCATATCTCTACTGCCCGACACCGCGGCCATGATACAGGCCGTTGTCCGCCAGCAGCTTGCCAACGTCGGCCTCTTCTCCACCCCCGTGCCGCTCTCGTCACCATCGCGTCCTGTTCCACTAAAGGCCGCTGAAACCACCAGTCAAGCCCCCCCCCCCCCCCCGCATGTTGCTACCTCAGTCGCAATCCTGCACAAAGGCGTACGTCTGACAACAGGCCAATTTCTTTCATTTGCTGTCGAGCCGGCAACACTTCGCGCTATTGCCGAAGCCCTACCTGCCCCAGCCCTCGTTCCTATTACAACGCTGACCGTCGGTACTACTATGGACCTATACGCTTCTCTGCCCAACCTGAAGAGCTCCGCTCCGCGTATGAGGAGCCTGGACACTTCCCTTAACCAGATGAACCTCGCACCGACGCTGTCTCAAGTGTCCGTCGCTCCATTCGTTCTCGATCTCCGCGACATCGTCGCTCCCGTTCACCGGTACCTCGTCGCAGTTCCTTCCCATCATACGCCGGCACCTACTCGAGAAACTAGCGAGTGCAGCCCCCGGGACACCGCGCGCGGACACCAATATATCCTGGTAATAACGGACCACTATTCCAAGTGGGTTGAGGTTTTCCCCCTTAGGAAGCTTGTGTCAGAACGGATTTGGGAGAAACTGTTGGAGACATTCACTCGTTTCGGTTTCCCTTCCGACCTCATTACAGACAATGCTTCGTATTTCACAAGCAAAGTCTTTGCTGATTCCTGTCGGGCGCTTCAAATCCGCCACAGGAAAACGAGTCCCTACCACGCTCAGAGCAACATAACCGAGAGAGTGAATCGGAATGTTAAGAGTATGCTGGTCGCGACGACCGAGCAGCACAGAGATTGGGACGCACGGCTGTCCGAACTGGCTTTCGCCACTAGAACAACCGTGAACAGGTCGGTAGGTATGACACCTGCTTACTTGAATTTTGGGAAAGAGATCGCTTTTCCGCTAGAGAACGCCCTACTTGACGCGGCGGGGCCCGCGCCCCCTCCGCTTACACAGTACGCGGCAAAGCTCCGCGAGCGCCTTGAGGCAGCGCAGCGCGAGGCTCGTGAAAACCTCGATGTCGCGCGCATGGAGCAAGCGGATCAGTACAACAAAGGTCGTCGTCACGTCGTTTTCAACACGGGCGACTTGGTACTGAAAAGAACGCACCCGCTTAGTAACGCAGCGCGTGGTTTCGCCGCGTCGCTAGCGCACAAGTGGGTTGGACCGTTCGAAGTTACGGCACGGACTACGCCACTCACCTACCAGCTGCGGTTGTTGGCGAGCGGTGAAACCGCTGGTCCGGCGCACGTCGCAGACTTGAAAGCTTACCACCTTCGCAAGGACGATAACTGCGAAGCGGGGGAAGCTCAAAGTGATGCAGCGATCTCCCCCAAAGTAAGGCGTACAGGTAGCAACCCGGTTCGCAACCGACGCTATAACCTAAGGCCAAGGTAGTGCACTACTTTGTCTAACGTCTTTGCTTCTTTCAGAATGCATTCTGATAAGATTTTGCAGCAGCCAGATGAACTACCGTCGCTGGGGCGGGAAACCGCACCCAGCGCATGGTTCAAGGAGGGGCCACTTAAACAGGGGGTACCCCCCTAGTTTGTAGTGGTTGGTGGCCCATCATCGTGACCAGCGCGGCCATGCTGGCCGTCTTCAACGAGTTGGATTGGAGCCCGCTGCCCAGGCCTGGAGTACAGGCCTCAGGAAGCCAGGTGTGCCCGTGGCGGAAACGCCTGCTGCAATGTACATCCAGCAAGGCGCCACGTGGAGAGGGGTCAGCGATGTAGAATAGCAGCTCAGGGCCGCTGCCAGGCGTATCCGTGGCCGAGCCCAGCTGCGCTGTGACCCCGAGGATGTGGCCGCTGCCGGAGAGGGACCAGCCGGAACAGTCCCCCCATGCCTGCTGCTTCCACGGACCAGCTGAGATGGCATGGCATCCCGCCAGAGCCTGGCGACAAGGCTTCATATTTTACGCCGACCCGGGCTCGGACATGGACATGGCCCGGCTGTTGGCGGAGCCCGGGTCGGACGCTGAGGGGGGGGGGGAAGATGTAGGGCTCGTGGCGCGCCGCGCTTTCGAAGGCCGCGCCACTTCCCAATGCTCCCTGCGCGCGTGCCTGTTTCCCTCTCCCCGCTCGCGCGGGGATAACCGGTCCCGCGCGAGGGGGCTATAAAAGAAGGCACGCGCCGCCGCCTCGCCCTCTTCTTGGTCCCTGGCGCTTCCTGGTCCCTGGCTCGTCGCTCCCGCTTCCCTCCCGGCTCTCCACGGAAACGACCCGCAGCCACCCGGACGACAAGATCCCTGTGAGATTAAATATGTTTGTTATACGGCCCACTGTGTGTTTGTCGTGCGCATCCCTCGGGCAGAGGAATCGCCCACAGTACTTGTTGACGAAGTCCCAGTTTCTGCTCTTAGGGACACCGGCGTTCACATTTCTGTTCTCAGTTCCTCGGTCTGTCGACGCCTAAAGAAAATTCTTACACCCGCTACCTTATCACCCGCGCGTGTTCCTGATGGCAACACAGCTAGTGCGATTGGTCTGTGTACTGCGAGATTAGTAATTCCGACAGCCACATCCCTGTGTTATTTACAATTCTCACCAGTTGCCCTAAAGACGTTCTATTAGGCCTCGACGTTTTAACTGCACATTCCGCTCTGATTGACTGTTTTTTCGGACTACTTTTTCTATACCTGCCGCTCTGGACTGACTCAATGATGCGTCTCCGCTCCGCTACATTTACCCGCCTGGAACCACATGCCGCTGTGTATGTGTTCATGTCGCCTTTTCCCTCCATTCCTGATGGCGACTACGTTGTTTGCCCCACATGAGACGTGATTCTGCAGCTTACAATCGCTCTCCCTTAAATATTGTGCACGTAGCGAAAAGCCACACTTTTTTCCTGTGTTGAACTTCAGCTTTCTTGTGCAAGTGCTACCTGAGGGCATTCTCTCGCCAAATTTATCCCATTCTCTGACTTCAATGTGTCTGCTCGTTTTCCCGACCCTAATCCTGAAGTAATGCCGTGCACCATCCCCACCTCTAAAGCCCCGCATATCAGGAATGATTGCTCCTGATTTGAGTCATGTTCGTGCTCAAGCACTTACGAGCCTTCTGACTTCGTACACTGATATATTTGATTTCGGTGACCGTTCCTTGGGTCACACCTCCCTAGTTACTCATCGCATCGATACCGGAGGCGACAGCCTAATTGACAGAAAACCTTACCGAGTCGCCATTCCTGAAAGTCACGTCACACAGATGAAGTAGACAGGATGTTGGCAGGAGATACAGCAGACCCTTCGAGTAGCCCCTGGGCGTCACCTTCCGTGCTTGTTAAGAAGGGCAATACCTGGAGTTTCTGCGCTGATTCTGTTCAGTTCAGTCATTCAGTCGTGTCCGACTCCTCGTGACCTTATGGACCATGTCACGCCACGCTTTCCGGTCTCTCACTATCTTCCTAACATCACATAACTCCATCTGCAGCGCCTCGCACACCTTAATAAGTTTACAAAGAAAGACGTTTACCCCCCGCCCAAGATAGATGCCCTCGATTGCTTGCACGGTGCCAGCTATTTCTCTTCGGTTGATCTTCGCTCCGGTTATTGGCAGATTGCCGTCGACGAAAGAGACCGAGACAAGACCACCTTCGTAACTCCTGGTGGCCTCTAACAATTCACGGTGATGCGTTTTGGCCAGTGTAATGCGGCCGCAAGTTTCGAGCGCATAATGGACTTTCCTTTATGCGGCTTCAAATGGATGACATGCTTATGTTATCTCGATGATGTCATTGTACTTTGACCTTTTAGAGCCATCTTTATCGTCTTTATGCCCCTCTTCGAGTCTTCCCAAGAGCTGGCCTTCAGCTGAATTCAAGCTTCGTTTGACGTGAACCCAAAGTGCTCGAACGTTTGGCCGACACCCGTGGCATTTAATCCGATCCTGACAAAATTCGTGCTGTGAGTACATTTCCTGCACCCCGCTGTACCAGGGACATGCGTAGTTGTCTTGGCCCATGTTCGTATTTTGGACGGCTTTTCGCCAACTTTGCGGAGACAGGTCGTCCCCTCACTATTCTTCCGAAGAACGACGTTCCATTTTGCTGGGGCCGAGACCAACTTCGTCTTTCCTGCGCTCATTGTAGCCCTCACCATCCCGCCCATCCTGGCGCCAGTTGTCACGGTATTTGTGCCATCGTCGCCCAACAAGATGGGTCGCACTCGCGTCATTGCTGATAACGAACCTGCATTGCATAAGTGGCGCTGCAATTGTCCCCGCGGCACGCATCGAAACTGCTGCGATTAGCCGCTCGGTTCGCGATAAATGATCGAGCATATTCAGTAGACACGGAATATAAGACGCGCTACGCTGTCACACGAGCAATACCCACCAGCTGTACAACTGACGTGGTAGAGTTTCTTCTACTACACGTCATCTTGCTCTATGGTGCTCCACAGCAGCTGCTCACTGAACGTGGTCGTTGCTTTCTTGCTTGAGAAGTTGACGAAGTCCTCCGATACTGCGCAATTAAGCACTATTTCACCACCGCTTACCATACACAAGCATACATGGCCTCACCGAACGCCTCAACCGCACGCTCACAGACATGCTGCAAATGTATATTTCGGATGACCACCGGGATTGGGATATTACTTTGTCATTTGTAACGTGCGCGCTCAATTCGTCTCGTCGCAATAGAATGGGCTATCCGCCCTTCTATTTTCTATTCGGCCGCGACCCTTCAATTCCGTTTGACAGCGTACTGCCTCCCACCGCTAATGCCAGTTCCTATGTTCGTGACGGCATCTCCCGAGCTGACGCCGACCGTGTTATTGCTCGACGCCGACTGGCTTCCTCCCCAAACACTCAAAAACGACGCCATGATTCTCGTCATCGGGATTTCCACTACTCCCCGGGCTCTCTCGTCTTGCTTTGGACTCCCACTCGTTGAATTGGCCTGTGTGAGAAGCTCTTGCCACGCTACACAGGCCCTACCATGGTTTATCGCCAGTGACGTGCGTGACATGAGAGATCACCCCTGTGCATCCGTCACAAGAGTTTGCTTTGCCACAATGAAGCCGTACTACTCCAGCTGCAGTTCTCCGACATAGAACGCACCGGGACTGTGCTTTTCGCGGCGGGGGTAATGCTACATATAAATCCGATTGTAGAAGGCAGAAGACGGCGATCAATAACTGAGACAGAAGGCGAAGTGATAGCAACGGTTGGTGCTAAAAGAAGGCTGACGCTGCACTGTTTCCGTGTGTTCTGTGCTCTGTCATCAGCTGCTGTGCTTCTTGGACTAACCTCCACAAGTATCAATATCTATAACTGCGAAGCAATTCTCGTCTATTTCAGCTTTCAAGCCGATACCGCACAAAGGAAATAGACGCTTGACAAAAGTAATGCAATGCATGCCAATAATCAGTTTAACGTACAACAGCAGTTTTCATGCTGTCATAGAAGCGTGGCGCTGTTTCTTTTACAAAGCTGTCTACGAAAATAAAAAGACAAAAACTGCTTCCAAATATAACGAGACAGGCAGAGCGCCAGTGCTGTCGCTTCCGAAATTGACGGCAGCGTAGGTGACGATGTCTATCCTTTTCGAACGCCGAGCGACAAAGCAGACGATAACGGCCGTGGTCCAAGCCAAGTGCCGAGGATCCCCAGAGATGGAAATTAGCACACGTTATTCTAAGTGAGTGCTGCATTAAATATGACTCGTCATTAGTGGACGTTGCGCTTGCGCAATACTTCCGCCGCGCTCCTCCTGCACTCAGTTTCGGCTGCGTGCAGAAAAAAGTGTCAGATGTCCTCTGCCTTCAGAGACGCTGTAGTCCGGGAATTTCGACCACCTGAGGTTCTTTAGCAGGCATTTACATCAAACACAGCACACCGACGCCACTTCGTTCCGCCTCTGCCCGTGCCAGAGACCTCAAGTACAGCAGTCATGCAGGTTAGCACTGTACCATCGCGGCGGGGTTCTAGAACTTACAATTTTCTTCATTTCAAAAGCTGATATGACGTCGCCTTGCTGTTCACGGTATCAAGCCCTCCATTGGGACCACCCACGCCACTAGGAAAATTGAAACATCAATTAGCCTGTTTCTCATTTTGTGCCGCACTCTGTTCGCCAGGGTGGACACTTAGCTCCTGCGGATACTGTTTCTCTACTTTGAACTTACTATATTTAGGAAAGTTTGAAATTGTTTGCAGAAACACCAGTATATTTGTAATAATAGGCCGGACAATGGCATGAAAAGCACCACGAAATTACTTAATTCCGAATTATATTAAATGGGAGTCTGGCGATAGCGTAATCCAATGTTGTCGGGTATAGAAGAATAATAGGGAATAAACTATTGACTGGCGTTTTCCCAAGAGCTTAAATTGTCTGATTCGCCGTTCATTCTAACAAAGGAGGCTGTGCAACTAACCTGCTCTGTCTGAGTGCCAAAGGACACGCCATATACGCCCTTCTAGAACAAGGAAGAGATTCGGCCTGAACAAATAGGCCTGCTATACAGGTTTCCTCGTTTTAGGCCCACTTGCAACATTGGAGAGTTCCACAGAGGTAAAATTGCATGTGCAGCAGTTCATGATCATCACTGGTGCAAACGGCGGGAGCTGTCGTCGTATCCGCCGACGATGTAGATGCGGCCGTTTATCTCCATCATCCGGTGGCAGCATCGAGGGCCTGGCATGAGCTGCACCACTAACCAAGACTCGGACGAAGGAGTGTAGACTTCCACACTGCTGGGCATTTCGTGGCCGTCGTTACCACCGTTCAAATATAGCTTGCCTGCGCCAAAGTGCCAGCCCCGTCGTAAGCATCTGCGCTGCACAGCCTTAAATTTGCTCTTCCTATAATTTACACTGTCCCGGGTAAGCGTAAAGACACGGATTCCACTCTGATATGAGCCTGCTCTGAAGTTATCGGCTTAACTTGAAGCTGGCATTAAAATGGTAACATTAATTCACGCCACTGTAATCAGAAAGGCGTTAGCGAAAAGACGAATGCGGCAGCAAGTAAACTTCAGAAACTGTGCTTGCTTCTATTTGTTGCTTTTGACAGCGAACGCGATAAAGGCAAGCGAGAACAAGGTGTGGCTATGGGCAAGCGACTCTTCGGTCACGCTTTTTATGAATGCTTTTTAGGACTTTTAATATCGAGGGCCACCCATACCATAAAGTTTTCAAGCTAATGAGAAGTGTTCAACACCTTAGTATCAATTGAATCGGATGAGGCGCTAAGACGGTAACTAAGTGCAGTGCAAGCCACTCCATTTATCTCTTGTGTTGCGCCACAGAAAGCACTGTCACCTGTCAGCTCGATTCATCGATCGATCACTGTGACGGAATAAAATCCTTGATGCTGAGAATATAGTTTAGATGAAGCCAATAATGAATTCTGTGTAATGCCTTTCACAGCTTCAAGTGATATATGAGACCTTTATTTAGACTCAAAGGGAAGGAAACACTTGCAAGCATTATGCATCGGTTAAGTATAGAGTTAGTTCACAACCGATTATTTCTTCTCGTTAAGATGTGCGTGAGACATTCAGAAGAGAAAAGTATCTCATTCGAACCCACCTCTGAAGGCGGAAGCTGAACCACTGCTACGTGCCCTGTACATCGGGGGCACTCTGGTCCCATGATTGGAAGCGGGGTTGAACCGCTCCACGGTGGGAGTGGAACCGACAGCTGCATCGAGGAGCCCGAAATGCAAACGACTACAAGAATACTGAAATGTTTAAAAATTTTCCAACTTCAGCCATGATTTTTTTCATTTACGGTAAGACTGGTCACCATGGCTGTGGCATTCTAACGCGATACAGACGATTATTTTATGTTTTCTGCATTCGACCAAACTTCTCTCAAACATGGATGATTTTGCTAGAAGGCCTCTAGAATTAGGTTAGCATATCTAGGCTAACATTTCTTTTAAACTTCACTGATATGTTTTTGAGGTCTCTTCACTGTCATTCGATTAAACTTCCCTCGCACATTTCAACTGGAGAAAATGTTATCACCTTTACAGTGTGATAGAGTGTACGCATGAAATGATACTATTATAGCATGGACTCATATTGCTTCCCCTATAGGTTTCAGGCAAAATGGCTCAACAGCAATAGCTCATACCGTTCTCTCCACCGAACGCGTATAGATGTCGTTGTTCATTGCCGCAACTTCGACGTAGCCACGAGCTACATCCATGGCTGAGCAGGGCTCCCATACACAGCGCTCGGTGTTGAAGCAGTCGCAAGGGCGCAGGCACGCGTCTGCCTGCTTTCCGTCCGCTATGTAGATGTACTTGACCGCCAACACTACGCCGTGAAATGCCCTGCATGGAAACGATTCGTGCGTCAGCGATTTGGCCATGAACAGCATCTCAGGCAACCAGTATATCTTGTGATTGGAATAATCGTAAAAGCAAATGCCAAAGAAAATATTCTTTCGCGGTGACATTCAAGAAGAAGGCAACACATGGCGACATGATGAAAGATGATTTAATGGCTGGCCTAGTGCTACTGCCAATCATCTTCTTCGCGACACTTCCCGGGGCCACCAAGCGATCGTCCCGATCGGTTCGTAGAAGTTGGTGGTGGCGTGACGGTGAGGATGTTCAAGAAAAGATACAATGGAAGATTAGATTGCCACCACGACGACAATGACCACGGTGAAACTTGGGTGATCCGCCTCTCCTGGAGCTCTTGAGCCATCCGCCACCAGAGCAGTTATGGGACTGACGGCTCGAAGTCACGTCGGGCGGCTGGGCGGGGGGGGGGGGGGGGGGGGGGGGTTGCGTGTTCGTGTCTTTTGGTTCTTCGGGTCCTTCGGGTTTTTGGTCTGATCTGGTCTCTGCTCAGCTAATGTTTGCGCCTTGTCTTCAGACCCGGTCTGGGAGTTGGGCGGCGGTTGCGGCTGGTCTGGTCTGGGCAGAAAGGGCTGAGGCGAAGCTGTGCGCGATATCCCAGGGCTCTTGGTCGACAGTCCCGGAGTACGAATGGCGTGGATGCTCCAAGTCGAGGATAGGGATAACGTACCCCGCACGTCCACGAAAATATTACGTGCTGATTAGCAAGAGAACGGCACAACATGACGACAGGATGAACGATAATTTATTGGCTGGCCTAGCGCTGTTGCCGATCTACTGCGCAAGTGGCGCTAGGCCAGCCATCCAATCATCGTTCATCCTGTCACCATGTAGTGCCGATCTTCTTCGTAATACTATATTTGTGAGCTAAAGGGTATTGGATGCTAGAGTTTCGCTGGAATAGGATGAAATCAGCCTCCGAGACATTTGTCGTTGGTTACATGTAGTCGTGCTCAAATTGCCTCGTTTACGTTTGATTTGCCGCTGATGGAATGATTAGTACTTCGAATCATGGCTTACACAAGTCCGTAAAGACATGCCCAAATTAGTACGATAACTAGGAGAAGCATCGTCGGAAGAAACCGAACAGCCCAAAACAATATTTTTCAGTTTTAGTTCGAAATACGAGTGGGCATTATGTTACACCATGGCTCACTTTCAGTGATATAGCTCTTAAATATGAATAATGCATCTTGCCTGGGTGATGTTCTGTGCATGGTGTGCAGCAGCCAGCGCGAGGCTCGTGGATCGTAGGCTTTAACAGCAACCCGGTACACACTGGAATTGCAGCCTCGCACCATGAACAACTCGTGCGGCACGCGGAGAAGCCAGCACTCGGGAATAGCGCTGGCGAAGACCATGCAGAGAAACTGACTCAGGGCTGGAATTGCTGCGATTGAATTGTGAAAAGGTGCAATTTCTTCGTGTGATCGAACAAAAATTGGCAGTTTATTCCAGCGTGTTTTGAATCTAGTCTCCTATGAAGAAAATAAAACACCTTGGGAAACATTAACGCTGTCGCTATTTCAGTGAACGTGGTGTTGCTGCTAGATGGGAAGGTGCAGAGCTCCTTTAAGTCTATACTCGGAGTTAAAGAGCCTAGAGGGAATATTATTAATCGTAACTAATGTAAAGCGATAAAAAGCGACTAAGCGACTCATGTAGCGGATGCTTTTGTATGCAAAGAAATATCTGAAAAAATGACCGGGGCAACAACACGTGCTATAGCGCTAGCCATATGACGGTCAAAAGACCTTATGAGTGCCCAAACATGACTGGCAAAAAGCAGACGAAAGAATAACCGGAGGAGCGCGGGTCGAGACCTATGCTGTTATAATTTTCGTGTTCTACCTTTTCTGTATCAAACGGCTGCGCGAAGAGATACACATACTGCTCTTGGACACGGGTAAGGGCATCTTGCTTTTGATTTGTATTGAAATATAAGTGCTCAAGTTCCGAAAATAAAGAGCTCAGATATTATTGCAATTGCAGGAGCAACACGCGCATCTTCAGTTCTATTCTGTGACAGTGCAAGGTTGAGAAAATCGACAACACAGGGCTGACTAAACATGTGTCCTTCACTGCCGCCTTTTAACGATATAGACGACACGATTGAAATGTATTTGATACTGCTCATGTATTCACACTAGATGAAGCAAGGTGTTGAGCACGCACACTGTACCTGTCAGAAGCCAGATTGTTCACTCATCTTCCGACCTGTGGCGCTCGTTTGGTTGTAGATGCACAATATTTGGTACAGGTGTTATATAACCAAGCACTTCGGCAGTGTTAGGCGTTATCTCCATCAAGGTGTTCCACTTAGCGCTATTATCGTGCGAATCCCGACATTCTAGAAGGCTCTGATTAAAGCTGACTGCTATGATTCACACGTATTTGACTTCAGATCTCAGGAGAATTTCATTTAGTGGGCCTGGATGTTCAGTTCGTGGCAGGTGTACCAGATGCAATTCATGCCTTGAATGAGCTTAAGCCAAGTGAAACGGTAGCGGCTACGTGGAGACAAACATCTGAGGCTACAAAAGCGCTCAAAGCAGGCACATAAGCGCTAATTTTCAATCGATGCCAATAGCGTGATTGTATAAATATAGAAGATAACTGTTATACTGCGCTTTTCTCTTAATGCACCTACAGTTCCGCTGGCGCCTTTTTGAACCCTCTCAGGACTGATGTAATAAATCGTGTACTCATCATGCTTTTCATTAGTTAGTATGAATAGGTAGCATGAGTATGGCACGGCATGGGTATTGGGTGGACGATCGATATATTTCGCCTATTACTTGTTTGAGCACAGCCGTTTAATATTAGGCAACCTAGAGGAGCGACAAGCTTATCAAAGAAGAAGGAATACCCGTGATGGCTTTGTGAGAGGCACTAATAACACAGGATGATAAATTTCCTTCAAATGCAAGACAGACCGTGTTGCTTAAGATTTTTAGAAAATACAAATTATGGGATCCAGCTACTGAGATGCAGTCGCTCGATATGCAACTCACCTCTGTTTCGTACCCAGCGTTCAGTGCTTCTGCTCGGCACAGCTTCGTCACTCTCGGAGACCAGTGAGCCAAGCGCTATGCACACCTGCAGTTCGATGTCACCGCAGTACAGCAGCAGAAGTAGGCTGGCCGAACACTTGCAGGGTCCTCTGCGCAGGTCTCTGCGCACTATCGCGCGGTATGCCCTGGTCTTCGCAAAGGTAGGACACAGCTCTCGGAACATGATTAGTGTCCTGCACCACACCACCACCTTGGACTCAATGATCTGAATTCAGCCACAAAATCAGCAAACGAAAATGAACAACCATTGGGATAAGATATGTTTGCGGTCATGGCCGACAGGTGACCTTCGGTGATACTGACCTGAGAAATGTTGAGAGGGGCAGGGAGCTTCCCGGTTTCTCGGCTTTTTTCTCAGTCACGTAAGCCATTTTCGTTATCCAATCATCAGCCGAGACGTCAGCAATGTGCATCCTGGGAAATCTGTACCAGTGTGGACAGAAGTAAACGGAGCACGAAATTTCCTTCTACAATTTTTTACGCATTGCATAATTGAAACTGGCAGTCGTGGATGTGCAAACCGGTTGCAGTAAATTTTCACTTGGACAGTTATTTTCTTATCTCCAGTGCAGAAGACTTGATTTTAATTTGAACGGAAAATTGCGCTTCGATTACTTATGTCCGCACCTGTACGTGCTCATGAATAAAATGGAGGCTCCATATCCGCCTCACGTAAAGTATCTGGACAGATAGTTGGCAAATCGGGAAAAAATGTACCGCCTCAAATTTAGTCGAATTCGCCTTCCTGGAAATAAGGGCCTTTAATAAGTGAAACGGTGCTCAAAACACTGGAAGTGATAGGTGAATATTTCTTCTTAGGATAAAGAGTAACAACAGATCCGGACTATGATAGGGAAGTAACAAGAATAATAAGATTACAGTAGAGCCCATTTGGCGTCTACTCATGTATTGATTCTGATCAATATCTTTCAAGAGGAAAGTATATAACAGTTGCATCTTATCTGTGCTCTCTTAATATGGCTGAAACGTGGAGCGTAGAGGAAACCCTTACGGAAATCCCATATCTGCTCCAGTTATGGTGCATATGCTGCCAGATACAAATATATAAGGCACCAAATAAGACCTTATCTGGGCCAGATGAGGTCATATATGTGCAAAATGTTGCCCTTATAAGGCTCAGATTTGGCCATATCATGCAACATATAATCCATATCTGAACGGGTAACGGAACCTTATATGGCTTGATCAGGGACATATATGGTACCCTCACGACCTTATGTGGCCTGATAAAGGGCATATATGGCATCGTCATGACCTTATATAGACAGACCAGGGCCATATATGCCTGGCGTCAACAGGACTTTATATAACCTCATCGGGGCCTTAATTATGTAGGCGCCCTAGTGATTGTATATTAGCAATATATGGCCTTCGTCTACCTTCTGCAAATATCCAATATTGGCATTATGTGGTCGAGCTTCAATTTTTCTACACTCAGCATGGCCTGCATGCTAAGTGTTAATTGTATCCAATTTAGGAAATAGCTACGACTCCTAATATTTCAAATATTCTGCAGATTTCGCTGCACTATAATTATTACATTATGTGTTCCTTAACCCAGGAGGGCGCTGGGTTAGGCGCTGGGTTATGGCTACATGCTCCTCTTTCCGCCTACTAACTCGCATTTTCATTTAAAATGCGGCGGCAGTCCGGTGCACAAAAGCATGGTCGGTTAAGTTCAGCAATTCAAAATATCAAGAAAATGATGGCAGTTCAGTATACGGCCCCCTCCGCGCTGTCTAGACAGTGACTCACCCTCAGAGACAGCTGGCGGTTGCGGCGTCGAGGGCTGGCTATACAGTGACTCCTCTTCTCCCGCGTTCCCCTCTTCCCTCTCAGACAGCGGCGGCCCCAGCGTCGCGGGCTCGCATTTCATCTCTCCTCCTCGCTGCCACGCTCTATACCGCGTAGGCCGCGAGCTCTCCGTTTTTTTTTGTGTGCTTGCTTCTTTCACCTCCCCCTTTCAACTCCGTGCGCCTAAGCACTTGCTGTCTCGTTCCTTTTCGGTGGCAGACATCGGAGTTTGGTGCGGCTGGCGGGCGTGCTGCATGTTGTGTATGCTGGTGTGTTTGAGCCAGTGCCTGTTCGCTATTAGCTGTGTGCATGTAACAAATATGCGACAGCAAACCTACAAGAGCTTCAGTCTGACCGTCGGCACAGACGAAATTACTGTGTCCCACTACGGGTGGAAGCTGCCTCCCAGCCTTGCAGCAAACCTGATGGTCGATTGAGCTTTTCAGGGCTTCTGCCCTGGGTGGCCCGGCCAAATCTTCACCATTGTGTCGGATCGCACCCTGATCGTGCCGCCTCATCTTCACGCCCGATCACCAAAACCGTGAGCGTGGGACTTCTTGTCAGGAACTAGCACTTGCCAGCCTCAGGATATTGTTCAGTTTATTATTTTGATGGAAAATTAATTTTGCAATCAGTAAATTGGACAGTAATTGCCAGTATGTCCGTACATTTCGTTGCTAATTTGTCTTTCGCTCCAGCAATTTTGACAAATTTCAGAGGATGGATAGGGTCTTTCATTGTTTATTATTATTATTATTATTATTATTATTATTATTATTATTATTATTATTATTATTATTATTATTATTATTATTATTTGCACTACCTAAGTAGCTTCATGCTTGATTTGGTTTAGTGGCAGAGCTGTCGCTGTCATGACAAAAGCCATCGGACATGCTTTTTTCTGTTTTCTCTCTTAATTTCAAAAGCAACCACGAGTTAGCCGCGTTCGCTCATTTTGCACGGCAGTCTCTGCTTAAGGTAACACCAGTACTTCCTGACAGCCTATATGTACTTTGCTAAGGTTTAGGTATTATCAGCAGTCCCAGCAGTGTGTGTTTTATCGCCCTACGGTTTAGTGGTATCTTTTCCGGGTATCGACAAACCTTTAAATTCCGTTTCAATAGTCTAGTTCGATTAATTGCCATTTATTTTATTTACCTTCGCAAATAAACCAGCCCAAACTAAAAGCATTTACTGATTAAAGCTCTGTGTGTAAAAGAGTAGAATAAAAATGTAATATCTAATTTAATAGGTTAATGTCTTTCACTTTAGTCTCGTGTAGACAATATTTTGTTCAGATATCTCATTAGTTTGTTATAGTATCGTGCGTAAATGAGTAGAATCTCAATATTTAACAGATGAGCATGTCTTTGACCCTCGGTATACACACGTAATTCAGGCCCGTCTTTGATCGATTCCATATAGGCAGATAAAAAAGAAAACCTGTGGTTTCAAGCTATTTTCCTGTAAGGTTTGAAATAAAAGGGGAATTTCAGGTTTCCCTTGACAAACTTGATTGAGCGGGCCTTTAGCTGGAATACTGAAATTGTCTTGTGTGTGTTGTAATTAAGTGTTATGAGGATATTATAGATCTATAGTTCAAAACCTACATGCCATGCGGGCTAGATCTTTAAATCAGGAATTGGGTAGATAAGGCATATCTGACCAGATATGCCTTATCTGGTACTCGAAATCAGGAATTGGGCAGATCAGGCATATACAACCAGATATGCCTTATCTGGTACTCGAAATCAGGAATTGGGCAGATAAGCCTTATCTGGCCTAGATCTGTCCTAATATGCTATATCTGCCCAATTCCTGATATACCTGATCTGGATTTTCTTTTATAGGTCCAGATATGGCATTTCCGTAAGGGAAAGGTTCAACCTAATTTGAGGACGGCACAGGGAGCTATGAAACGGGAAATGGTAACTGTAGCGTTAATAGTGCAGCGTAGGACATAGAAAGAACCAGAGTTAATGACATTCTAAACGAAATCAAGAAGAAATGTGCATAGCCAGGACATGTATTCCGAAAAAAAGGATAACCAATGATGGCTAAGATAACAAATCGGATTCCAAGGAAATAAAGGCATAGTAGGTGGTGGAAGAATATATGGTGGCCTGGTGAGGTTGAGACATTTGCCGGTGCAAGTGGACGCAACTAGCACGAGATTGGTATCATGATATCTTTCTAGGAGTGTGAGAAAGGCTTCACCCGGAATTAAGCATAGTCCGGCTGATTATGATGAACAGCGTTCGACAGTGAGAATTCCACAAGACCCGTTTCAAGTGGCAAGCAATCAGTGCCCATTGTCTTTCGCCGATACGAAAAGGTTTCTTCAAGCTGAAGTAGAGCTTGTCTGTCTAATTGGTTCACAATTCGATACAGAAAGTAGCTGCGCTTAGAGACAAGGAGGCAAGACGGACAAAAACGCCGACTAAGAATTTTGTTTCCTCAAGAAATTTAAGGCGTTAATGAGTGATCTCCTCTGCAAAAGATACCAGATTGGAAACAAAAAGCGCACAAGTTATCAACAAGCAGGAAAAAAACTCACGCAAGGAAGATAGTTTGAAGCTTAGCCAGCCCTTTATGTAAGGTAAAATCAATAAAGTCATTCTCACGAATGACCAGAGGCAACCATCAAAGAAAGGATTGCTATTAGGCGCAATTACAGACCAGTAAATCAGGTTAAAACCAACAACAAAGGTAAAATATGACACCATCTCCTAGCTGCGTCCAGGAAAAAATGGCAATGGCTTAGCTCGGCTATGCCAGTATATACGGAGCGAGAGGTGCGTTTCTCTGGCTGAGCTTGTTGTCATGTATGTTTAGAAATGAGAGACATTGAATACACACATCTTTTGTTCATTTTGTTTGACAGAGGCGAAGACTGCCCGATCATCTGAGAAGTAGCATGCAGCGATCTCGATTTTTTCTATACAGTATTCCAATTTGGCAGTGTCTAAATGCAGTCTCATACATTAGATTACTCATGAGTGTCAAGTCCACTTGGTGCAGCAGTCTCTCGCAAACACTTCACATCACCTGAGTACCAATCGAACACTCTTTATCCAATGGCTTGACTTTACCATCGCAGCCCAACGTCATTCTCATTCAAGAATCGCGCACTCTTAAAGGTATACCGGACTACCGGGCCCTGCATGCAGCCCCTGGCAGCGATTGTGCCTCACTAGTTACCACTTATATTCGTCGAAACCTCCTATTTGAGGCCATCACTAATCTCGCCTTGTACGTTCTCAATTTTTTAACCCCCTACTGGGTACACGCTTGTTAAACCGTTCATGCACTTTACTTTAAGGTTATTTCGAGACTCCAACTTCTTGATAGGTGCGGACTTTAATGCCCCGCACGTTATTTGGGGTTACCTACACACCTTCAACTTTGCCGCATACTTAATGACGTATTAAACGGAGTTCAGTCAACTTTTATATTACCCCAAACTTCATTACTTGGGAAGGGGACAGGCACCAATATTCCACCATGACAGACCTCACAATGGGCCGCGAACGGCGAGATGTCACTTGGAAGGTTACAGATGAAAAACTGCTCAGCGACCATTACATTATTCAAATCACTGTCCATAGCCGTACCCGTTCTCGTAAACGTAAAATTTCCCACAGAAAGGGGAATACCTTTCGCACTATTCACAACACCTGTCATACTACTGGAAGTCGTCAGAGCTGGACAAAAGCACTCACGCAGGCCCAGAAATAAGCTACGCAGGAGAGTTCCAATGGAGCCCCCTTAGAAAATCCGGACCCTTACCTTGTACACTTTTAAAGAGGCGGAAACGACTCTTGCGCACCCTTCGCACACAGCCCAACAATTTTCGCTTTCTGAGCGCATCACCGAATTGACTCGACAGGTTAAAGAACACTGCGTTGCACTTGATACGAATCATTGCAACAACATTTCTAACGCCCATCAATGACACTCTAAATATAAAAGAACCTAGCACTTACTCAGACAACTCCTCGGGCCTCAACTGGCTCCTGTTCTCACTAGCTAGAAGGGCTATTTGCAACTATTGGCGGATGCCTTAAACCCCCTCCGCGATCTGTGCATTCGTGCTCTCCTACCTAGCCTTTATCTCCCGTACACTAGTGCTTCCAATCCAGAGCTCGATGAGCCGTTTAAGTTCTGGGATTATGTCTGGACGCTAGAACAACTAAAGTGGAAGTCATTCCCAGCTGAGGACCAGATTACGTACTCATTCAATCGAAATCTCTCTGACAAGGACAAAGAAAATTTGCTGTGCATTATAAACTTATATTGCGAAGAAAGCAGTCTCCCAGCATCTTGGAAACAATCACTTATAACCCTACTGCCAAACCCAGACAAAAAAACCTCGCTTCCAACCTCCACACAGTTTTTCTAACATCATTCCTGGAAACGACCATGAAACGGATGGTGCTCAACGATTCGAGGATCATCTTGAACCCACAGATTTCTTTCTCCTTCAACAAATTGTCTGCCCAGAAGGCGTGTCTACTCAGGACCTCTTTTTCTCCTCATGCATGAACTTCACCCTCCGCCTTCTTTCCAGATCCAAGCTATAGTGGCCCTTGGTGTGCGTAAGGCCTTTGACAACCTTGCCCGCGTTCTTCTAATAAACATCCTTGCCTCAACTTGTTGGGGTCCAAAGATGCATGGCTACCTCACTGCAATCCCCCGTGAGCGCATGGACAAGTTCCGTCTTAAGGATTCTGTACCTGATCTTTTAGCCCTCACTTGTGGAACGCCTCAGGGCGCTATTCTCTCACCCATCCTTAACCTTTGAATGGCTCCTCTATCTGGTATTTAAGCATCTGTGCCAAACCGAAAACATACATTTTATGCAGACGACCTTACTATTTGGTGCACATCCTGGTCTCCTGGGGCAGTAGAGGAGAC
Source organism: Amblyomma maculatum (assembly GCF_055883805.1). Classification (NCBI taxonomy): domain Eukaryota; kingdom Metazoa; phylum Arthropoda; class Arachnida; order Ixodida; family Ixodidae; genus Amblyomma; species Amblyomma maculatum. The sequence goes on along the minus strand of NC_139350.1, from coordinate 101,379,512 downwards.
CCTACAGCAAGGTATCGATACAGTCACTAGTTATCTTGACAAAGTAGAGCTAATTCCCGCACCTGAAAAATCCGAATCGCTGCTGATTGCAAAAACTCGCTATGAACGCCAACATAACCAGCTAGTCAATCTAAAAATGGCAGGTCACCCCATCCCTCGCACATCTTCTTGCCGGATCCTTGGACTTCATATCCATGAGTTAACACATGATATAAAGCATTATATCCGTGCCATCGTTTTTTTTCTCGAGTCGGTGATGCTCGAAATGGCGGCTGCAAAGCATTGCTCAGGTTTGAGAGTCACTGCTGGCATCGAAAGGGCCAAAGGAGGCAGATCGCCGCGCTGTGAGAACAGAGGCATGCAAAGCCAGCCGTTCAACACGGAGTGTTTGCTTCTCCTCAGGTTGCAACTGCTGCTACTGCGGGCAGGCAGAGAATGCTGGGGAGGAAGTGCGGTCACAATGGTCGTGGCGCGCTGCTCTCGACACGCAGAGAGCGTTCCCGTGGGAGGGCAATTACACCCTCACTCGGCGTGCTCCTGTACTTCTCTGTACTGCTCGGCGCCTCTGCTCTCGTCCCCCCAACCGAATGGGCCATAAGGCCAAAATTTGGCCCGGAAAGTGCATGCCACTACATGCATGCCCTACGTGCATACATGCATGCCACTACGTGCATGCATGCCCAGTAACATGTGGGACGCCTTCCAACCTGGGGGGCTCATCTTCCGGTGCCATATCATTAATGGTATTGTGACTGGCCATAGGGTTTTCTTGGCAGGAAATACTGGAGTGGGTTGCCATTACCTTCTCCAGTGAATCACATTTTCTCAGAACTCTCTGCCGTGACCTGTCTATCTTGGGTGGCCCTACACAGCAGAGCTCACGACTTCATCGAGTTTCGCAAGCCCCTTCGCCACGACAAGGCAGTGATCCATGAAGGAGTCGAAGTACATTATTTTGCTATAAATCTCGGACTGAAAGCTCCTTTGGAATTTACGTTCATGGATGTGTCGTTTGTAAGAGCGTTATTAAACTTTCTCTTTGTGTATCCAAAAAATATTTTAAATAGCAGTATTTTAAAGAGAAGTTTGTTTTGCTTATGAGGTTTAATTCTTCAGTGCAGTTCAGCTACGTGAGGCGCCCTAGTGAACTACATGCGCATGGCCTTTTCCTGCCATCAAAAAGGAGGCGCCGCGGTCGGTATGGAACCCGGGTGCTCCCGTCAGTATAGACGTGGTCCTTAACCACTGATACATCGCAGAGTGACAGTGCTGTTTTAAGCTTCAGCTGAGCTTGTTTGCTCGCTTATGTGCTGCAATGCAAACAGCAGTTGAGTAGATGATATCAGAAAAGTGCCAAGTCGCGTTTACTTTCGATGGCGTGTAGAGCGCTTAAGTACTGATGCCCATACGGAACGTGTCACTCACGTTTCTGAGCAGAGGCCGACGCGCGGGCACTGCAGCAGGAAAGGCAGGCTGTCTTCCAGCTCTGCTGCGGACATCCGGCTTCGCGTGAACCAGCGGCAGATGGCGTACAACAAGTCGACCTCGTCGCGCACGTTGAGTTCGCTCGAGGAAAATAGCTCGACGAGCAGCGGAGCTGGAACCTCTTGAAACGCGCTGCTCCTACGCCACGCCTGCACAAACCACACAAAAGGCGGGATCCGCTGTACAAATCCGAAGGTGCCAGAAAGTCCAATTGCCGATAACCTCGCCATCTGGGTCAGCAATAAATGCGTGAAGGCAAGAGCAGAGTTCCTTCATTTTTATGGAAAGGTCTGCAAGGAAAATTACAGAAGGGGTGGGTGAGATAGAACAATATTATTTTAGGTATGGATAGTATTCGGCGGCAGAATTAAAGTGAACCGGGTTGACGACGGTCGCCGCTTCGCATGGAAGATCCTTCATGTATATCGCTTTCATATTAACGGACGGCAGGTTAGAGCATGCAGCATTGGAGAAGGCGGTAAAACTTTCGTTCAATATGTCATCAGTCAAACCAAACAAAAATGTTGAGCAAGCTAAGGAATGCTAAAAAACTGCCCCTAATCCTTGCTAATGCAGTTAACCCGTGATAGGTACAGAGGGTTACATTTAGTACTTTTTCCGACTTTAAAGCTAGTCTCAGAAACGGCTTTTTTTTCTTGCGAAAGAAGTGTTCACGCTTGCTTTAATAAACCCTCTTCTACAGCCTCCCTGCCCAAACTATTAACGATATTGTTCCGCAGAGACCTGTAATACTTCGTACAAAGTGTCACACTTCATGTAAATTGTAAATAGCAATATTATAATTCCTTGACTTTTCATGTAAGACTCTAAGGAGAGAAGAAACGATTTACATTTCGAAAGTAGATGTTACGCATTAAATAGGAGAAAACAATTCCACAGCCAGTCTTTTACCACAGCTTATAGGCGAAAATTCGAAATCATTACAATAGTTCGTGGAGGGCTTTATTACGGGACGTCGCATAATGATTATTAGTAAATATACATCCTTATGCGCAATGTTGATGGACTCATGATCGGTGTAATATGAGTCACGACTATAACAATAAAAATCATTCCTATATGTATTATTTTTAGTGACTGCTTACCTTATAAAAATGTGCTTTGTAAGCTCTGACGGATGATACGCCGCAATTTATGAGTCATTATATGACTGTGCTCACAAAACCTCTAAAGGTCACAAGAGTTTGCCTTTCGTTGTTCTTGACTACATATTTTCTTATATGCTCTATAGGATGGTATACCGGCGTAGTAACGTTATCAATATTTTGTACCATGGACGGTGAACGCTCACTTTTGTTCATAATTCCTACGCTTGAGATAACCTTTCTACTGTTGACGTAATATATCTATGTATTAGGCGCCTAAGTATTGCGCTTGAATAAAGTCTTCAGCTACTGCTACTACTAATACTACTAATACTTCTACTAAGTAAATATGGCTGACAACGTATTACTGTGGTCCCCGTTGTGCGAAATACAGTGAACTGCTTTCGATGTTGTGCATTTGCATTCCCCTTATCTGCGACGTGAACAATGCGAAAACTAGGTGAACAATCATATCACTGCAAGGTTGAGCATATTCCTGACAAAAACCTCCAAGTTCATTTTGTATTCTATTGCGTACAGAAGACGTCAAAGTTTTCATTTCGCCAGTGAAGTTTATGAACCGACGAAATATGAGTTGCAGGCATTCAATACATACATCTCGTACATCGGAAAGCTACACCTTCGCAATCGCATCACCGACCGAACGTACGCGATTTTGCTCAGCCAAGTACAATGATATGATGAGGCTGACGTTTTCGAACATTTTTTTAAGCTTCCTGAGGCACACGAGGCTGGCACACTAGAAGATAGAAATAAAGGGTTAGCCTCTTTGAATCGAGATTAGTTCTGTGTTTTCACTGCGACCTAGAGAAAGCTAATGCAATGTCCAGCCGGGGAGCATATCCTGTACCAGCCGAGCTGCAGGGCATGGATGCACTCGCTCCTAAACCCGTACAACTTTCATGCCACCTTCGGCACTAAGAACTCGGCGAATGGTCATGATGCCCTGAAGCGCTGAATTTCTGGTTGTAAGTATTAAAGCATATCCTCCGGAATGACAATTGCGCATGTCAGTAAAATGCAGAGCTCTATGTGAATATTGTTACTTAGCTGTATTCGCTGTTCATGATGAGGATGAGCAAGTGCAACAGACTTCGAGAAGACGACGACGCTGAGTGTTGTGAAATCGGTGCCCTCATCAACGTTAGCTGTGCGGAGAGCTTTCGGACTGTAGATCTTCCACGTAACACCTTTTGGTGGAGGTGAATCTATTTGATCCCCTGTCACAAGCTGGATCTACGCAGCAGCCGCCACGTCGGAACCACTACAATGACTACAGACGCCTCTACCTCTACAGCCGCCGCACCTGCTGTTGTCATGGCCCACCCCCGTGACCCCGGAACCTTCTGCGGGACCGACGACGTCGACGTAGACGACTGGCTAGCCCTATAGGAGCGCGTGAGCAAGCACAACCGGTGGGATCCCACACTCATGCTCGCGAACGTAATCTTCTACTTGGCTGGGACCGCGCGGGTGTGGTTTGAAACCCATGAAGACGACCTAACATCTTGGGGTATCTGCAAACAGAAGCTACACGATCTGTACGAAAAGCCTATCGGCCGCCACATCGCCGCCAAGAAATCGCTCGCCTCTCGCGCCCAAACGTCTATGGAGTTTTATCTCACTTATATTTAAGACGTCCAGTCTCTATGCCGCAAAGTCGACCAAGGCATGCCTGAGGAGGATAAAGTCGGCCGTATTGTAAAAGGCATTGCCGACAATGCCTTCAACCTTCTGTTGTGCAGGGATTGCTCCACCGTGGACTGCAGGTGTGCCGACGTTTCGAGCAGGCGAAACAAAGGCGCATATCTCACCGTTTCGACCGGCTGCCGAACACGGCTGCTGGCTCCTCCTATATCGATCTCCCGGCTCCTCGACCGCCTGCTAACGACAGCACTTTGACACGCATTGTCCGCCAAGAGCTTGAAGCAATGACTCCCGCGGCCTCACTGTCGAATACACCCGACAACACCCTGGCTACTATATCACTTATTAAGGCTGTTATTCGCCAAGAAGTTGCGAATATGGGCCTCCCTTCTGCCAGCGCCACCGACACCGTGGATTCAGAACCTGCCCCTCCAGTGATTGCTGCTGCTTCATCTAGCGCCGGTTTCTCGCCCCGATATCGGTACCGCAACCCAAATGAATGCCGTACCCATGATAATCGTCCCATCTCTTTTACTCGTTCTCGCGTTGGCCACATTTCCCGTCACTGCCGTAGCCGCCGGTATATGCCATCTCGTCAGTTCACCTACGTCGACCGCCGCGGAAACTATGCCCCTCGCTATTCCTCACCTCGCCCCGACCAGACCCGTGCTGACCCCGGTTCCACTGTCCGTGCTGCCAACAGTTCACCATCCCCGCAAGCACGACGTTCGCGTTCTCCTCTTCCTCGCCGCAGTTCGCCACCATCCTATTCTGGCCACTTACCGGAAAACTAGCCCATGCAGCTCCAGGAGGTGACGATGCATTTATCACCCGGACCGAAAAACTTCTGTTGAACCCTGCCCTACAAAATAACCGTATCGACGTCCTTGTGGATGGAGTTCCCGTTTCTGCTCTAATTGATACAGGCGCCCAACTGTCCGTTCTCAGCTCCTCATTTCGCCGTAGCCTCAAGAAAGGCCTTACGCCAGCCGTTTCGTCCACAGTTCGCGTCGCCAATGGCAGCCATGCTGCCGCGGTTGGCATGTGTACGGCGCGAGTTACAATTGCTGACCGTCATGCCCCAGTGTTGTTCACCGTCCTACATAAATGCCCCCACGACGTGTTATCCTTAGCATCGACTTCTTAACAGCCCACTCTGCCCTTATTGACTGCTCTAGCGGCCTACTTCGCTTGGACCTTCCGCTCTGCTCTGAAGACCCCTCCTGCTCACCCAGCCTTCGATCAGCACAGTTTAGCCGCCTTCCTCCTGAAACTGCCGTTTACATCTCTATGTCGCAATTTCCACCCGTCCCAGATGGCGACTATCTCGCTTGTTTCATTACAGATGTCATGCTGCAGCGGAGCGGCACCCTTCCTCATCTAATCGTGCACATCTCCCAGAACCGCACCACTCTCCCTGTCCTTAACTTTAGCTTTTCAACTCAAGTTCTGCCCGAGGGAATTTCATTAGCTGCGCTGTCCCCGATGACCGATTGTGCCATTTCAGCTCTGTCTACAGATCATACAACTGCCGTCCCTGCCAACACCCCATCGTCGTCCACATCGCGCCCTGATCCGCTTAACAGCAGGATTGCAGCTGATCTGCTACCTAAATTCGCGGCAGAGTTACACAAGCGTTTGTTTACCTACAGTGACCTTTTTGACTTCGGGACCCGCCCATTGGGTCAAACGACAGTTGTCACCCACCGCATTGACACCGGGATACCAGTCCTATTCACAGGCGGCCCTATCGTGTTTCGCTTGCCGAGCGACGCGTCATTCAAACGGAGGTCGATAAGATATCAGCGAACGACATAATCGAGCCTTCCAGTAGCCCCTGGGCATCCCCTGTCGTGTTGGTCAAGAAGAAGGATAACAGTTGGAGATTCTGCTTTGACTACCGTCATTTGAATCAAATAACCAAAAAAGATGTATATCCTCTTCCGCGCCTCGACGACGCTCTTGATAGTGTGCACAGAGCCAGCTACTTTTCATCCATCGACCTTCGTTCCGGCTACTGGCAGATTTCTGTCGACGAGAGAGACCGTGAAAAAACAGTGTTCATCACCCCTGGCGGCCTCTATCAATTTAAACTCATGCCTTTTGGCCTATGTAACGTCCCTGCAACTTCCGAACGAATGATTGACGCGTTGCTGCGCGGCTTCAAGTGGACGACTTGTCTTTGTTACTTAGACGACGTCATTGTTTTCTCGTCAACCTTTGACAGCCACCTCTCTCGCCTTTTTACCATTCTCGAGGTCTTCCGCCGCTCCGGCCTTCAACTCAACTCAAAGAAATGCAGTTTCGGCCATCGGGAAATCAAAGTCCTTGGTCACTTGGTTAATGCTTCCGGCGTTCAGCCTGACCCTGACAAGATACGTGCCGTCAGACATTTTTCCACTCCGCGTTCATCCAGCGATGTCCGAAGCTTTATTGGCCTATGCTCCTATTTCCGACAATTCGTCCCGAACTTCGGAGTCCTTGCCCGTTCGCTCACCCAACTCCTCAAGAAAGGCGTTTCATTCTATGGTGGGCCTGAACAAGTTGAAGCTTTCTCAGAGCTTATTGCTGCTCTAACTGCTCCACCACTCTTGGCCCACTTCAAGCCTTCCGCCAATACTGAGCTCCGTACCGACGCAAGTGGCCATGGAATAGGAGCTATACTCGCTCAGCGACAACAAGGCTGTACAAGGGTGATTGCATATGCCAGCCGCCTCCTCTCAACACCCGAAAAAAATTATTCTATCACAGAGCGATAGTGCCTGGCGCTTGTCTGGGCTATTACGAAATTCCGCCCTTATTTGTTTGGCCGCCCTTTTACTGTGATAACAGACCATCATGTCTTGTGCTGGATTTCCTCTCTCAAAGATACTACTGGCCGTTTGGGGCGCTCGGCGCTACGATTACAAGAATACACCTTTTCCGTCGTCTACAAGTCCAGCTGGCTTCACCAAGATGCCGACTGTTTGTCACGTCATCCCGTCGACTCCCCTAGTCCGACAGACTCTGACGATAATGCATGTGTCTTGTCTGTCTCGGCCTTTGCAAACATTGCCAAGGAACAGCATTTAGATTCTTCTCTGCATTTCATTATCCTCCGTCGTACCTCCGACCGCCCTGACCCCTCTCTCGCCTTATTTGGGCTCCACGAGAACACCCTATACCGACGTAACATGCGACCAGATGGCACAGACTTTTTGCTCGTCGTTCCCCAACACCTGCGGTCCACCATCCTTGAACAGTACCATAATGCTACCACGGCTGGCCACCTGGGTGTCTCTCGCACATACGACAACCTGCGCCGACATTTCTACTGGCCGGGGCTCTACCGCTCTGTCCAGCAGTACATTGCAGCATGTGAACTATGTCAGCGTCGGAAGAAGCCCACAAGTTTGCCTTCAGGTCATATGCAGCCGATCCCATACCGACTGACCCGTTTTCCCGTATAGGCGTCGCCCTACTTGGCCCTTTTCCAGTTTCCGCCTCGGGGAATAAATGGATCGCCGTCGCCACCGATTACGCTACTCGGCACGCTATTACCCGAGCCATCCCGACCAGCTGCGCCACAGACGTCGCTGACTTCCTTCTAGGAAACGTGATTCTTCATCATGGTGCTCCTCGTGAACTACTAACTGACCGTGGCCGCTGTTTCCTGTCGCGAGTGGTTGACGAAATTCTTCGTTCTTGCTCCGTCCGCCACAAATTCACCTCCGCCTATCACCCCCAGACCAACGGCCTCACGGAACGTCTAAACTGTACCCTCACAGATATGCTGGCCATGTATGTGTCTGACGACCATCGATATTGGGACGTCCATCTCCCCTTTGTGACATTCGCCTACAAATCATCTGTACATTCTACCGCTGGATACTCCCCTTTTATTTATTATTTGGCCAACACCCGTTACTACCCTTCGACACTTCCCTACCCTCGGCAGACGCCACCAGTACTTATTCCAGTGATGCCGTCGCACGCGCTCATGATGCCCGCCGGATAGCTCATGCCAGGCTCTCTGCATCCCAAGACTCCCAAACGTTCCGGTACGACACCCGCCACCGTGATGTCCACTACACTCCTGGATCTCTCGTTTTGCTGTGGCTCCCGTGCCGTCGAGAGGGGCTTGTGTGAAAAACTTTTGCCCCGTTACACTGGCCCTTACAGTGATTTGCGTCCCGTGACCGACGTCACCTACGAAGTTGAATCTGTGTTTCCGAAGTCTCCGTCCACAGCTACAACCTCCCAAATAGTGCATGTGTCCCGTCTAAAGCCCTATTATCAACGTTCTATTTTGCTAACATAGACCGCACCAGTGCTTTTCCCGCCGGGGGGGGGGGGGGTAGTGTTACTTAGCTGTATTCGCTGTTCGTGATGAGGAGTGTTGTGAAATCGGTGCCCCCATCAACGCTAGCTGTGCGGAGAGCTTTCGAACTGTAGACCTTCTACGTAACAATATCTTCCCCAGCATCCTGTACCTTCAATAAGCACATACGCCGAATAGTTTTGGAGTAATCTTACTGGCGGTACCAGCTTGATTACGGTCTACCATTGTGCACACCTCAGTCCATCACAGACCAACTAAGTCTTCGCTCACCGCATCCAAGTGCTCGCGCACGAAGGAGAACACGCTGTCGTGGAACCTCGGCCAGTGCTGATCCTGCGCCAGTTGCGCCATGCCGAGGCAGTCGTCGATGTCAATGTTCTTCAGCACGTAGTCCAGGCCCAGGTCGCGCGCCTCATCCATGAGCAGCATGTCGGCCGCCGCCAGCACCTCAGCCACATTGTTGTTGTCAATGCGCAGCTTCACCGATAATAAACATAGCTTGTTTTACTGCCGTACAAAATTGCAGACGATAACGTCACTTCCTAATGCGAAATTCGAGCGCTGCTTATCACCCGTTTAAGCTTTTCGATAAACTGAGGCAAAGAATTTGGGGAAGGTATGTACGTGCAATTACAGTCGTTTTGCAGAAGAACGGAAATCTGAGCTAGTTGGTGCATTGCAAGATCAAAAAACAGCGCGGCTACTTGGGACAAACAGAGAGGAGAATAACGGACAAGCGCTGACTAACTGAAGTTTATTTGAAAAAGCACAGGTAATATACACTTTTTTTTCTCAAGAACCAGGACGCATGCGCTCCCAAAGCGCATGCGTCCGCATGGGAGCGCATGCGTCCTGGTTCTTGAGGAAAAAAAGTGTATATTACCTGTGCTTTTTAGAATAAACTTCAGTTGTTAGTCAGCGCTTGTCCGTTATTCTCCTCTCTGTTTGTCCCAAGTAGCCACGCTGTTTTTTGATCTTACAGTCGTTTTATTTTTCAGGCATGTTTCTCCTTCAAGACACACTCCCCTAACAGTTCTTTATTGTCATAAAGGACGCTTTCAGGTAGAACAAAATAGATGGATATATGTTTGACTCGCTGCGCCATTGCCTGGTTCATAAATAGGAGTACTATGCAAGTATTCTGCTAGGTTGTCACAGACGTGGGAGGCATTTCAAGCGAGAGGAACCGGATGTTCTCCCGCATAAGTAGTGGGGTTTGTGGGGTTTAACGTCCCAAAGCCACTCAGGCTATGAGAGACGCCGTAGTGGAGGTCTCCGGAAATTTCGACCACCTGGAGTTGTTTAAGGTGCACTGACATCGCACAGCACACGGACGCCACTCCGTTTCGCCTCCATTGAAATGCAGCCGTCGAGGCCGGAATTCGAATACGCTTCCTTGGACACAGTCGACTACTAAAATTGGTGTGGATTGATGAGATGTTAATGCGTGTCGCAAGAAGCGGGGTTCGCAGTGGACGAACAGCGGTGGCTCTGCGTTTAGGCTCGGGCGTGCACATATCAAGATCCGCCGCCACCGATCCAGCAAGGCCAAAACTCGTACCCCGCACAATGATTTCCTTTCCTTGGAGCATGTTCGTTGCAGTTGAACTCAACTCACTGCAGTGTTATTAAAAATAATAATAAGTTCACAGGAAGGGAAACGCACATAATCTGTCACAATTGTTCCTGATAATTGGTTCGCAGGAAAGGGAAGGCGGTGTATCTGTAACACTTTCTCCGGCAAGTGTGTGTGCAAGGTACAATTTCGCACCTGTCGTGTGGCGTTCCTTGGCGCATATTCAAGTGTGGATTGCAGATGGCAACAACGCCAGACAATGACACATCTCGCAAAATCTTGCGAAATGATCTCGCCCATGTGAGATTTCGACCATGGGCTAAAAAAGGCCGTTGCGTTAAATTGTGACAGTCTCTGCCTTTCCGTTCCTATAAACCAACACATCAAGTCTGGTGGGTCTGTGCACAAAAATTCACAGCAAGGAGAAGCGTAGTGTCTAGATGTAATTTATCTATTTATTTACGGAACTGGTTACGAGGGAGAATGGCAAAGCCGAGAAACGGAAGAACGGGTCCCAAAGAGCTTCGCTCTAAAAGGCAGTTTTTCTTTTTCTGCACCTCGTATATTCGCGATATTTTTCTGCAGTGCTGTGCAATGTCAGTGCACATTAAAGAACCCCATTTGATCGATTTTTTTCGGAGCCTTTCACTACGGCTGCTCTGATAGCCTGCGTCGCTTTGGGACGTTAAACCTACTGAATCCAAACTAAAATATTCTATGTCATAGGATAGCAACGCGATGGTGCAGTGGTACGACTCCCAACAAATTTTCCGGTGTATCCTGCTTCGATCACGACCACCGGAGGGAGCAGGCATCCCTTTATCAAGAACGGTTAAGGTGAGTTACGGACCATACTCCTTCGGCACAACAATGCCTCCACTCTCCCAAGGTGGGACAAAATATAGCCCGTAGAAAGAATTGGGAGACCCTACATCAAACCCCGGATCCTAAGCTCCAGCGGCACATCGACCATCTGGCGGCGGAGGCTGCTATACGTCAAGGCTTGCCCGACAATTTTCAACGCGGCGGCCCCGTCTCCCAGGCCTGCGTGCTGCGGGCCGGTGTGGTCGGCTTTTCTGGGGGCAAATAAAGCTTTTTCTATCAATCATTCTGTGCTCGCCTGAACGCTTGACATCACGGCTGAGCACGTGAACACCGCATGTCGACTTATTCCTAAGCGCGCCAAAAGTCGATCACGTGACAACATTTTGGTTGAACTTGAAGCGACCTTAAAATGAGCTTGATTTGCTCGGCATGATCTTGAAAAGACTTTCACTGTTGACTTTCACCTTGACTTCTCTATGCTTTGACTTGACCACTGGCTATTCAGCGGTGCTTCAAACTTTTAATATTAAGTTTGACGAAGGGTTTTCTGGCGGGCTGGTTGGTGCTGCGCTCTACGTGTGTTAGTGTTTTCTGTCTCAGTTCATTTTTTTATCGCGCAGTTTAAGTTTGACCTCGGCTGAACTCGCAGGTCATGGGCAACGCACGCCGCAGAGTTAGCTCGAACAGTGAAGCTACCGCTTCATGTTTCAAAATCCTCCTCCACAGCGAATAAAACTCCTACCCCTCCGATCACCAGCCAAGCACGTTAACCGCCGACATTACCTGGCACGTCAGAGCTATAATTTAGTTCTCATTGTGTAGCGTTTTCACTGTCTCCATGGCAACGCAGGGGCACGGCGAAGACGGTGTCACCTCGGTCTCCAAGAGGTAGCGTATCGCACGTCAGTTGCCACCAACTATGAATAGCAAATGGGGCAACGAACGCGCATCATCGCCGCCTAGCGGAGCTACTCCGAATCCGGCACGGAAGAATCTGCTGTCCTGCACTGTAGGATCAGCGGAGTTTTGTGAAAATAGCACTACAATAGACGCAGCTTCAACAGCGATCGCCTTATAGCTCTTAAGTGGTATTAAGTGCCTCAAGAATTTTATATTTTGTTTCTTTACGTTGATCTCTTGGAAATGGAGGCTGTAGTAATTCTCTTTTTGGTGGGCACCTACTCTCAATCAGGCCATGACCACAACGCGTACACCGCCTGCTCCACACATTGCACCTGCACTGGGAGGCGCGGTGAGTTACATGGCATGACGTCACGGACATGCTTCCGCTGAACCGCCTGAAGATGAAACGTTCTATGCCAGATGGCTGAGGTTTGCCATGGACGAGGTACAGCTTCTGCTCTAGAGACGGGTTGTTCCGGCAATACCATTGCCCTTGGCATACCTCGGGGAAAGCTTTTTTCTTATAGAGGCAGGACACCGTTTCTACTTGAGCAAGCCCTATGAGTGAGTGTCAACTTTATCCCATAGGAGAAAGGGGCAATGGGGGAGGCAGGTTTTACACTGAGTAGGATATGGTCTTGAAGACCAGCCTCTGGGCTGCGCAGGGCAGGGCTGCTGCTTTCAATGAATAGCGAGTGGTTCGGGTGAGGGGTTGCGAGCGCAGCCCCCCGATTTGGTCAAGGCTGGCTCTGGCCGGGAGTAAATGACAAGCGAAGAAGGCATAGATAGCTGGGTAATTGAGGTGGCAGAAGGCAGGACCGGGGACTGTGCAGGTCTGAATCTGGCTCTTTGTCAAAAACAGTGTGCATGCATTGCCATGAATTATGAGGATGCAGCATTGTAGTAGCGTTATTGTTACATTTCACAAAGTTTGGTGAAATTTCCTATAATTCTACGCTCTCTAGGTTTCTATGGTAGCCGCTGGTGAAACCTAATGGCTCAACTTCGGTTTTCTCGTGCTGCTCAGATTCTAGATTCTTGTTCCCGGCATGTAGGCTTACCTTGCCCGTGTAGAAATATCCGAGTAGGCCGAGGTTAGCTGCCGAGACACCCTTCAGCAGCAGCCATTTGCTGGAACCGTACTCCGGGCCAAGCGCCGCCCGAAGGAAAGGATTAGCCCCGCCGAGGAATGATCGGTGGGTGCTGAACTCGTCGGCCGTTCGTATCATGAAGTCACAGGGCGCGTCACCGGCGGGACCAAGCAGTCGCGAGAAGAGAGACATTTCTCCCCCGAGCGAGGCGAAAGCGCGTCCTTCCAAAGCTATGTACTGTCTTCTTCTTTACCGCGATGTTGCACGCGAGCTTCGCGTCCAACATTTAACGTATTTTTCTGCTATGCGCCGAACTCTAATATTCCGTCTGAGGATAACTTCACCAGTGAAGCCAGGTACTGAACCGAGAGGGTAAAAAATACTTTATCAAGGCAGCGCAAGTTTAGGGCTTAGTCCTACCTTTTACTTGATGAAAAGGAAGTAGCCTGGGGCTGTTCCAAAATTGTGACGAAGTATTTGTGTACATGTTTCCATAGTTTGGGGTCGCATGGTGACACGACGGTCTCTTAAGTTCTGCGCAGACCTCTACATCTTGAAATTAGCAACTCCGGTTTAGCAAAAACACTGATATTCATGAAAAGTGTAAAGTCTTTAACTGCCAGTGCAACGCATTCTTCATCAAGCGATTTGTAATTGTGAGGTATAAACTTGACACAAACTGTCCTGCGTATCCATCATTCACGATGTTCGGTTATAGGTACTGGCATTATATTATGAGTTTGCAGGAGCGTGCAGCGCTTCCAGGTCAGGCACATGTTATGTTCAGTTCCGTAGTTGGTACTATAGTCCAAGGTGTATAATTGCTACTACCAGTCAAGCATTCTTGACAAATGGTGTAGACTCGACAAAAATCATTCAGAAAGACACTATTAGGAGCGAATGATGGAGCTAATGTAGAAAGCCATAAATGCTGATAAGCTCACTAAAGCCAGCGAGTAGAAAACAGAATATCGCGGCAAGGGACAGCGCCAACCCACAAAGAGAAAACGCGGCGATACAAACCTGTAGATAGTACAGAAAGCACAAGGCATAGCACAACACTACAAACAAGATGCTTCCGCATATGAAGGCTGATTTCTCTTTTAAAAATAATTGCTGGCTTTTGTATTGTTATGTTGTTAACCTTGTCTATAATCCTTGTCTATAAATCCACTCCTGTAACGGTCCCAAAAGGGGACCAACAGTATGTTCAAATAAAACAATAAAACAGATAACGGTCAGCGATGCCCTTTGCGATGCTGATGTTATTTCTTGGCTGCAAATAAACCGTAACAGAAAAGAATTGCGCATGGGGAATGCAGGAGAATTGAATGGAATGAATAAGGTTTTGTCTGTGCAAAAGGATTAGCACACATAATAACTGGTAAGTGACGATGATATTTTGTTGCATAATGAGCACTTCGGGTTACAAAAGAAAGGTAAGTGTTAGGATGGCAGAATAGAGGAAGCAGTATGCAGAGACCGATTTCATATATAACGTACAGGGACGTAAGGCAAGGTGACAGACGGATTCCTCATGGCATAGCAGTAGAATGTAAGCGCACTGCAGAGAAAGGTTTTAAGCAATATATGTATGGATGCATCTGAAATGAAGTGCACTGGTCAGACGATTTGTGAATTTGAAGGAATTTGTAAAAACATATTGAGTCCTAAAATATATTGCGTGCATGTACGCAGTACCATCGCACCACGCTGAGAAAAAAAAAAGAAGGATGCTCGAAACAACGGATCAATCTACGCGAAAGTTTCTATACGTGTGCGACGATTATGTGGTGCAGCCTATCGACCCTTTCACACTATACTTCAAGTTCCCTGCGAGCGAAGGGCTATAGGGCAATTTTGACGCCAATGGAGGGGAAACGTAGCGTGGCGTGGCAGCTAGTTCCGGTACCCATTTTTCCGCGTTAACCGCGGAAGAAGCGAAAGTTATTGACCCGAAAGCCTTTCTAGATCTATGGTGAGAACTTTGGGCTCGCTGGATTCCGCGACATTCTTTCGCGCCTTGCGTTCGCGAGACTCTGCGATATTGCGCGAGATGAGGCTGTTAGACATCTGTCGACAGACAGGCTGTCGAAATAATTTCCCCGTCTAGGATGTCTTATTGGGTGCTGACATCGACATAATTTCCTCTTGTGGTTAGTTATGCCTAGTCTCTATAAATTCCCCTTTGAGCCTTGTGTAAGCCAGTTCGCTCTTGCATGTCGTCCTGATATGCCGATGTCGCCGACAAGGAAGCCAAAGAAAGGAATACGAAATTTAGAACAAGACACAAACGCTGAATATAGAAAAAAAGAAGGAGGAAATTATTTCGCCAATAAGCATTATTCATGGTCAACCTCTCGACGGATCGCCACGAGCTGAACAGAAACAAGCTTGAACACCCGGAGCTCTTGATTCCAAGGTATAGTGCTCTGGTAGTGAAGGCTTCATAGACGCCCATAACAAAAAAAAAGCATGGCCGCTCATAGGCACTCCATGCCCCCGGAAAATCGGTGGCCAAGTAAAGTTAGTGACCTTGAATGACGTAAGGACTGAGTTTAACATTGGCGCAAATTATAGTTATATTTCTGGATCCTCCCCAGGCAGCACACCAACATCGCACCAACCCCGGCCTAACGTCGACAAAAATTGGTACCAACATTGGTGTAACACTGGTTTTTTGAGAAATTACTACATTTTTATATATTGGTCCGGCTTATATGCCAACATTGCACCTGTCTTGGCACTGCCAACATAGGCTATCAGCTGGCCGTACCCCTTGTGTCACGTATTGGCATGCCACTACTATTCATTGGCCCATTTTGCATTGGCAATAAACCGGCCGTGCCGCTAGTATCACATATTGGTATTTATTGGCATAAAACAAGTATTCATCGGCACAGGTGGCACTGGCACTGCCACTGTTAAGCCACCTTTAGCCATTCAGTTATTTCACCTTTGCCCTTACTGCTGCCATTTGCTTAACTGTCACTCTGACAATTGTGGCTTTCTTATGCAGTCATTTCCCAATACCACCTTGCATGTCATCTCCCTAAGAAGCCATAAAAACCATGCAATTAAATGAGGCAAGCAAAATATTTTCCGAAAACATTTTATTGAGAGCTCATATACATGTACATGCCACAAGGACATCAGAGGGCCAAAATGCAGTGCAGGAGGCATTCGGTACAGGGCTAATATGGGAGAGGCTAGTAGGTGTAATTGGAAACAGGGCACTAAGCAGCACATGACCAGGTAGTGCAGGTAGAGGTGATGGGGTGCAGTGTGCATTGCTCATGATGGAAGGGGCTGGACATGTTGAGCAGGGTTGATGCACTATAGCCTTGTAGTGCAAGAGGTGTTGCGGGAATAGGAGGCTGAACATGGGTGCATTCCAGGGCAGTGTCCACCATGGATGGAAAATGGCAGTGGACTGTGTTGAGCATGATAGTTGGCAGTGAAGGGTCAATGGATCAAGTGATGAGGCGAGGGGGCGGGGGAAGCGCATGGCCCATGTAGTAAGCTGGGCACCCCGCAGGAAACAACCATTCAGGAACAGTTTGTTGAGGAGATTGGCCAATGGGTGTTACAAATGACATCTGCACAGAAGACAAGCATATATCACCATAAGATTTAAACTCACCTTCTCAACACTTATTCAAACACATATTTGAAGTCTGGGTGCTCTATACGATTGAGTACAAAATACAGAACCCCGCTATAGTAAAGCCTGATATAGTAAAGTGAAACTGAAGTCCCAGTTCATCTTCCATAGGCAACTGTACATTTTCCCCCTTTATAGTGAAGATGTTTTTGGTAAAAAACGGTTAAAGTGCTTCTGGCCATGGCGACGACTCCCGCGCACTACCTAGAGTCGCGAGGCCAAGACTTTTTGTATTTGAAAACAGAACAATAACCCCGAGTGTTCGTTTAGGTGGCTTTACTACTAGCCGTAGCAGCAGTCAGAAGACGCCTACTTTACAAAAGCCTTGGAGCCATGAGGGAAAGCGCGCAGCGCGAAGAAAAAAGTAAAGCTGTCTACAAACATAGCAAGGAGGCGGCGTGTTCCATTCAGAAAGTAAAGGAGTAAACGTGCAGCACGAAATAGGGAAGGGAAAGAAATGGGTCAACATTCACTGCAATCTGCAGTACAAATCATGAGGCAGTGGTGGCAGAAAGTGGAGGTGCAGCGAGTAAGGTCTTGCAGCACTTGAGTGTCATAAGAATTTATCATTTATTGCCTTTAAAAAGACAGAAAGAGCAAAAAGAGACACCATGTTCATGCAAGGCTTTAGTTTTTACATGAAATCGAACTTGGTTGCATTCGTAATCACGTCTTCATGCTTCAGAGGTACTTCCACAAGATGTAGAGAAATTTTATAAAGAAAAATCACACAAAGAGATGATAAAAGCGAGATGGAAGGTATTTAGGTTTTTTTTTCATTAAGCAACAAGACGTGTTCAGTAAGTGCCTATTTAACTACTAGACAGCACTTTCAGGACCATGTCATCACAGACCACTGATACAGTAAAGACCATAATATAGTAAATATTTTCGCTGGCCTCAGTGGCTTTACTATAAAGGGGTTCTACTGTATATATTGAAGGCCTATTGCCACACATTCTTCTTTTAGAGCACTTTGCGACAAGTTGCTGGGCCTGCAAGGGCATGCAGCATCTTATAACATAGGGATAATAAACATATATGCAAAATAATATCCATTCCAGATACAAAAGAAAGATATTTGGAAGAAAAAACCTGCTTCCGGCAAACCGATAACTTCAGGTGGATGCTTAGTGTGCATATAGAATTACAGTTCAAGAAAATATGACGGTTCAGTCTCCACAACTTTCAATTTTTAAAATATTCTTAAACATTCCTGCGATAGACAATATGGATTACTAAGCATGCAAAACTGGATATTAAAGAACACATTAAAGAATACTTTTCTGGAGTACACCAGTTACAGGCACGCATACATTACTGCGGCCGGAATAAAGAAATAATTGCTCTGACAGAATCAATCAAGCTATCTTCAATCAGCTAACTGAGAGAGATGTGTACATCGCAGATATTCTCTAGGCTGCGCACGCATATAATATTCTCAAGATAACCGTACCATTTCAAGTTCCAGCTTTTTAGTCTTCACAGCTTTATTGCTTGCTGCATTCTACTATAAACAATTGCCTTACTTTTAATGTACCAAGGAATAGTTTTCATACAGTGCTCATTATAAATTAAAGACACCAGAACAACATGCACCCGAACAAGGAAAGAAGAACGGGACAGAGCGTCATTCACAACTGATTTATTGTGCAGAATAAAGTACATATATATCTCACTGCCGGCATATGCGCAATAACTTACTCGTATTTGATCCCATTGACTTTTACTCTCGAGAGCTTCGATTACTTTTTATCGTTGATGAGCGCTAAAAAGCATTCATTTCGAGTGATGCTCGTCGCCGCTCCAGAGGCTTTTTCCTATCCCAGAATTCCCCATAACTATACTCCCTGACTGGACAGCGTCTACATGCATAACTAGACTCCCTGACTGGACTGCGTCTACATGTCTTTAGATAAGTGGGTCAAGCGAATAAACCTACCCCCTGAAATCAAGTTAACACGACCCGCTCCGCCGCCTATTTTACTCGACCCGACAGTGTATACATGAACCCACCAACTGATTTTTCACTCGACAGACGTACTCGACCCAATTCTGCCGAGTGCATGTATACAGGGGTGGAACGCACGTGTAACAAGTAACAATGCTGCTAAGAATCCAATCTGCTTTCTTCTGGCTCATCCAGTTTTCTAAAAAAATATTTTGTCTGACAAAGGAGGATATTTGGAGTTAAGCAGATAAGCAACACAAGATCCATATGCTTGCTCTAACGCATGACTCCTCACTGCACTTACAGTTGCAATTTGCTTGGTCATGTGGCAGTTCACTAAACCGTCTGACTAGATATGACAATCAAAACAAACATCGGGGGATCATTTCTACTTTTATTAAGACATGCAAAAGTTTTTTTATTGTTGACATAGCATTCAGAGACTGCGGGAGTTTGGCAGTTTTATACATCTTATTTCGTTTGGCAGTTGCAAGGGGATGTAGAAAAAGAAATATGAGTAGGGAATATAAGGGGTGACAACATCCCGAAATGAAACTAATGGACCAATGATGCACACTGCGTATCTTAAATGGCGTCACTGGTAACATCAAACACAGAAAATCGTCCTTGAGTATGACAAATTTGAAGCCCAGGAGGTGAGTTGGTTGTGAGCAGGTAGTTAGAAAAGGGCAGTCCCCCTGAAAGGTAGGCGGCAAGATCACTGCCACCCATTATGGGGAAAGCCCTGGCAAGCATGCAGGCAAAGGTGCACATATATAAGAGCAATAAATGCACAAGGAATGCACGCCTGAATGAGCAGCTGCACTAATAATTTCCTTTTGTCTTTCAGCCCACCCCTCCTGCACTGTAAGCAAGTCTGCTCTGTTTTCCGAACACAGAAGCATATGCAAAAACAATGTTCTCTAAAATTTACAAAATTTGAATGAGTATTGCATGATGATTTTTCTGCAAATGTCCTGCTCTAAGGCTACAGAATAAATTCATTGCAGCTACGAATAAAGCGAGTTGGGAGCTAATGGCGAATCTCAATGGCTTGGGGAGAAAATTATTTAAAATTGTCACTTTGAGCAAAGTAAATAGCCTGGTTTAGCAAAGTAATATTACATCTACATGGCTGAAGCCAGTGTAGGCAACCAGAAATGTACAAGCAGTCAGTAACTGCATGTCTGTATGAACAAATACATACAGTGCAGGCAGCAGTAATGAAGAGAGAGTGGAAGGCAAATAGCCTGGGCAATACTGAATGGCTTTCTTCTCTGCAACCTCAATACAGGCTTCCTGCGAATTCTTGTAATGCAAGCATAATCAAGTATGCTAAATATTCCATCACTTAAAGCGCCTGCAATCCCGTGTTACGCAAATGATAACTACTTCGTAAGTTCACAAGCTATGTCTATTATTGTGCTATTACACCACAGGTTCACTCAATCATGCCTCAACTTGAAATGGTCACATACTGTTGAAATAAAGCAATGAAATATAGCACCAGCTATTAAAGCACTGCCAGGGACACGAAGGATATTATTTTCTGCATACTGGTGGGCAAGACTTCTGACCAAGTAAGTCTTGCGCTAAAAAGCCAGAAAAAGTCATATAGCATGCAAACATATAGCAAAACGCCAGCAGAGCATTTAAAGCCTTTATATAATGCAAAACAAAGGCCATGTGTCATACCTACCGAGGCAATGTTTCCTTACACACAGCATGTTTCATGGCAAGGCTCCCACAGTTGTTGACAGGTTTGCAGCACCAAAATGTTGACGATGTTGTCTGCCTCACATTCAGGCAGCACCCCTTTGATGGCAGATGATTGCTTGTGCAAAAGCAGTGCGATGATACAAGTGGAGCAGCTGGACTGCGGGCGTTATAGAGCAAAGGGCCCTAAATGCAAGGAAAGAAAATCTCCATTAAATCGATGCCTCTAAATCATGATAACAGCATACCACGGCTCTTCTCTGTTTAGTTAATCTATAATTTCAATTGAAAGCTGTCTCAAAAAATGGACTAATTGCAACTCTATGTTACACATGGTAAAACATAGCTGTGCCAGGGCGGTGGGGCGATCAGTTAGCATAACGACCGGAAAATGCATACTGATGTTTCATGCAGTCTTGATGCTGGAGCAAAGTGTCATGGTGCGAAGAACAAAATAAAAAGCAGGCACGGGCGCCAAACGTGTGCTACACAACAGACGCGACTAGAGGTGTACACGGGCATAAATTTTGAGCCCGACCCGGGCCTCATGCTACAAACCCGAACCTGGCCTGGAACTGAAATTGCCTGAGCCCACCCAGCGCCCACACTTAAGGCTCCGGCCCTGCTGGAGATGCTATAACAGACCAGTTCCAAAACCTACAAGTCGGCTTCCCTGTGAGGCAGGAATTCGTGCACAGTGGCGACAGAACCTGATTCAGGGATAATAGTTAGGTGCAGTACATGCATCTACCACAGTCCACGCTGCTTGGGATGCAGTTCCCCGCGCACAGGCCATTGTCAGAGAAAGGTTTTTGGGCATTCTTAACACTGGAATAAAGGGGGGCGTACTGTCACCCTAGGGGTGAAGAAAGAAAATTTAGAAAAGGGACACTAACCGGAGAGGGTAATAGTGGGGCGACAATGCGCACGCGAATAATACTGTGACGAATGGGCAAGAGGTGCGGGAATTAACCTACCCGTCAGGCGATGTGCTAGCACTGTACCCCAAAGTCTATGCCGCCATTGTGCAGGAATGTCTGTCGCACCGGGAAGCTGACGTGTAGGTTTTGCAACTGATCTATTGCAACTGAAGCAACGATACAGAAAGAAAAAAATGCGACAATCCCTGGCGATGCATCGCGCGACGACGACGCCAACGCCTGTCGCTGCCGCTGGTGCACATCGCACAGAGCGAAGGACTTCAGCGACAGAGACGCGTTTTCAACCTTGCTTTGTTAGCGCCGCCTTTTCGTTTGGTAAATGAGTACAGCTACGCTATATCCAGTTTCTTGCACTAAACAGCAACACTGATGAAATTTCTTGAAAAACGTCGAGCCCCCCCCCCCCCCCCCCCCCCAAAAAAAATGGTCCCAGCGCAGCGGCGTGCTACCATACTGCGATGCAGACATGATTTAAAGCAGTGGCGTTTTTCTGCAACTTTCGAAAATTAGCAATATCTAGCCACACTAGCATTTTTTGTTTTGCAATACTACCCTACCAAGCTTTTACTAAACCGTCTCGATGCGCTCATATATGCACGGATCAGACGAAATGAGCGTCTGCAGGATTTTCGCTCATACCGGACTAGGGAAACAAACTTTGCATGCAAAAAAGAAACAACTAAGGTGAGTACCCCGAAGCCTTTTGCGATTGGCTGCCTCGCGAGCTGGTTCCAGCATCATGAGCGATTTTCTAAAAACCCAGAACCTGGGCGACAGCGCCGAGCGGCAATGCTTTAGCGGTCCTCAGCGCACTGCGCATCGTACTGCCGCGCGACTCATGCGGTTAGCGTTTTATCGCACCAGACACGAGAAAATATTCTTTTGCCCGGACTCCGCTGACTCCGCCCGAGGTCACCCGAGGGAACCCGAGCGGCCGAGCCATGCAACGGCTATATGCCGTCCCAGCCACTGTAACGCCGTGAATATCCGAAGTTGGCTTTTAGGGCTACGATACCACGCAGTTGTTTACTTTAGAAAATCAGTACTCTGCAGAACAGTAACGGTTTAACTTGAAATAAGCTGCAAAGTGATCGGCATCAAGTCGCGCGCACTTGAGAACCACTTTTGAAAAGTTAACAACGTAAGAAATATGCTAAAAGAAGACAAATCTCCCTAGCACATGGCTTACGCAGCCTGCAGCAACAATGAAATGTAAGACAACGCTTGTAATTTAAAAAATGCTCAATCTAAGAGGCTAATATTTTGCTCCAAAATACACAAACGCTTTATGAAATCTGAATGAAAAAATTTGAAAACTTACATGGAATATTTCTTGAAGAAAGAAGCAGTTTCCGTACGCGGTGCCACCGAACGTCGAGACGAGGAGGAGGAGGAGGAAAAACTTTATTTAGTCCTATATTATTTGGCGGTTTTTGGACGTCTTCAGAGATGTCTGCTTGTTGTATCCACAAGAGTCTTCTCCGTCGACTTCGTCCACTTTTTACAATGGTCGGTTGCCCTCAGTCCAGGGCTCCGCTGGCTGCTGCCGCCCGTTGGGCTCGCTGTACCAGACCTTTCTGGTCTTCGCAGCGGTCGCTGGACAGCAGAGTCTCCCATTGCTCCGCACTCGGGTTTCGAATTTTGGGGACCACATCTATGTTTTGACATGCCCATGTGATGTGATATAGTGTTGGTTTTTCATAGCACCACGGACATCTGTCGGCGTATATGGTAGGGTGCATTTTGTTTAGTATGTGTAGGTTTCGGTATGAACCCGTCTGTAATTGTCTCCATATGACAGTTTCCTCTCTGGTGAGAGAACTGTGCGGTGGGGGATATCGCATTCTTCTTCCTCTATAGTTTTCTAGTATGGCCGAGTATGCCTTCGGTGCTGGCAAAAGTTCCGCGGACCCGTCGGATGCTCGGAAAGTAGTGTACGCTCGAGCTATCCTGTCAGCCTCTTGGTTCCCTGCCACCCCCATGTGCCCCGGTACCCATATAATTTTGTGTCTGGTCTTGTTTTCTTCGTGGTTTTTAAATCTGTCGCTCGCTTCGAGAAGTATACGAAGCGCGTGACGACCAATCCTACCATTCATGAAATTTCGACAGGCTGTTTGAGAGTCCGTGAGTATCGTTAGCGACCGCCCAGCTCTATAGCCCTCCGCCACCGCTAGAGAAATGGCTACTTCCTCGGCCTCTGCTGCTGTGCAGTGTCGGATAGAGGCGCTGGTCACTTCGCGTAGAGACGAATTGACCACCGTGGCCACTGCAATTTTGTTCTGTCCTCCTCTCGAGGACGCGTCTGCATACACAGTCGTGTCTTCAGGAGCGTATGTTTTTTGAATAAAATTGGCCCTTGCTTCTCTTCTACCTTGGTGGAGGTTAGGGTCCATGTTTCTCGGGATTGGAGCTACCTTGAGGGACTTGCGAAGTTCGTCGGGGATCGTTACCGTCCTCGCTATTTCTCGCATCTGCTCACAGTATCCGAGTCTCTGTAAAAGCGCTCTTCCAGTCGTTGTCTGTAGCAGCCTGAGTTTTTGCGACTCAAGCTGCGCCTCGCGTAGTTCTTCGAATGTGTTTTGCAATCCAAGCGCCATGAGCTTTTCTGTAGACGTGTTGCGCGGTAATCGGAGCGCCGTCTTATACGCTTCGCGTAGCAGGGCATCAGCTTGTTGTATTTCACTCTTGTTGAGGCACTGGTAGGGCAGGCTGTACATAATTCGGCTCACTACCAGGTTTCTAACTAGTTTTAGTGTGTCCTCTTCGCGCATGCCATGCCGCCTGTTGGTGATGCGGGTGATCATGCGTGTCACTTGTAGCGTTGTAGTTTTGAGCATGGTAAAAGTGTGACTACTGCGTTGGTTTGATTGAACCCACATACCTAATATTCCTATTTTTGTCTTTTCAGGGATGGGCATTCCTTCCAGGTAGATGTTGAGTTTCAGGCTCTCACTGGTTGGGACGGTCCGGTTTTGTTTGCCTCTCCACACTCGAAGCAGTTCCGATTTCTCGGTCGAGCATGCGAGTCCTCTTTCTCCGAGATATTTCTGTACACAGGAGGCCGCTTCCTGTAGTTTTTCTTCCTTCTCCCCGAGGGAACCGGTGTTCGTCCAGACTGTTATGTCGTCTGCATACATGGCGTGCCTGATGCCTTCGATCTTCTCTAGTTTTCGTGCTAGACCTATCATAGCTATATTGAAGAGGATAGGTGAGATGACTGATCCTTGTGGTGTTCCTTTGTTTGGCGCGTGAATTTTGTTCGATCGAAGGTCTCCCATGCCGATGGTGGCAGTTCTATCTGACAGGAAGGCTTTGACGTACCCGTGGATTCTGCGTCCGCAGTCCAGGTCGTCTAGGCCTCTAAGGATCGCTTCGTGACTGACGTTATCAAATGCTCCCTTGATGTCAAGGGCCATTATGACATTTTCACCTGTTCGGGGTACGTTGCGGAGCACATCTTGTATTTGAAGCAGCACGTCCTGCGTCGAGAGTTTTGCTCTGAAGCCGAACATGGTATGGGGTACATGTTCATTATCTTCCATGAAATTTTGCAGTCTGAGCATCACCACCCGCTCGTAAAGCTTGCCGAGGCACGACGTGAGCGATATGGGCCTGAGATTTTCAATTTGGAGCTGTTTGCCAGGTTTAATGAAATGAATGAATGAAAAACTTTATTTACACTAAGGGAATTCTCCCGGCGTTGGTGGGGCCCTCAGTCCAGGGCCCCAGTGGCCTTTGCCGTCCTGCGCGCTCTGTCAATCAGCTTGAGCTGGTCGTCAGGCGTCGAGCAGGACAGCGCAGCCTCCCACTGCTCCGGTGTTGGTGTGGTGTTTATTGGTGCTACCTGCGTTTTTTGACAGGCCCATGTAACATGGTAGAGTGTAGGGGGTTCTCCGCATAGTGGGCATTTATTTTCATAAGTAGTGGGGTGGATTTTACTGAGTAGACTCAGATTGGGGTATGTGTTAGTCTGTAGCTGTCTCCAGGCAACCGACTGCTCTCTATTGAGGTCTTCGTGGGGAGGTGGATAGATCCTCCTTAAGGCTCTTTGATGTTCAAGGATGGCTCCATAGCGTCTAGTGACTGCGTCCGGTTCCCCGTCGTTGTGCGCCCCCCGGTTGGCGTATGCTCGGGCATTGGCGTCGGCACGTTGGTTACCTTTGACAGTCCCATGGCCTGGTGTCCACGTTATGTAACATCTCGAAAAGCTGATTTTTCTTGCCTTGAGTATGCGGATGGCCACAGTGGATATGCGTCCGCTGCTATACCTTCTGCATGCTTCTTGCGAGTCCGTAATTATTTTTGTGGTAGCCTCCTCACCCTGGTGGGTGATAGCGAGAGCGATTGCCGCTTCCTCAGCCTCGAGAATGTTGTTGCTCTTGATCGAGGCGCAGTTGACTTCTTTAAGCTGGTGATCAACCACACTGGCTACCGCTCCGCGTTGTTCTTTGTATGTGGTCGCGTCGACGTACAATATGTTTTTTTTCCCTGCGAGGCTTCTTTCGTGTGCCTCGGATCTTGCCTCTCTTCTGGCCTTGTGTATTTTCGGATGCATGTTTTTCGGAATCGGGTTGACCTTAATGATCTCTCTTATTTCTTTCGGTATGCTGCCCGTGCTGTTTATTTCTCTGCAAGCATCTCTCATGCCCAATATATTTAGCGTGTTCCTTCCCGTTGGCGTCTGCATGAGTC
This sequence comes from Amblyomma maculatum, assembly GCF_055883805.1. NCBI lineage: Eukaryota > Metazoa > Arthropoda > Arachnida > Ixodida > Ixodidae > Amblyomma > Amblyomma maculatum. Next base: position 101,353,573 of record NC_139350.1, on the reverse strand, counting down.
TTATTTTCTGCGCGAGAAGGTGGGCCTCGATGTGCTCTTGCACTGTGTTGTTTATGCCCAGTTTATTGAATTTTTCGGTCGAGGTGTTGACCGGTAGTCCAAGAGCGCATTTGTAGGCTTTCCTCAGGATTGCCTCCAGTTGTTCTTTTTCCTGTTCGAGCGGAATTTGGTAGGGGACGCCATATATAATTCGGCTTACAACGAGGGCCTGTACTAGCCTACATGTGTCTTCCTCGGACATGCCTCGTCTTCTGTTGGAGATTCTTGCTATCATTCGCGTGATCTGCGCGGTGGTACTTGCTAGCTGCCTGATTGTTTGATCTAAACGGCAATTGCTTTGTATCCGCATGCCTAGGATTTTTATTTGCGATACTTCCGGGATCTTCTTTTCCCCTATGTAGATGTCTATGGATTTGTGCAGATCGTACCCTCTTCTGTGGACTCTGAGCACCTCAGATTTCTCCGGAGAACATTCAAGGCCGCAATGTCGAGCGTATGCATTGACAGCGTCTGCTGCTCTCTGCAGACAGTCTTGCTTTTCTCCTAAGGATCCCCTGGTCACCCAGATCGTGATGTCATCAGCATAGATAGCATGTCTGGCTCCTTCAATTTCTTCGAGTTTTTTTGCTAAGCCGATCATAACAATGTTAAAGAGCATAGGGGATATCACTGAGCCTTGCGGTGTTCCCTTTTTGGGGGTGGGGAAGGTGTCTGTCCTGATGCCGCCTATTCCAATGGTGGCGGTTCTGTTACTCAAGAAGGCTTTCACGTAGCTGTGTATTCTCTGCCCGCAATCTAAGTTGCAGAGCCCGTCTAGCACTGCCCTGTGACTGACATTGTCGAATGCCGCTTTGAGGTAGAGCGCGAGCAAGATGTTTTCTCCGTATTTCGGGACCGTGTTAAGCACCTCCTCCTTGATCTGCAGGAAGATGTCCTGTGTTGATAGATGTTTTCGGAATCCGAACATAGTGTGCGGCATGAGGTCATTGTCCTCCAGGTGGGTCTGCAACCTCTGAAGCACAATTCTTTCGTATACCTTTCCCAAACATGACGTCAATGAAATGGGTCGTAGATTTTCCAGGCTGGGAGTTTTTCCGGATTTAGGAATCATTACTATTTCCGCATGAGACCAGTCTTTCGGGATGGTCCCCTGCTCCCAGTGTGTGTTGATGAATTCAGTAAATCTGTGGATTGAATTCTCGTCCAAGTTCCTAATCATGGCGTTGGTAATGCCATCCTTGCCTGGGGTGGTGTTTTTTGTGGCAGACATAACAGCGTGTCTGACTTCTTCTATAGTAATGGGTTCGTCAAGAGTGGGATTTGCTTCTCCCGTGTATGCCGAGCTGTAGTCGGCGCCCGTTTCGTCACCGATGTATCGCTGCTTGATGTTCTCTAGCAGTTCCCGGTCTGTACCTTGGAATTGGTGCGCGATCCTTTGGATTGTCTTATGGTTTTCACATTTGGTCTGAGTTGGGTCTATGAGAGCCCTTAGCAATGCCCAAGTCTTGGCCAAACCTAGAGTCCCCTGTAGATCGTTGCATTTCTGGTCCCAGTCCCGTTTCGAGAGCTCCATCGCATATTCTTCGGCTTGTTTTGTGACCTCGGCGATCTTTTGCTTGAGCTTTCTGTTGTGCTTCTGCCTTTTCCATCTCTTTAGCAACCCCCGTCTAGCATCCCAGAGGTGTAAGAGATGTTTATCCACGTTGGGCGTTTTGTTGGTGAGAGTGACCTTCTTAGTGACTTTTTCCCAGTCGGATTTGATACCCTCTACCCAATCCTTAATATCCTTGATCTCTGTATCCTCGGACTCCGCCCTGGTCTTTCTATAGGCTTCCCACTGTGTGAGTCTAGCTTGACCATAATTTTTCCTGATCGGAAGAGTTTCTATCTGGATGCGCAAGATGCAGTGGTCACTGCCTAGCGTCTTCCCGTCGTTTTCCCATTTTGCCTGCCTTATTCCTTTGACGAACGCTAAGTCTGGGCACGAATCGCGGTTGATGCTATTTCCCACTCGCGTTGGCTGGGTGTGATCTGTGATTAGGCTGAGGCTTCTGCGATCAGCTTCTCTGGCTAGATCCTTGCCTTTCGGAGTTTCTCTGACATAGCCCCAGCTTTTATGCCAGGCATTAAAGTCCCCAAGGATGAGAAGACCCCTCTTGCCTGCTGCTTGTTCTGCCTTGCCCAGCAGGTAGCTGAAGCTAGCGTTCTTTTGGCTGGGCGGGCTGTATACGTTAAGCAGGAAGATGCTTTCTTGGCTTCTCTTTTGGGTAATGACTTCGATAAGAACGTGGTCAATGTCCGTTCCGTCGATGTCGTGTCTGATTGCGGTGATAGTTTTGGCAACCAGCGTGGCGACCTTGCTTTCCCCCTGCCCCTCATATGCTGAGTAACCCGGGAGAGTAGGTGAGCAGCCGGTTTCCTGTAGGGCGATTATGTCTGGCGGTACTGTACAATTTGTGATATGTAGTTTAAGAAGTCCCCGCTTTTTGCTGATCCCGCGGCAGTTCCATTGCCATATTTCAAGGGTTTCCAACTTGACCGAGCTCTTACGGCGCCTCTCCATGCTCGGTCAATGGCCTATCATAGGGTTTGCCTCTGGATTTCATGCTCGTGAATTGTACTAGGCGTTCTCTATCTCTTTGCGCCTCTGCCTGGATGTTAGAAATGAGATTACTAAGATTAGCTAGAGAGTTGTTCATGGCTGCCATGGCAGTTGCGAATTCTTGCCGCCCTATGGTGGCTGGCTGAGTTTCATCTGTTCGCGCGTTCGTGTCAGTCTGCCCTGTTCTCTGGGCTTTGAGCTCTTCTATAAGGTCGTTAAGTTTCTGTCTCAGTTCAGCATTTTCCGCCCTGAGTGTCTGAATGGTTTGTCTTAGTTCTTGCACTTCGTTAAGTTGTCCACTAGTGTTTTTACTGAATTGTGCCTGCGCGGTCGTTGTCTTTGGAACAGTGGGAGAAGTAGAGAAAAGCTGCGCTGCCCAGCTCAACTTACTCTGTTCATCCTTTTTTATCTTCTTCTGCTGCTGCCCCTTTTTTGTTTCTGGTGGCTCCCTGGTCCTTGATCTCGAGCGCGACGCCGACCTGGACCTGGAGCGCGACGCCGACCTGGACCTGGATGGCGAAGTAGCATCTGAGCTGAACCAGCGTTTCCGAGCCCGGCCGCGTCCGCCCGTGCCGCCATCGCCCTTTGCTGCGCTGTCGGTTTCCTCTTTCGTTCTGGTCCGTGGACTCCTCGGTTTTCTTAGGCGTTGCTTGCACTCCTTTGCCCCTGTGGGATGCGCTTCCTTGCACAGCGCACACCTGGGCTCACACGAATGACCGTCCTCGATGACTGGTTCACCGCAGTTCGAGCACACAACGGCGTCAGGTGTCGGGCATACGTCCGCCCTATGCCCAGGCTTGAAGCATATATAGCAAACTTGGCGCGATTATCGGTAGAGGTAGCAACGCGTCTCACCGCCGTAATAATAAACGTAGCGGGGAACGATCTTGCCTTCGAATGTTATGACGGCGCTTTGAGATTTTCCAAGCATTCGTGCATAAAGGATTTTCACTCCTTGGGTGCGTACCCTAAGATGGGACAGCAATTCGGTAGGTGTTGTACCGACATCCAGTCCGTGGATCACTCCTTTGCATGAATTGTCCGGCGCGGCAACGTAAGCCGTCACAGCGTAGTCTTTTGCACCGAAGCGTAGTCTCGGAATGTTCTGTACAACGTTGGCAGTCTCCTTGCTTGGCGTGCTGATTATGGCGATGTTAGATCCGTTGTGCAGCCGTATAAGTAGGCTGCCTTCGTTGCAGATGTCTGGGTTTCCACATGCTTTAGTTATAGCCCGGGCCATCTGATGCGAGCTCAGCTGGCTGATGTCGAGCCCATTACTTGGTCTAATAATGATTTTGAAGTCTGCTTTCGGCAGTGGAGGTAGTTTGCCCTTGCGAATAAGATTTTCCTTTTGTTTGGGCTGGCTCGGTGGTTGTTTGCCTGCCGCTTCGGTCCCGGTCTCCGGAACGGCAGTCAGCCTCGATTTGTGGTATTTTGTGACGAACCATCCTCCGTTGTCGAGTGTCTTCTGTGAGTCGTTGGTAGCGTTCTCTTCGTGTTCTGTCTCTTGAGTCGGTGTCGTGGCTCCGGTCGACGCCGCTGCGTTGTCAGCAGCCATCCTTGGAGGCTCCCGCGTGAGCTTGAGCAGCGTTTCGTCGGGCCGATGGCCCGAAGCTGCTAGGCTTAGCGCGGCGTTCTCCGCTTCGGATCTGCGAACGGCCAGAAGGTGGTGAAATCTGGACTTACAGATGAAAATCTGTTGTCAGCAGATTCAGCTTGATTAGTGGAAGCCGATGGAGTATCCCACTTTCTGTAACGTTGATGTTTTCCGGGTAAAATACGGCGTCGAAGCAGGAGGTCATGTGGAGCACGTCCGCTCCATCTGGCCCCCTAGCGGTGTCCTCCTGCCAGGTTTAAAGAACGGAGCGCCCTCTGATACAAAATACAACTGTCGCCGTCATGCCGGCTAAGCGATTGTCGCGTCATCCTTCGAGCTTTTTAGTAATCGCCTTTTCAGCAGCAGCAGCATAGATGCGCTCTGCGGCTGCTCATCTATGTAGGGCTCTGTGCCAGCAGCGAAGCGCGTCGTCGCCCTGTAGAGGCGCCTAGCTGTTTTGTTTCAACACCCAAACCTGTTCAAGTTGTATTTTGTGAATGCTGTGTTCTACTACGAATAGTTTGCTCACTTTTAGGATACCAACGAAAATTCTTTCATACAATAGTGCTCAATCGAGTGGAATATTTCAATCACCCTGAAATGAGGATTTGAAGCAAGTTTGTTGAAAATTATTGAGCTAAGCATCTCAGTATCACGACTTGCCACCTCTTTATAAGCTAGTTGCATACGATGCTTACATGTTTTCTCATATATCCGCACCGTCAGCATCATTCTATCTCATAGATTAGTCGTTTGTTGGCCCGATTCATTAGGCGCTTGTTTCTTTCTCACAGTTTAGTTTCTTGAGTATATTTTATTGGCCAAGAAAATGCGGTAAAAGCACATTTCTCTATGCAACCTGTTATGAGTGCCCGGAAATGTTTGAAAGAAGTCTCCAGTCTGTTAGCGTTCGTGTTTTTATTACTCCGCAACTCCTTCCCCTGGGCGGTGGCCGTCCGCCCCTTGGACCCTGAGTGGTGCGTCAACCCGTCCACCGCTTTGGCGCACCTGCGTGGATTTCGACGCGCGCATGCAACCTCGGACCTTGCTCGCATCGCATGCGGTGAGAGAGTGCGATCCGGGGAACGATAGGAGTGCGAAGTGCGCGAGGACCGGATTGAACGGTGCGTCAGCACGGAGGGCATTCGGTGAAAAACTGTGCGAACGAGCGTGTGCGAAACAAAGATGTATCATTGTAATCCAGTTGTTAATATACCCATTGTACCTTTTCGTATTTTATATGTGTTTCCAGTCTTTTCTTTCACTTTTTTTTTCGCTCTAATGCGAACAAGTCAGTTTACATGTGGGTAATCTTCTCTCCCTACACAATATTTGTAAAAAAAAAAAAAAAAAACTCCCTTCCCCGCGCACGCCTGTAACTGTTCCACCACGAAGGTAGTTAGAGAATAATAAGCTTTGATACCGAATTAAGCTTAATTGTAAAACAACGACTGCTTTATTTAGTGTTTGAACTCTACAGTTATTCCTTCTTGCCATTTGTAGCGCAAGCATTGTAATGCAGTGAACGACGACGGAATCGCGAAATTGGGGGTGTGAATAAAAGCGGAGAAACGTTACAGACTTCTTTTTTTCGCACTTGTGCAAAAAAAATAATCCAGAAATTCAAAAATTATGCTATCAATGCACTTGCATGGCGTCCAATCAAATGTTGTTCTGCTGAGCTGCCGTTCTTGTATACTGGCTGCTACACAAAGCTATTTTGATTTCCTATGAAATTCAGTGTGACAAAGCCCCACGCGGATATATTTCGCGTTTCAAGTTCTTGTGAAATGTGGAAGCCGGCCCGTCGCCGTGCCGCGGGCGACTCTAGCTGGCTCTGCGACCATTTTTGCCACTGCAGTGATTTGAATATTCGCGGCTTGTTTAGCAAATAACTGGCGTACTCGTTTGCCGAATGAGTGTTTCAAGATAATCATAGAGCATTTACCAGTACCGTATGTGTGCGATATTCCATCAGTGATTAATGCGCCATGGTCATTGCAGTCGTATTTTTGATTATACGCGTATGGAATGGTCTACTCTCGCAAAGCCTAAGACGTAAGTTACGCTAGCTCTACGTATGTCAAATAGGTATATGAAAGAAATAGAGCCTTAAAGTATAGCGGCTGACGCATTGCGTCAATTCTCGCCCGGGCGGCGGCCGTGTGCACCTTGAACCACACGTTGAGCGTCAGGGCCGGCGTCTTGGATTGCATCGCGCAGCGTGTAACCCGACAACCCCACCTGCAGAGCGCATCCACTCGGGCAAGTCGGGGCCGCTGTTGCTGGCGCCGTGCCTCCATGTTTTTCTTCCTATGTTTGTGATGTTTTCAATGCACCTAGCAAGCAGCGAACAGAGCGTTCATATTTCGGCGCGAGTGAGTGCAATCAGTGGACTGGAACCGAAGTGCGCGGTGTGTCGTCAACAAGGGCGGACGCTTGAGAAAAAACAAATATGCGAACGAGTGCGACGAAGAAAAGTGAAACTGTAACCCAGTTATTTGTTTCAGCATAACCTTAATATTATTCATACTGAGATTGTACGTGCAGTGTTTTCTCTCCATTTTTTTTTCTAATACTTCCCTTCTTAGAGCGACAACGAAGCAGGAAGCGTCGATACGATTTGCCATATGTGGGAGCGTCCATACATGTGCGGACCGACGTTTAATTTACCGCTCAATAACCCAGCTTTATTTAAATCACCATTGTTAAATCGTTTAAGCGAAAGTATGTGCTGCGTTGCTTCGTATTCGTATAGCTTAAACGGCCTAGTGTATTTTTAAAGTTTATTTTGATGGAAGCGCGCTCGCCATAGTCGATCTGAGTGACGTACGAGCCTTAATATGCCGATGCTTATCGCTCATTTTTTGCATCGCACTGCATGCGTGTCCTGCGGTAATCGTCTGTTTGAAGCCACTGTTGTTAAACCTAATACACTCGAGGGCAAAGAAATTTGCTACAACTTTCGGAATTTTCTTCACCCAGAGCAGCAGGAATCGCCACGGGAGCAGCTATGAAAGAACCTAGACCATTGCCGAAGAGAATACAAAAAATAGCAACCATTGCCTACGCACGATATATGACATGTCGTTTTGATTCTTTCTAATCTACCGGTCGGCGTGGAGCTATTTATCGTCACCAATGCCCTGACGGAAAGGCAAACGGTGGTAAACTTATTGATATTTGACGCCGTTGACCGATCGTCGGTCTCATCCAAATTCGTCACAGTATACATGTGGATTGATTACAGTGCCAGCTTAAGTCAATGAAGTTCTAGTGTAAAAGAACATGGTGTAATCCGAAGCAACATCAACAACAGCTAGGTGGGATTAAAGCAAACGCGACTGAAACCAGCACCGCGGAACTTCACAAGACTATTTAGACACAAGATTTCCGAAGTATTTAAAATTGCAAAGGTAACTTGAAAACATCGATTATAACAGCACAGTTAACTACTCCAAGTATTAAACGAGCCTGCCAACCGCAAAAGCACGCTAATGCGGTTTTCCATGGAATATTTCCACCACATGCTAATTTGCATCTAATATTGACCAGTAGGTGAAATAGACAAGACAATGTTGACTGAAGTGTGTGCTAATGCATTTGGCGGGACATGGTAACAGAACTGACAGTATTGTCCAGCATATGGCATATATTAGCCAACGTCAGTGGAGTAATGGCTAACGCTGTTCAATATAGCCATCCTTATGAAAGGGCAATGCCAATACTGTTGATATGTAAGGTATGCCAGTGTATATCTGACATTGGCGGGCCATTGTAACAGAGCTCACATTATTGTCCAGCATATGTCGAATATTGACCAACATCAGTGGACTGATGGCTAATGCTGTCCGTTATAGCCATCCTTATCTCATGGCAGCGCCAACACCGGTGATACGCCGGATATCCAGGCCCATCATTGCCATCCTTGTATAATGGTACCACCGATACTGTCAGGGCATCGGATATGACGGGCCAATGTTGTTATCAATATAAATAGGTACGAACAATATTGGTTACCAATGGAATCCTCAGGGCCAGTGTTGGGCGTGTTATCGAATGGCACAACCAATACCAGCCATAAGATGGCAGCGCTGGGCCTACATAGGGCTGATCTCTGCCAACTAACTGGCAATATTGGCCCGGGCTCTTGTGCTGCCTGGATCCCTGCCGGATTTTTTGAGGCCGTCCTTTTAATGTGTGCATTTCAGCGCTCGCCAAGCTTTTTCAGTCTGTTGAGCTCGAATCCTGTTGTTTGAGTGTAGTTGACAATAAAACACAGCAGCGAGGAGACAACAGCAAGGTAGCAAATCAGAACCTCTTGCAACGGGACGGGTTAAGCATAGTTGTACAGCATGACCTGTAAAGCGCTGGTGCTATCACATAATTCGCAGTTGAGTGTCGATCCAGCGTAGCTCGAAAATATTCGCGCGGTATTATATCAAGCCCACAAATGTAGTGATAATGTATAGCAGCAAAATGTGCAACAAGGCCATCTTTAACCAACTTATGTAGATTACCAATGCGCACAGGTACGGCAGACTACGCATGCAGACAAAAGCTCACGTGTGAAAGTCCTGGCGGAAACAGGGCAGTATGACAAAGGCGGTATGGAGTCCTCACTATTTCAAGGGGCATCAGTTTTTCTACTGCAACTACCTTATTCTTGGCGCATGATAGCCTTACTCGCTTATGTACCAAAACCCCGACACACTAACACACCACCAGTCTTTCGCATGCCGCAAGCTTAGTTTTATAGCCAGTAAGCGATTTGAACAAAAAATAAAAGAAAGCCTGCGACAATGACGCAACAAGATAGCAGTTTCTGGCAGAAAAAGATTTACATGACCTTTATGATCAATGGCAAGCTTGCGAAATAAAAAAAGCACTAGCCGCACGTACAACTAGAAAAGCGCGCGGTCATACAGAACTGGCAAGCATCGCAACTAATAACGATACCACGAAGAAACTAGCATGCAAGGCTGAAATTTTGCAACCAGCATATATTTAAATAAGCCGGGCAACTTCGTACCATTCCTGGAAGCACCACCGCAGACAGCGCGATGGCAGCGATAAGAAACTGCTTCGCTGCTTCCTTCGCAAGCACCCAACAGGGCTTGCAGTCTCGCCAATGCCGATGCAGTATCACATGTGGACTCAGCAAGAGCATTGCAAATTTAAAAAGAAATAGATGTGTTGTAATAGCACCTGCGCAAATTAAAACTCAAGTGATACAAACATTTCCTTACGGAAAACAGTGTTGACGAGGCGAGCGTTCGCTTAGTTGAAATTTACGAATGACATTTTTTTTTTCCTCGGCAGACATGTTGGAGTTAATTCTGACCAGACGAATCTGATGAAGCCTAAAATTCCCTAATATACCATTGACTCAATGGTCAAGAAAAGCGAAGGTGTAAGATTCAAGGCAGCCTACAGCCGTCGGCTATCCCTGTACAGTAATGCGCAGAAAGTTTTTTCTCCAAACCTTTGCCCCCACAGGCAAGAATTTGTCTGCAAGTGAAATAAACAGGAATACCCCATTGAGGCTTATGTTATTGGTGTATTGATATGAAATGCACCAGCAGGCACAATTCTTAGCCCACGTTCGACTGCCCCGGCCTCAACACTACCCATGAGATCATCATACATCTCACGAAGACAGCCAATTAATTCACTGGAATGATGCAGACATTCCCTTCCAATGTACGTGACATGGATGAAACAGGCACTATCAAGCTCATCCAGGCCTTGATTATTAGCATAGTTTCTGTCACGTCATACCTGAATTTTTAGAGGACGTAAGCAGAGTAGATGAGCTTCATCATCTGAAATAAACACGATGGAGCCTTTAGCATCCCAATCCGCAACACACCATGGTCAATCGTGAGCGCAAAAATAGCGGCTCAGCGGAACAGAACATCATGCAGGGCATGCAGAGAAATAATTCACGAACTCTGGGTGCCGATCCAATGCCACGTTCGAGACAGGCAAAAACTTCTAGCCTACTCAGCTAATTTCCCCAGTGTCATTACCATCCCCCAAAACTGGCATCCAGCATTTCCCAATGAGAAAAGACGGCAAAAAGAGGAGGACACGGTGTGCATGCCAACGTAGCTCGACCGCTAAACGGAGTCATCATGTACGCGGAGGCCAACCCGAACTCTATGCGGCGCAGCGTAGATAAACCACAAGAAGGTACGGGCATGATCGATTATTCGATTTGACATCAGTCGTTGGAGGCCAATGACGACGCAGGTGAAGCTGCCAGAGCACATCGGTCCCATGCTCTTCAGCATACAGCTGAGCAGTAGTACACCAACGCCTTCACGACCTATGTGCGGTGCTTCTGGCCCAATAACTCAGAATGAAAGAATTCGTCCCGTCTGTGAAGGAATTAAACAAGGGCCAAGAAATTATTCGGCGGAGATAATAAGGATTCTTTTCTGGTGCTTATCCGTGAGATCAAGAAGTCTCTAAGAAGGTAGTCATAGAGGATGCCTGACAAGTATCAGTCAAAGAAGCCAAATCACATTCGTTTTGAGAATTCATTATATTCATTACTAATATTGGCAAGTAGTTGAAACCTGCAGCTTTAATTGCGGAAAGTATGTACATAATCAGCAAGAAAGTGGTTTGAAAGGCTGTGCAAAGAAACAGAAGCTATAATGCCCCTCCGTAGGTTTTAATGCTCATTACAGGCACACAGTCAGCTCTGCGCTCGGTCTCCAAATCTTAGCTGCCAGACTACTTGGTGAGAGCGACTATATCTTTTTTTATATATTAACTTCACCTGTGCTTGCCGGTTTGCAACGAGAGGATTCTTCTATAAGAGTATATTCTCCTTTCTTAATGTGTTCTCCCTCAGAGGAAAAATTAGTCTATTTAGTTCAACTGTCCAAATCCGAAGTATGCTCCGGCAAGTCGCGCTTTCTTTGTCGGGTCGAGGCAGGACTTCAAGCTTAGACTTCAAACAGATTGGCAAAATGAGAAAGGAAAGCGTATATAGAACCTAACACCTACGGAATTCGCAGTCAAATTTCGAGTAATTATAAGGGAGCATCGTGCACTTAGGGCTACATCACTGTTGGCATATCAATGCGAGTACGAACAGAAAGTAAGTTGTCAGAGGCATCTCCACGTGAACGTCATCATATGTCGAAGAAAGTACGAACGAAGATGCAAAGAGAGAGATGACGCGTGGAAGTCTGAAAACATCATAAAAATCCCCCATTGCTTTACGTTATTAGCGCATCCTGCAGCAGGTGCAGGATGCGCGACAGTACAACCAGCGGTACCGCGAAGTTGAATATAAGACCGATGACCTTGTCTGGGTTTGGTCTCAGGTTCGACGACGCGGACTTAGCAAAAGCTCTTGCGTCGCTACTTCGGTCCTCACCGAGTTCTGCGCCGCGTTGGCGCTCTCAACTATGAAGTTCTTCCACACGAGGCCCCACGATCAAGTCGTACCGCACGCCCAGAGATGGTCCACGTCGTTCGACACAAACCTTATCACGCCAGGACGCCCTCCCTGTGAGTCCGTGAATTGCCTAGAGCATCGGGTCGATGCTTCCTCACCGGGGGAGCTAATGATGCCATTGTGATGAAGACTAGGAAGATAAGCAGGAGACGACGAAGTTCCCCTCTCGCGCTCGGACCGTACGTCCCTGGACTTTGCCAACACCGGGCTCTCTGTGTTACCGGCTCTGCTGCCTTCACACGCCTTTTTGCCAACGTGACAATATTTGCGCTTTCGTTCACGCATTTGACTAAAATTATTCTTTCACACCTTCACCTCTCTGTACTTTATCTAGCATACCATCCACGCCTGTCAGATCCCCAACAAATTCAACAAGATAGGAGTGCCAGTTTTTCGCGAGTCACGTTGCATTTGCTCAATGGTATCCAATAAACGTAGTCGCCTCAAAATTTGGCGTGTTCATTTTTTTGACAGCTGTAATGTTGAACACATGCGACACAAGTCAACAGCGTCGACATTGAATAGAAATCTGGTGAGCAAGATAGCCCACCGTTCCATTCTCTTTGGTATTGTTCCCTTCATGTGACGTTCTCCTATCTGCTATGTGTTATTTCCTTGATATTTTGCTTTGTTCCCTTTCATCACTAAAAATATTGGCAGCGGATTCGCTCAGCAAAGTCAAAGTACATGTAGCGAGAGGTACGTTTCCCTAGCTGAGCTTGTTGTGGTCATTCATGTTTAGCAATGAGAGACAACTTTATTTACGCCATAGGGGGCACTTTGCACCACTAAAGTGCGATTAGGCGAAAGCGCCTGCTGCGCGGTGGTCTGAAGCCATCCCCCAAGGCACCTTTTCTCTCTTCTTTCACTCGCACCTTCCTCCTTTTCCTTACGGCTCAGTTAAGGTGTCCGTGGAGAATTGTGACAGATACTTCGCCTTTTTTTTTTCCTGTGAACAAATTTGAAACTGCCTGATGCCTGTTGCACTTAGTCTGCTTCTATATGCAGTGTGGTGCGGAGTTCGAGGAAGCGCCAAATGAATGGCGCCGCACGGACACCTGGATCGAAAGCCCGGCGGGGTCAGCTTCGTATATGCGTGAATCGGCTGTCATGACCAAATGTGACGTATTTATGACGTCACTTCTGGTTGTCAGACATGACCGAATGGGACTTCATGATGACGTCGAATCTAGTCATCACGTCAAAATCGACTTCGTCATTACTCATGTCTGTTTAGTCATGTAAAATGACTAATTAATACTAGTTAGCGACTAGTTAGCCATCGGTCTTCAGTCATGACTGCTTAGTGGCTTGTTAGTTATTAATTAACACTGGTTAGTGACTAGTTAGCCATCGATCATTACTACACAAGTGAGGAAGCTCGCCAGATGTGACGCAGGAGCGGCCAACGGCATAGCGAAAATGAGACTTTGCGGCCAATGTATCTCTCGCAACAAAAAGAGCAGTGTCGAGGCGCCACTTGGCCAATAAACTAAACTAGAAACGCTTTGAATTTCTGCTATGTCCCTGGACAGTCATGCCTGCTCTTGAAATCCGCTTTAAAAAGGGGAAATGAAGCGCGATGAATGACACACAGTTAAGAATGCAGCAAGTAACTGCCGTATTTTTATGCGAAACTTTGTAATGCAGATCTCCTTCGAATGCCGCAATAAACTGATTTGCAGATAACACCTCGTCCATGTATTGAATATCAAAGTGCGCATCCTAACAAAAATTTTCCAAGATTTGTATTTCCAGAATCGGTTGTCGTTTTGTTGAATGCATGCAAAACGTAATCGCATGTTCAATTGCATCTCCTTATACAAACTGTCCCCGTGATCACCCATTTGTTCTTAACCAACTTATATTCCCTATCAGCCTAATTCACGCTTGCCTACTCACTTCAGTACTGAAAAAGGAATCGAAATATCAACAAGAACAACCAGTGCATACAGTCTGTAGTATCAGACCCCGAATTGATGGCGTTCGCTTATAAGTCGTAACGAAAAGGAAAGCAGAAAAGCAGATTTTCAACTAACCAGTAAATAACGTTTTCTATACTAAAATATAGAAAACACCACTGCGCACCGCTGCAGCACCGCCTCGCATGCAAGGAGACCGGGGTTCGAATCCCGGTGTCGCGCAATTATCCACCGGATAAAAAAAAATCAGCATGTTTATGGAATTGCATAACCAGGTCTGGGATGCGACCAGATGCCGGTGAACACCTCCGGCAACACACTCTCTGACCAGAACAGGAGTTGGCCCCCGGGGTGCAGTAATTGACCGCAACCTCTTATGATTAGTTCCATAAAACACCGGCCCTCAGTCACCAGCGGCTGCGGAACAACTGACCACGGCGGCGGTCAGACCTGTGACGCCGCAGGGGGTGCTAAGAATTCCTAGCTCCGCTGGACAGGCCGCCATTGGACACTGACCATGGCAACGTTTAACGCTAGAACCCTAGCCAGTGAAGCTAGTTTAGCAGTGTTGTTAGAGGAATTAGAAGGTATGAAATGGGATGTCATAGCGCTTAGTAAGGTTAGGAGGCCGAATGAGGCATATACTGTACTGAAGGATGGGCATTTACTGTGTTATCGAGGTTTACCGGAGAGGCGAGAACTACGATAGCGAGTAATATAGATGAACTCTATAGTATTAATGAGAGGGTGGCAGGCAACGTAATTAAGCCTAATAAGCGGTATAAACTGAAAGTTGTACAGGCCTATGCATGCACGTGTAGTTATGATGACCAGGCAGTTGAAAGCTTCTACGAAGATGTAGAATCGGCAATGTGAAAGTAAAAACGCAGTATACTGTACTAATGGGTGACTTCAATGCTAAAGTAGGGAAAAAGCAGGCAGGAGCCCAGGCGGTAGGTGACTGTGGCATTGGTTCTATGAATAGCAGGAGGGAGTTACTAGTTGAGTTTGCATCGCGCAATAACTTAAGAATAATGAATACCTTCTTCAGCAAACAGATTAACCGGGAATGGACATTGAAAAGTCCTGACGGGGAGACTAAAAATGAAATTGACTTCATACTGTGTTCAACTCTCGCCATTATGCAAGTTGTAGAGGTAATCGGTGAAAGTGCGATGCAGTGACCACAGGATGGTGAGGTCCCGAATTAGTCTAAATCTGAAGAAGGAACGCAACAGATTAGTAAGAAAGAAACCCATTAACGAATTAGCGGTGATGGGGAAGGCAGAAGAGTTCAGGATCTCGCTACAGAATAAATATTCAGCTCTATCGAGGATGACGACATTAGCCTAGAAGCAATAAACAATAATTTCAGAGATATCATTACTGAGTGCGCTGTAGAAGTAGGCGGTAGGGTAGTTGGAGAGGGTACCGGTAAGCTGTCTACGAAAGATTTGATTAAGAAACGCCAGAGTATGAAAGCTTCCAATCCAACAGACCAGATAGAACTGGCAGAGATATCAAAGCTAATCAATAAGCGCAAAGTCGCCGATATATATATCGCCGACTTTGCGCTTATTGATTAGCTTTGATATACTTCCTTATAAGGAAGTATAACATGGAGAAAATTGAGCATGCTGTAAAAAACAGAGGGAAGCCGTAAGGCGCTGAAAAAGAAATTAGGCATAGGCAAAAATCAGATGTATGCGCTAAAAGACAAGGCGGGCAATGTCATCACGAATATGGGCAAGATAGTCAAAGTAGCTGAGGAGTTCTATACTTATCTCTACAGTAGCCAAAGTAGTCAGGACCGTAATGAGATTGGCGGTAGGGAAAAACAGTCAGACGTTCCACCAGTGACGAAGGACGAGGTTAAGAAAGCAATGGAAACTATGAAAAGGGGGAATGGAGCTGGAGAGGATCAAATATACTATAGATTGGTTCAAGGACGGGGGGATATTGTGCTAGAAAAACTGGCCACCCTGTATACGCAGTGTCTGGTATCATCGACGGCACCGGAACCATAGAAGAACGCAAACATTATCCTCATTCATGAGAAAGGGGACGCTAAGGACCTTACAAACTACTGTCTGTTACGTATAAGGTATTTACTAAGGTAATCGCTAATAGAATAAGGACAACATTAGACTGCAGTCAAGCAAAGGATCAAGCAGGTTTTCGGAAACGGTACCCTACTATCGTTCATATCCATACCATCAACCAGAAGATAGAAGAATGCTCAGAATATAACTAGCCCTTATACATAGCATTCATTGATTACGAAAAAGCGTTTGACTCAGTAAAAACCTCGGCGGTGATGCAGGCATTGCGAAATCAGGGGGTAGACGAGCCATACGTGCAAATGTTGGAAGATATATATAGTGGCTGCACAGCAACCATAGTTATGCATAAAGAAACATAATTCCCATAAAGAAAGGTGTTAGGCAAGGAGACACGATCTCCTCAGTACTATTCACAGCTTGTTTAGAGGAAGTATTCAGAGACTTGGAATGGGAGCAGTTAGGGATAAGGGGATGCATTGCAAAGATTGATTGATGACCCAGACAGGAAAAGTAAACAGGTAGGCTTGAAAATAAATATGCAGAAGACTAAAATAATGTTCAACAGCCTCGGGAAGGAACAGCAGTTTACGTTAGGTTGTGTAGCACTGGAAGTAGTAGGCGAATATGCCTACTTAGAACAGGTAGTAACCGCAGATCCGGACCATGAAAAGGAAATAACAAGAAGAATAAGATTAGGATGGAGCGCATTTGGCAAGCACTCGCAGATTAGGACTAGCAGCTTACCGGTATCGCTCAAGAGGAAAGTATACAACAGTTGCGTCTTACCTGTACTCACCTATGGGGCTGAAACGTGGAGGCTAACCAAGAGAGTTCTACTTAAGTTGAGGACAACCCAGAGGGCTATGGAACGAAAAATGGTAGGGGTAACATTAAAAGAGAGGAAGCGCGAACTCAAGTTACCGACACTCTAGAGAAAATTAAGAAGAATAAATTGGCATGGGCAGGACATGTAGTGCGAAGAGAGGATAACCAATGGTCGCTTAAGGTAACAAGCTGTATTCCAAGGGAAGGAAAGCGTAGGAGGGGGCGGCAGAAAGTTAGGTGGGCGGATGAGGTAAAGATGTTCGCAGGGGTGAAATGGTTGCGGCTAGCACAAAACCGGGTTAATAGGGGAAATATGGGAGAAACCTTCGTCCTACAGTGGATATAGTCCGTCTGGTTATGATGATGATGATGATGATGATACTAAAATAGCGAAAGCACATTATAACCCCGACTCGAACAACAAACCATGGTCGCATGCATATATATATATGCTTGATTGATCTGCTTATATATATATATATATATATATATATATATACCTGCTATGAAGAAATATGCGAATAATTCAAACTACGAACGACTAGACCGTCAGCGGCTCCAATTAGCGCGAGATAGCGCTGTCGCTTTTCGACTAGTGAATAACACCAATTTTATTTGCGGCAGTAGACCACTAAAATGGAAATACGACCTGCAGGGAGGAAGTGAGACACTGGATAAGAGAAAACTAATATGTAATCAGCTACCCCATGGTCTGGGCAGCAAAACGCATGTTCGATTGTGTAGGGGTTCATGGAAAAGTTACTGCATGTACAATATTCCGGAGAAAAAAAGATTTTAAAAAAATAAGCGAGAAAAGAAATTGGACTTTATGCTACCAGAGCTGCGTCATTATTTTCAGCCTTTTTTGCAAATGTTGTGAAGAGGAATGAAGCAACAGAACGATGGACAAAAAGCAAACACACGAGAAGTGTGTAAGCAGAATGAAAGCGATGGTTATGATTGCACAACAGATACAGTTGAAAGTGTATGTCCCGATAACAATCGCTAATTAGGTACACTATACCCCATTAAGGTGGGGGGGGGGTGTCATTCACTTACGTTTTGTCTTTGATCTCGCACAATGGTACCAGCTGTGAGTTCGTGGAGTTAATAATTTGCTACAAGACGCATTCCTTCAATTCTCTACAGACTGTTCCTTATTGTTCCCCATCCGCACCGGTTCAAATGCTTCGATGGCAGTTGGGAGCCTAATATTACGGAACGATGATTTTAGAGCGCAGCTCTGACGCCCGTTCCTGGCTTTCGCGTCGCCGTCGCCATCGGCCTCGTAACCAGCCCCGCCCCCCTTTCAGCCCCCCAGCTCAGCCCCCCCTCTTCCTGCGTGGCGCCGACCACGCGTGTTATCTGACTGTGGTGCGTTTTCCCCTGTTTGTCGCTGCTTATACCTCCCCTTTCCTGCGTGGCGGCGAGGGTGCTCTCCGGTTGCCGAAACGCCGGCTCGCTATCAGCGCATCACGGTGCATGCATCCCAAGCCAAAACGCAGAGTCACGCTCTCTTCACACGCTAGCGGCGTCAGCGGCATCAATCAGTCGTTGCTATCTGTTCGTCGCGCAACGTTCCTATGGGCCCACGCGCTGCCTTCCGCAACCTCCCAATAACTTAATTACTCTCTTCATTTCTCCGACCACAAAGATTCTTTCATGACAGCCAAGAACTGTTAGTGGAGTGCTTCTTGAAGGAATACGTGTGAAACATTAAAAAAGTTCTCTGTAAATGTACATGTGGGTCTTGCTCGAAATCTTTGCCTGTCTATGGAAAAGGTGAAACAGCTGATGAGCTGCGCTCAAATTTCGCATTGAGAAGTAACGTAATCGTCGACATTTTTTTCTGGGAGCGACAACGCAACTGTTTCAGTTTCATTCTAATGTAATTTATGAACACTTAATTTAAATGTTTGCTGAAAAAATCACTGGAAATATTAAGCTGCTTGAATTTACATTATTGACTCTGGCAGCGAAAATGTGCTAATTATAGCATTTTCATTTGACAAATAAAGTGTAACAATTTTCGATTATATATATAATAAGCTGCCTAGATTTACTATAATGACGCTGGTAGCAAAAGTGCGCTACTTATAACAATTTCATTTGACAAATAAAATGTTACAATTTCTGATTATACTTTCTGTTCTTGTAGACGCTTTAGTTAGGGAAATAAAGCCGCTGGAAAAACGTTTGTCTGCAACTTCGGGACCCGATCACGTTCAATGTTCATACAGAACTCTTCTGATGAGGGTAGTTCAGAGTGAAACTATTTGTCAAGCCTATTAATACTCATGCAGTCACCCTTTTCTTAGGCTTGTTCTCTCTTTCTTATAAATAATAGAGGTGTGCATAAGCGCACAGTGAGGTGAAACTACAGTGAATCCTAAAACTTCCAACGCTTGAAAATTCTAGACACCAGTTTTTCGACTACTAATCGAATAACAAACTTTTCTGATTCATATTAGAATATTCTTATTTCCTGATTTGGCTTTCAACGGACAAGCAAAGCGTCCGAATTTACTGAAAGATCGCATTATCGAATGGGCCTGAAAATTGCCGAAATCTTTTAGCAACGCAGTAATATCATCTCATCGAAGCACGTACGACATTCTGATTAACACCAGCACGACCCCTAATAATTACTCATTCCTAGAAATGTACATTTTCCGTGAAGGAGATTTTGAAATCAATTTTTTTCACATGAAGTTTCAGTTCACAGCGACAACCAATATTTCTGAAGATCTTCACCTGGCAGGCTTCTCGTGTTTTGTGCAAAATAATAAACGTGCCTTATTGCTTTTTTGTTATAGTGGGACTTATTTATGGTGAGCGTAGAACGATATTCAAAAGTAGAACCTTGGTAGGCATAGGAAGCTTAGACCATTCCTATCAATGTGTTAATCAAACTATCTCGCACTATTTCACACTTGCCTAACAATTATTCAAATGAGCACAATATTTGATTTTAATAGTATGCTATAATTACTCTTTGTGAGTGTGAGGATAAACATGAGGAGAAACCATCTGCTATTCATATTAAAGTCTGCCATTCCCATAATATGTGCATAGCAGTATCATTTCATACCCGACAGCTGCCCGACAAGAGGTGTCCCATGATCCTACGCCTTATTCCATTGCCTTGCGTTCCTTAAGTGTACCTGGATGTTCATACGAAACAAGGCAAAACAAACACAAGTGCTGCAAGCAGCACATGTCAGTTCTGTGCACTTTTTAAGGCGAAGGCTTTACCACATAGCTTTATTGGCTAATACTGAAACGTACTTGACAATTGCTACATGATATTCATTCCTTGTACCTCCTTTTGAGTTGATTAAAAGTCTGATAATTCTCACCTAAATTTTTGCAAGAAAACACCCTTAATTATTTTGCATGGACAGCATAGCGGCATTAAGATTTTCTTTAAGCACACGTGCCTCCAGTGCTCCTGGGTTATATCAGAGCCATTTAATTACGTCCTCTCTTAAGCCAATTGAAATGATCATTTACAGTGGCTGGTGCCAACATCCCTCGGTTTCTATCTGGCTGCTTTTCTCCTTCGTAAAAGCCTGGCGTGTGTCGTTTCAACCTGACAGCCAGGTGGCCTTGATGATGGGTATTTTCAAAGCATTTCTGTTCTTAACTAACTTAAAGCACTCCTGAGTGGCCATGCCGTTTTAACCAAAAATAATGGTATTAATTCGCCATAAGTATCAGGAATGCCAAAAATTCGGAGTATGTTCAGTATGTTCACATTTCGTGGATGATATAGAAGTAGATATACAGATGCTTCTAAAACAAATTGATATGCAGATGGCTCTAAGTAGAAAACCACGTTTCCAGAGAATACGTGTCTGCAGTCCGACCATCCAATTCCAACTATGAAATTTGCAGTCTCAAAGCAATTCAACATACACAAAAAAATCACTGTATTGACAAGAAGTACGACCATCTGTCTGCCTTCGCCACATGCTGAAGATTCATCGCTTAAATTTATAGTGCACTGGCAAACTTATGTGAACACGTTATCACTATACACAAGACAACAAATTCAGGTATTGTCGTCGCTGCGCCCATATTGCACATACGTTTAACAGCACGCACCACGTGAGTACTAATCCGGTAAATATAATGTCCCTGCAACAACATGAAACGTCTTTTAAACGCTCTTTTTTTTTCATTACTGAGCATAACAATGAGCTGTTTCGGTCTGTGTTAAAACGACTACCCAATCATTTGATTCATCAATTAACCAGTTTTAGGGCACTTTAGGCTTTCGGATTTTCTTGCCCCCAACCTCGTTTGTCTTATATTATGGGCACATTCGTATATTCGGGATTACTTATCTATCACAGTGACTTTGCAATATCTCCAAGTTGCAATATCTCCAACAACTAAAATAAATACGGGCTTCACTCAGATGGTAGCATCTCTATAGAGGTTTAATACGACTTTTGGCCACCTTTTTATGCATATATGATGACAAGTAGCAATTGACAAAAATCAAACTTCCGCAAGCATTTCTTAGTTGATTAGATCTGTAGATTTCTGAGAAAGCTTATTATGGTGGCAGCAAAATCAATAAATGGAGGAAGTTATTCACTTTATGAATATCAATGAATATCAAGTGCGCAACATGTGCATAAATACTGATCTTTTTTCTCACCTCACATCCAGATATTGTGTTTGCAACAAAAGCATAAAATTAAATTGATTAATATGCAAACCGTGGAGTATAGGGAGAAAGTTAAAAACAGTTATAACCTAATAATAGCATCGTGATTTGATTTGGTCATTGTAGAGGTTAGCGGTGCTTGATCAGTTATCGCACAACTTCAATGCTTGAGAGAGAGTCGGAAATTCAAAACGTCTAAAATCACTATAAATGGAGGGCACCGGATCAATATTAGGCAAACCACATTAAGCCTGAACTTGGTTAAAACCAAATACTGATGCTGTAAAAGGCAAAAAAAAAATATTGCTCAAACGTGAATGCACTGCAATGAATAATATTCCTCAAATCACACCCTCGTTCTGTCCATGAAAAAGTTATCGAACTCACTGGCCTATTTTTTTTTTTTTATCCGCAAAAAATATAATGAATGCGGAAAACGTGCAGACTCCAAAACCATCAGCATTGACTACGAATCGGCCGTAGCGACAGATAATATTCGAACAGCGACTACTTAATGTTCACGGCAGCAGCGTTCGCGATTCTCTCATATCCAAAACACTTATAAAATACATATTGTAATGCAGCTTACATTTTGCAAGCAATAATTAAAGTTGAAAAAATAAAAGTTTGGACAGGTTCGAAATATCTTTGTGATGATGCAAATGAGTGAAAGGACAGGATCTTTTATTTTTGTTGCAATTTCGTTTTCATTTTTTTTTTAATTTTAACTGCAATCCTTTGCTAAATTCATTTTTTGTCCTTATATATGTTTACTAACACACCCAGCAAGAACCACTAACCAACATTATCTCGCTCAGCAAAGTTATAAAATGCATTCTATGCCATCTACAATAGCCACAGCTGCCAAGCGCCGTTTGTACTGAAGGTGCAGCGTACGCCGAGTGCATTCCATATGCAACTGCAATGGTGAGGGGATATGAAATTCTCATGTTATAAAGGAGGTATAAGAAGAAATGCAAAATGAAAAATATTTTGCGAAACGCAGAAGTAGGTGGCGATTTGATCACCCTAGATAATTGGCAATAGATGCAGTGACTGTACTGTTGTTTAGATATACCTACAGTTCATCACCTATTTCAGAGCGGAGTAAAAAAAAAAATTAACGATATGCCAAATATGGGATCCAACCCGCGAATCGCGCATGCTCATGTCGACAGTTATCAAATACGCAAAATATCCCCTCGATTGCTTTGCGTGTTAAAGCTGTTAACTTATTTCTAAGCACAAGCCCCTCAACTCTCCAATTCAAGTGCCGCTTCTACAGATTCCCAGCTACGGAACAACTATTTACGCAGCAAATTTCCGTCCTAGCATCGCGAAATGTTCACAATGCAGTGACATTCGTAATCTTGCAGACCCCTGCATGAAAAACGCACTCGATAACATGCTACGAGATAGGTCACGCAAGCGAGACAGGAGCAGTTGCACTTCATTGATTACGCATAAGAAAACGAAATTTTCGGTCCGCATGGCTTACCTGTGTTTGGCGTTGACCTCTTTCATCTTCGCGCGATGTTTTATACTCGCCGGCAATTTTCTTTTGCTCTGAAGAGGTGTCCTGAGATTCCCCATTTCAGACCCTTACACAAAAAAGGCAATATAGAATGATGAAAAACCGCCTGCACACGAAAACCTTTCTGTGCGCAACTCGTTCCCACAATAGTAAGCACCGACTCGCCGAACAAGAAGTTTTAAACGAAAACCAAATGCACAATAAACACCAAAGTCTTGATACGCAGACAATTCATTCTGCTAACTGTACTGCTAACAGTGGGGAGCCGCCGAAAAGAACGACCTAAGGGACGGACAGACTTTCTAGAAGTCGAAAGTTCGTGCCGGATGCGGAAGTGACGCACATATTTTAGTAAACAACAATATGCATTGCGGTACACCTGCAAATCCCTCTTCAAAACATCTGACAGCGCCGCTGTCTTCAACTGGCGGAACTTCATCGTTGTCAAAACACCCGCGATATTCAAACGTAAAAACCGCGCCGACCAGTAAAAGAGCGATTATTGAGTTAACATGCACCGTTTATCGTTCGTATCAGGACATTACTGATAGCATTAAGACCAGCAACTTTAGTTTTTCAGAAAACAGCCTGAAATTTACCAGTGGTCTTTTGCTGTAGGCACGTTTCTAGCACGTTTAGGGCCAAAGTCGTTTTGTACATAGTTCATGTGCATAATTTTTTGTCTCTACGACGTTTGCTTGCTTCAAAAAGTCAGTCAAAAGAAAGCACTGTAGGTTCCGACCAACTTTGAACAATGACAACTACAAAAACATGCAGTGTAGCTTAGTAAAACTTTCAATATTTAACAAAATGGTCACTATCTACAAGCTAGCTAAATTTGTTAAGGTTTTGTGAAATTCACTAGCAGCTATTAACGCGCCATTTTTGCTATTTTGCGCACTTCTTTAGGGCACCAGTTCTAAGTAACTATTTGCTACAACGAAAAAACTCGACTCTCGTGGCCAAGATTGATACTTCAACTAAACGATACAGCAGCGGTTTTCTTTTAGAAGCAGCAGTTTTCGTAAAAACCTGGGCAAAAGCAAGCAAGTTTAACAATATCCTTTTATGCCCTTGGTTTTTTTTACTCACTGCCCAAGTAAAAACGTGAATAGTTTTATCAATGCATACCCTCTGAAAAAAAGATAATATTGTTTTTACATTGGGGAACTAAACGCCATTGTTCTAGCTTAAGCGGGAGAGCTACAGCTCTAGCACAAACATACTGAAAAACGGCTGCTGACCGCCGCTAGCGCGGTACCCTCGCCGAGCAGTTAAGACGCCTAACTGCTGAACCGCAGTTTCCAGGCTTGAGCCCTCGGCCGCGATTTGATAAAAGCAGCCATGTGCTGGACAAAGATCCAGGTAGTCGAAATTAGTTTTTAGTCCCCCGCTATGGCCCTTCTTTCCCTCCTCTATCCCTTGCCTTACGGCGTGATTCAGGTGCTCACCAAGAAGTGTGGCAGTTGATGCGGATCTACGTTTCGTTCAACTAATTTACATTCAGTGAGCGAAGGCTCAAAATTGTGAAATATTCTGAGGATGGGTGGTACGTTATGTTACATTTAAAAGATACAACTATGCGTTATTAAAATATCTAAATTGCCTCATTTGCTAACATGTGAACAACGCACTTTGCCTTTTTATGGCAATTCTCGTAACAAGCCTTTGTTTCTGATTTTTTTTTCATATAATGAAGGAAAAAGAGAGGAAAAAATACTTTATCGCGCCGTTTGAACCGCAGTATACCCGGGGACTCATAAACAGCATTTTTGTGGCTCTACAGCGAAGTCTAGGCAGAAATGGGAAGCTGACGAACTTTTGTCTTCATCCCACAGAGCTACCTCATTCAACTTACCGTTCCCCTTCTCTGAACAAAACACGCCACAAAGCCGTGTCTCCTTCGCTTTCCTGCCTGTTGCAGCTGCTGCACAGGCACGAAAAGCTTTGCGCAAATATAGGGTGGGCTTTTCTTTGCTGCCATCTGTCATTCGCCTTGTTAGTAAAATTAAAACGCAAGACAGAGCCGTCACGCAACACCAACATTTAATAATCCGGCATTGCTGAGAGGCAGGGAAAGCGAACTTGCTTTCTTTTATTCCCCGACAACATTGCAGATGTCCTTGAAGTAGGCGGGAAATCTCACGTCGCATGTGTCTTCATATTGTTCCTCGCAGTCTTTTGGAATCGCGTCCGCAACTGAGCGGTCGACCCAGAGCATGCACACTGAAAGAGAGTAAGGGTAGAAGAGCTTTAATATTGACACCAGTGCACCGCCAGTGCATAGCCAAGTGCTTCGCCAGTCGAGACGACGCCGGAGGCAGCACTCGGCAGCTCTCACAAGAGCGAGTCAATTTATTCGTGCTGCGATGGTGCCGAAAATCGCCTCTGTCGCTTTAATCCGATATTCTTGGGCTTACGCGATACTTCCGACGAAACGTGGACATCCGCAAAGAAATAAAAATAATAAAGTTATACGAAAAAACCCTCGGTGTAGGAGCTATATTGTCTCAGAACGGCCACATCACTCGGAAAATACTTTGCAGATAAAGGCCGACCAATTATTGTAAATTTAGCGTGCGATATTCTAGTATTTTGAAAAATGGGCCCACGTTGAAGAACACTGATAATGTTGTACAATAGTTTTCCTTCGGAATTCGGCTGGGTTGAATCTGTACAGAACCGCGCCTGCACGCTTGATCGCTCGCGATTATAACCGCCGTTCCAGCGTCAAGTTATCAACATCAAGTTATCGCTACCTTGTCCATTTTTATATTTGCGCCAAAAATCCGCAGTTCGTTGTTTATTTCATACATTACGCTCAGTCCTCATGCAAATACGGTTGCTTTGTCACAGTCATGTCCAATATCTCATCGCCCTCGCAATCACACTTCTCGCGTATTTTCGGCTGTAGTAGAGCATTTACCCATTCCATCCTCACACACGCCATAAGCCATTGAAATACCTGTACCCGACGACAATGCGACGTCAGTCCGAGAAACAGCCGCCATTACGAGCTGTGTTCACTAACATATTTGCTTAATCTCTTGGTTTTATGTGCTTTTAGAAAAAAAATACATTTAACAGTGCAGAAAATGCACATAAATGCGTTCTTGTTTGTGTCAGTCCCTACTCGTGTTACGTTTCCACATAGCCTTACTTTAAACATTGTATATAACTGTTTCTTTGCAGCTCAGTATTTGTGTTTAATGATCCCTGCTAACCATTGTGAACGTTTTCCTATAATCGTTGTTTTTTCTCTTACACTTGTTTTTATATTTCCTTTACATGTCCCATTCACACAACACTGATATGTAGGCATAAATGGAGACCATGAGTTAATTGAATAAATTATTAAACATACAGGCAAGTTAGAGAAAATTTGGCTCGCATTGCAGGTCAAACGCTGTGGAGAGCAATGTGTTGTAAAAATTACATATCATTCATCCTTCTCGCGTGAAAAGAGAAATCTTGCGCCTCATTATACGCTTGCGACCTCGAAGTGGTGTTACCGAGGTTCAGTAAATTAAATGTCAGCTTGATATGACATGGTATTATATACGGCGTTCAATATCGCGAAAAAATGACATAGGTTGTTAAAACCACTCATGTGGTAGGCTAATGATGTCGAATTCATGTACTCGTTTTAGTATGTAGTTTACCTTTATCAAAATGGCGTCGTGCGCGAAAGATTTGATGCCACGATCCGGCAGGAGCTCAGAAGCACAGCTACTGGCGCACCTCAATGGAATTCCAGCAAGTGGTTCTTGTTTTAAAGTAGAAATGAGATGTAAATCGGTTTGCTAAGTCTCAGCTTCAGGTGGTATCGGCGGTATCGGAGAGACAAAAGGTGCGCCGAAGAATGGACTCCGGGAGCCCCTCTTTAATGTTTGAGAAGCTCGTGCACAGTCTTTCAGCTTGAAGCGAACGAAGCACGCTTTCCAGGAAATCAATGTTCTGCCTGAAGGCAATGAAGATGTCAAAGGGCAAAAACAGAAGCTTTACATTCTGACCAAATTTGATAGCGTGGAAGTAGATCTTGACAGATTTAATACTCCTTCCTTTCTATGTTTGGTGCACGGGAAGAGGGTTATATTTGCTTTCACCGCTAGTTAGAAATTACCCATTAAATTCCGTTTTCAATCTATGTGAGTCGGTTTCCTTTTCTTGGCGGTGGTATCGGCACTTAACCTTTGCATTCGAAACTTTGAATGAAATGTGAGTGTCATATTATCAATGTAGTCTTACGGTTTTCTCCTTCGTACGGAATGGTGGCCACCAAGCAGTCCTTGTAGTTGCTGAAATTGTAGTAGGCCGTGTAGAGAGTAGAGAAGTCTGAAAGTAAGCGGTAGTTTTAGCTCATTGCACTACAGAGTCAAGTATGGAATGAGGCTGGTCAGATAAATATACCTTCCAAGGATGCCATATATGCACGATACACCCAAAACTGACCAACCCTTGTAGAGGAGATAGGGGATAAATGGCGTACCTGCGGCGAGCAAGTAAGCCGCTTGACCGCTTTGCGATCGATAGCGATGTAAGTTTGCGGCAGTGCATTTTAAAGCGTGTTAAGAAATAACAATACGAACCTACAATGCATATAACAGTGTTTTGGAGTCTTTTTTTTATTTATTTACAGAATACGAAAAGTAAGAAAAAGCATCAAAATACAGAAAATATGGACCGTATGAGCAATGGTGTCAAAGAGACAAAGGTTCATAAATTGAAGCCCTCGATGCTAATTACTCACTTCTGTTTTTAACGCGGAGTTTTTGAGGTGAGGGACAAGACATTAATGAAAAGAGGTCCCGTTATTTCATTCTTCAGAAGTTGTATACTCCCTGCATGCCTCGACATGGCCCGATAGACTAACACATCGAAACATGAGAGGCAAATTTCACTCACGACTAGCCGTATAAAAACTCACAAAATGAATAAGGGGGCTTAGAAACCCCGTCCTCCTCCTCTCCCGATTTTGTAGGTAAGCTGCGTTACATCGATACAGGTTATCGGGAAACGCGCAAGTTCGCCATATCGTCATTCACATAAAAGCAGCGATCAGACAATTTACTTTGATGTAATTGGCACGAGCGTCCCAGGATAATGATAGAAATGAAATTTTCCGAGCAATGAATTTGTTTTGCTTCCGGACAAACTTCATTCTACGTAGAAAGAGCCAACACACTCCATATTTAGCATCAAAATCGGGTGGTACAGTTATCACTTTTCCAAGTCCTTCTAGATAAAGATGTGTGCGGAATCCTGAGACAAAACTGTCATTTAAAATCAGTTCAGTTCAGGCGTTCAGTCGTGTCCGACTCTTCGTGACCCTATGGACCATGTCACGCCACGCTTTCCGGTCTCTCACTATCTTCTTAACATCACATAGCTTCATCTGCAATGCCTCGAGAATGCCATCTAACCATCGCGTTCGCTGCCTACCCCTTCTCCGGCGACCCTCAACCTTTCCCAACATCAAATCTTTCTCCAGCGACTCCTCTCTTCTCATCAGATGACCAAAGTAGCTGAGCTTTAACTTTAGAATTTGACCCTCCAATGAGCAGTCAGGGTTTATGGTCGACAATATCGACTGATTTGATCTTCTGGCAGTCCAAGGAACTCTTAAGAGTCTTCGCCAGCACCACAATTCAAACGCGTCAATTCTTCGGCGGTCAGCCTTTTTCACAGTCCAACTCTCGCATCCATACATCACAACTGGAAAGACCATAGCACGGGTTATACGGATCTTGGTTGGTAGACTAATGTCTCTGCTCTTTACTAGGCGGTCAAGGCTAACCATTGCTCTCTTTCCCAGAAGCAGGCGTCTCCTAATTTCATGGCTGCAGTCTCCTTCCGAGGTAATCTTGGCGCCCAAGAACAGAAAATCTGTCACAGCTTCCACTTCTTGTCCATTGATGCTCCAGGACTTGATAGGGCAAGACGCCATGATCTTCGTCTTTTTAATGTTCAGTTTAAGCCCAAACTTCTCACTCTCTTCTTGTACGCGCATCACAAGTCTCTTGAGTTCCACTTCACTTTCTGCCATTAAAGTGGTATCATCCGCATATCTAAGGTTGTTGATACGTTTTCCAGCAATCTTCACTCCAGCTGAAGACTCGTCCAGACCGGCCTTCCTCATGATGCACTCTGCATATAGGTTAAATAGGCAGGGCGACAGTATGCAGCCTTGCCTCACTCCTTTCTCAATCGGAAACCAATCAGTAAGGCCATGCCCAGTTCTGACTGTGGCCTCTTGCCCTTCATAAAGGTTCCTGAGGAGACAGATGAGGTGAATTGGAACTCCCATCTCTTGGAGAGCTTGCCACAATCTGCTGTGATCTACGCAGTCAAACGCTTTCGCATAATCAATAAAGCAGAAGTAAATGGGTTTCTGGAACTCTCTTGCTTTTCCATGATCCAGCGAAGGTTGGCAATTTGGTCTCTAGTTCCTCTGCCCTTGCGAAACCCAGCTTGCACGTCCGGAAGCTCCCGATCCACATACTGCTGCAGCCTACCTTGCAGGATTTTTAACATCACCTTGCTAGCATGCGAAATAAGCGCGATCGTGCGGTAGTTGGAACAATCTTTGGCACTGCCTTTCTTTGGAATGGGGATGTAAACTGACCTCCTCCAATCCTGTGGCCACTGCAGGGTTGTCCAAATCTTTTGACATAATGTATGCAGTGTGTTAACAGCGTCGTGGTTGAGGTTTTGAAGCAACTCAGCTGGAATACCATCAATTCCGCTAGCTTTGTTCTTAGCAAGGCTGGCTAAGGCCCATTCAACTTCACTCTTCAGGATGCCCGGCTCGAGATCAGTAATCACAACCGTCCTATGTTGGGTTTGCACATCCGGGTCCTTCTTGTACAGTTCTTCTGTGTATTCCTGCCACCTCTTCTTTATGTCTGAGGCTTCAGTGAGGTCCTTGCCTCGTTTGTCCTTTATCACGCCCAGCTTAGCACAGAAGCTTCCTTTGATATCTTTGATTGTCTTATACAGAGCTCTTGTGTTCCTTAATTGGCTGTTGTCCTCAACTGCTTGACACTGTATGTTCAGGAAGGCATTCTTATCTCTCCTTGCTATTTTCTGAAAATCCGCATTGAGAACCTTGTATCTTTCTCTTTCCCCCATACCTTTTGCCATCCTCCTTTCCTCAGCTATTTGCAAAGCCTCTTCAGATAACCAGTTTGCTTTTTTGCATTTCTTTTGCTTTGGAACTACCTTAGTAGCAACTTCTTGTATTATATCACGAACATCAGTCCACATCTCTTCGGACTCTTTGTCTTCGAGATCTAATTCTTGAAATCGATTCCTCACTTCCACAGCATATTCTAATGGAATCTGATCCAGATCATACCTGAAAGGCCTTCTAGTTTTCTGCGTTTTCCTCAATCGAAGCTTAATTTTGGCAACAAGAAGCTGATGATCGGTGCCACAATCGGCCCCAGGCCTTGTTTTTACTGCTTGTATAGCGCTTCTCCATCTCTGCCGGCAAATAATATAATCGATCTGATTCCTGTACAGACCGTCCGGTGAAATCCATGTGTACAGGCGCCTCTTGTGCTGTTGAAAATGAGTATTCGCTATGGTCAGGTTGTTTTCTTGACAGAACTCTACTAGCCTCTGCCCAGCTTCATTTGGCTCACCAAGACCGAACTTGCCTGTAATTCCGGATATTTCTTCACTCCCGACCTTAGCATTCCAGTCTCCTATGAGAAAAACGACGTCTGATGATGGGGTGCGGTCTAAAAGGCATTGTAGGTCCGCATAAAATCTCTCAACGTCAGCTTCTTCAGCAGCAGTGGTCGGTGCATAGACTTGGATAACTGTTATGTTGAAAGGGTGACCTTGGATCCGAAGTGAAATCATTCGGTCGTTTTTGGGGTTGTATCCTAGCACTGCTTTGCCCATTCTTCTGTTTACTATGAGAGCGACCCCATTCCTTCTCTTGGATTCGTGCCCACAATAAAAGACATAATGGTCGCCGGAGTTAAATTCTCCCATTCCGGTCCACTTGAGCTCGCTGATACCCAAGATATCAATGTTCAATCTGTCCATTTCTCGCTTGACGATATCCAGTTTACCTTGCGTCATAGATCTTACATTCCATGTTGCTATGTGATATATCTCCTTGCAACATCGGACTTTCCGGTCGCTTCCCGACACATCCACAACTGAGCGTCCTTTTGGCTTTAGCCCAGCCGCTTCATTCGTCCTGGAGCTACTAGGAATCGCCCTTTGTTCATCCCCAGTAACATGTGGGACGCCTTCCAACCTGGGGGGCTCATCTTCCGGCGCCATATCGATAATGGTATTGTGACAGGCCATAGGGTTTTCTTGGCAGGAAATACTGGAGTGGGTTGCCATTACCTTCTCCAGTGAATCACATTTTGTCAGAACTCTCTGCCGTGACCTGTCTATCTTGGGTGGCCCTACACAGCAGAGCTCACGACTTCATCGAGTTTCGCAAGCCCCTCCGCCACGACAAGGCAGTGATCCATGAAGGGGGTCATTTAAAATATTTTGCACTAAATTTAACATTCACGACAGAGACGCAGCAAGGCGTTAAAACAGGGAGCTTTATTGGATTTTAAAAAATTACACGAAAAGTACCATCTTTATTGGAAGCCCTAAAATCAAGAATGAGATCCTTAACCCTCTACAATGCGATAACGTCTCCCTTTCTAAAAACGCGTAGAGAGAGCGCCACTTGCGGGGCCAACTTTAGCACATCATCGCTTTTTGCGCAACGCCAAAGTGCCCTCTAATTACTTAACAGCGCTGTAATGAACCTGAGAAGACATTCACTGCGATTCTGTTCAGCTTTCCACGTCTTTGTTAGACAACGTTCAAAAAATATACCTCAAGGCATGGGCGTTGGAAAGGCGATGCAAAAAGCTTATCGGTGACGTCCCGGATGGTGAGAGTTAAAAAACTGCGTTTCCTTCTCAAACACACTGCCTTCCATCTTCGAATTGCGCTGAACAGCACCACACGGACAGTTAATTCTAGCACAGTAAAGTCCTACGGGTTACTTTATTAGAAAAAAAAATATTCCTCCATCAACTGATAGAGGAATATGTAACTACATATGTTGAACCTCTGGTTCAGTTCACAATTGCCAGTTCGAAAACGACAAGGCAGCAGATGTATGTAAAAACTACATAGTGCAAATCTGAGATTAATGGAAAAGCTGTTTCCATTTCCAGGTTTTTCTGGCTGGCTACTTCTTTCCGGGGCTTATTCAAATACACTGTCGACAGTTACTGCTCTTTACTTCCTGGACCGAACATTCTGTTAACTGATCGCACATTGAAATTGTGAGAAATAATGCTTAAAATATTCACGTACCATTGTCCATAAAGTCAGCTGGTCAACTGAGCTGCCAGGTGATATATGGAATGTGGACTTCTTCGGGCTACGGGCACAGACACAAACAAAATACAATATTGAATAATTAGTTTTACTCCATTTTTCCTAATCCCAGGCCATATGAATAGCATAGTAGCGACAACTTTTACCGGTAATGACTTTTTAAATAATTATCAGAAAAGCGCTTTGTCTTGAACAATTGCTAGTAGCATATGTCACTAGAGGGACATATGCTGCACCAGTACAGCAGTATGTTGTGGGCACAATCTTTTGCTCTAAGAAACTTAAAATGATTTGTTTGGGCAATGCAAGCAATGTTAAATTATTCCGGACGCCTTGGGTGGTTTGTAATAGCGAATATTTTTTTTTATTATTATATTCGTAGAAGGATGCATAATCGAACCATGTAAATTCACAGGGGCACGGTTTAGCGAACTTTAAATGCTGTAAGTGATAACATTTTATGGCATCTTTTGCAGGCTTCTTCATACGTTTGTTAACAGCTCTTTCTTGAATAAGTTAGTTATGAAGTTTGTGCTGGGGCATTGTCATTGCCAGAATTTCTGGAAGGCTGACTAGCCTTCTTGTTTGCCCCTGCTTCTATAGGAGAAGCACTCCATGGCCGCATTATTTCGAACAAAATACTCCACGGCAGTGCAGGCTGATCTGTAAACTTTGTCTTTGCGGAGTAGCATCAGACCAGTCGTACAAGACACTTTTTTTTTTATTATTGCAGGTTATGACACAATTTTATCCGCAGGGTAGCAACAACTGAACTGAAATAAGTGATTCTGAACACATGCAGGATGTGATACATTTTGCTCGCAACAAAAACTAGGAATCATTTCAAAGACATCCACAACTCCTAGAAGCGAAGACCTTAAGCATGCACAGTTTTCACAGATCACACAAATTAAATATGATTCGTTTGCACCAATAGCGCAGAGGTCACGCGTCCTTACCGCAGCGCCTTATAGCCATACTCAGAAATATTATTACGGGGAAGCAAGCCGATGAACGCAAATAACAGAGAACTGAGAGAATACGTCCAATGACCGTGAGAATATTTTTAATAAAGTGCGGGGGGGGTGGGTGGGGGGGGGGCTAGCGTAAGCGCTCCTCTCTGCGCCACTGCCCGCTTCTTTCTCGTTTGTAACATTGCCTCGGGCCACCGAGCGATCGTCCCCATCATTGGATTGGATTGGTACTGAGGCTTTCCTTTTTTACAAGGTGGACAAGAAAGGTCCTAGCCAAGTCAATTCCCTACTGTGACGGAGTCTGTCCCGCCCTGGCGCAACGCCACCAACACCAACACCCAGTTCTCAAGGCGTCGTTTGGTTGTCTCCACCGCCATCCCTCTCATCCCGCTGTGTCGCATCACTGTCAGCAGCAGCGTCTCTTTGCGGCTATCCAGACGTGAACCCCAGCACATATGACAAAGTTGACCCGCTAGGCTGACATGACATGAGCACTTGGCAAGTCAACACAATATGTTCGATCGTCTCTGTCTCCCGCTCGCATACCGCACACAAGACATCCGCGTTGGCCTTGCCCTCGATCCGCGCCTGCCATTTCTTCGTGCGCAGTACCCCCGCACGGGCCTCAAAAAGCAGGGCGCTCCCCAGGGAGTTGTCATATAACAGCTCCTGAGTGATGGCCTTCTTGTGCGTAGAGTACATACCAAGAGCCGGCTTGGCCGCTGCACCAGTTCGCCGCCGCCTGGTCTTCGCCGCTGCCACGTGTTCACGCACCTTCGAAGTAGTTCAGCAGGTGTCTTCAGTGTTTGACACAGTTGGCAGTGGTACCTCATACTTTGCACTCCGTTCCCGTACCCTCCTCTTCCAGCGTGTGCATACTCCGGAGTACAAAAGGCAGCGTTGTACTCGATTAACCCAGCGGTCCGCGCCCAGAGTCATCGTGGACTCTGGGACGAGGAAGTTTGTCGATGTCGATAAGATCCATGGCATGACAATGGGTGTGACTGGGTAAAGAACAGAAAGAAGGAAAAAGGCAATGGCTTGCCGCTATGATTTCCCGACGAATCCTGGTCCAGGATGCTTTCGGGACACACGTCACCAAGAGCCGATAGCCGAAGCCCAGGCACGCACAGCGTAGCATGAGCGGGGGGATTTCCTCATATGTGGTGTCGTCTTGAGTCGCTGAGGTCTTCTAGTCAGCGTCTAGGCAGTGGGGTCATCAGGTCAGTCGGGTCTCTCGTAGTGTTCTTTTGTCGTGTTGGTGGCGCCTCGGGTCGGTGGTCGAGTGGTCGGGACGGGGGACGGGACGGAGGAACGGCAAGGTCGCGCCCGGTCTGGCAGGTTGGAGAAGAGGCAGGTGATGCACTCCTTGGAACCCGATGCCGACGGCGCGAGTAAACACAGGGCACCAAAGCTCCGGACCAGGATGACGACGGATGATGACGTACCTCACACCTCCGACCAAAATGTTATACGGTGCGGCAAGCCGATGAACACAAAGAACAGAGAGATGACGTTCGATGACCGTGAGATAATTTTTAATGAATCGCAACGGGCCTAGCGCGGACGCTCCTGCCAGCCCCACTGTCCGCGTCTTCCTCGTCCGTAACAATATGCGGAATGACTTATAGTGAATTTTGATTGTTCTTCTCGAAATAGTTTCTTCTTGGTGACTTGAAGACGTGGCAACTTGCACCACAGGTGCGCCCCGTCTAAGACGGTGATCAGAAACGACGAAATATGGATAACGGCACTTGAGAGTTACAAAGAGATTAACTAAAGTTTATATACAAAATTTGGCAATATTTAAAGTAAGGTTAGGCAAAATATACATGGATCTGGCTAGCTCGGCCTAGCCGAAGATGTACACATCAAGCCATGGCTCAGAACATCAGACTGGTCTCTCGGGCTTGGTTTTAAGCCCTCCGTGTCCAGCCCACATTTCAGTTACGTCCAATCGCCACGAACTTCAACATGATTGGTTCGTGGCCACGTGCAACTTCAGCAGTGTGAGTGAAACCCTTTCCACACAACGAAAGAAAAAAACACAAAACACAAAATGTCACATGCTGCCCACATTCTACTATACACCTTGCCGCGATCTCGCGCTGAGATCCTCAAAGCAAATGATCAGCGTCGTTAGCGGACCGCCGTCGTCTCGCACCCCCGCTCTTCCTAGAACTTGCAAAGTTCGTGACCTCTGGCTTAGCGGCGGCGCGAAGGAACGACGCTCGGTCAATCGGCCCTCCCGCGGACGTCTTCCCCTTTCTTCAACGTTCCCCATCACTCTTCCACCGGCGCCGAATGTCACCCTTCTGTCTAGACACGACGTGTCTGTGAACGAACGTTTCAACCGCGACGGCGGTATCGTGTCGGCTCGTATGAAGAGCATACTGCAGGTACGCACAAAGCAGCTTAACCTCCCCCTTTGGGGACTCGATTGCATGTCAGCCGCCCGGTGACACTCATCACTCTAATGGCTTTTCCTGCTTCATCCGGTGATTCGCGGCGTCTTCTTGTTTGCACGCAGCTAGCATCAATTCATGCTACAAGCAAACCTACCACGAGGTACTGAGGGGGCGCCTATATAGCGTTACCTTACACTTATATTGTTACACGACCTTGTGTACACAATGGCTTATAGCCATGCAGCATTAGGTGGTGCAACCATGCTGTATAATTTTCGGTTCTCGCCAATTGTTTCTGCTTTTAAAGCGAAAGCTTTACTAGCCTCGTCGAGCTAAGGGCATCGGCACGGTAAATTTGACCTCAGGTACGGCGCTGTAGTATACTAGAATTCGTAGCAGCGCTCGTTTCTGCTGATGCTTTGCTTCTTCTACTTTGGACTCCTGTTTCCTCTTCTTCCCACACACCTAGGAAACTTTATTCGATCCGGCAAATATCTCTACCAATATACAACGTAGCCTGACACAATACAGCCTTCTAGTCCCCCGCCTACTCTTTCCCTCTGCCACCACTGCTGCTCATCTGGCTCTCCTCCTGGGATCTCCAAAATGCCCTCGACATCTTCGTGCCGTCTAGAGCCGGCTGTAGGGTCGTTGAGGTTCACAGGCAGCTATAGAAGAGTCCCGAGCTAGAACTAGTGCTTTGGCTGCGTTTCCTGGACGTTCCCAGACAACCATAGAGGATTTAAATCTGAGAAAACCGTGTCTGATAATACTTAACCGAGTTTCCACTCTGTAAACTAGGCTCACGGCTTTATGAGTCTAATGCGACTAGCAACACAGCATAACCGAACATAACAGAGCTTTCGCTTGCATAACAAGGTTTATACGACGGACAGCCCAGCCCCTCTTCTATATTAAGCCACAGAATGAAGTTTTGGTAGCTATATATCTATTTTAAACAGTGTGTTCATGTCACCTACAGGGCTTCAAACATTTTCGTCGTTTTCTAATGTAGCTGTTGTTCAAACTAATTGGCTTTTTACAAACACATCTTAAGCGACGCATCATTACATTGCTGTGTTTGCTGTTTGCGGGAGGCCACATAGAACCTATGTCTTGTGAAAAAATCCAGACCATTATCATTATAGTTACACCAGAAATGAGACTTCCATTTTGAAGCGATATAAGCCACAGTGTTCTAGTAATGAGCCGCTGTTTCCAGTCCCTGGTAACGACGTTACTTCTAACGCAGAAAAGCTAGCGAAGTGTCCGTGCTGATCGGTAAGCAGGGCTCACTTTTCGGTGCCGTCAGGGCTTCTCAGGCTCCAGATGTAGGAGGCCACCATGTGCTCTGGGTCGTAGAGCACAGCATCGGAGACCAGGCACTGGAACTTCGGGTTATCACTCGAAGTAGAAATGGCGAAGACATGCTTTAGAGTGCTGATGGTCTGTTTAGAAGAAAGTGTGGGGGAAAGATGCCATGGTTATGTGCAATCGGCTGCCGTCGGTACAAACATTCTTTTTTTGCAGAAAAGTCGCAGGTTGTTTATTTTAAAACGTAAAACTACGCTGATGACAGGACACACGACCCCTGCTCAGTTGTATGTTTTGAAATAATGCATACAAGAAGCCTCCATCATACATTTCCCTAATTCACATGCGAATCAATGTGCGGATCTTCCTTGATTTTCCTTCATTATGCTTGTCCATCGCCATCTTCTGACGAACTCGGTCTTTCAATACCGAGTTCTTAATTTGTGAGAAAATAGGCGAATCATGTATTAAATATCCCCATCATTATCAGCATTACTACGTTACATGCAGTGCAAAGCCTTTCATTCAACCATGCACTCCGCTGGCTGCGGCCTCCTTATTATCACCAATTTCCTAACCTCATTCTCAGGTCAACATTTTTTATTCTGCCTAAAACTCAGTTCTCAAAAAACTGCCAGTTTTCGAAGTCAAGAAATATTTTGTCGTTACGAAGCCGTGCAGTAGTAACAATGAATTGGCTATATTTAGCAAAGGCAACTGAAAGATGCCTCGCTTCTTCTGCCTCAAAATATATTTTGTTGTGATTCATTAAGTGCTTCTTCAATTTACCCGCCGTAAGGTCTAAAGAAGCACTAAATCAGAATTTAGTAAATGAGGCTCAATAAGAAGTTAACCTACGATGTGACATTTTTGCCGTAAACGTACCTTTCATGAGCAAGAAAACATCGCTCAACAAACTGCACGTGCCGTCGCAAAACACGAATTCCTTCACCTGCGGTTACCAGGCGTCTGCTGCACATTTTCGTGGAGCACAAGTTCGACATCGATAGGCAATTACGGTAAATACGAGCAAAGCAGAGCACCGAGTGTTTCGATTGACGGCAAGAGTTTGAAAATTAAGACAGCTCGAAACAGGTGACACAGATTAAGCCTAGGCGCAAAAACAACCGCTGCATCTATCGCCTCGCGTGCTCTGCTTTTAGTGGCTGTTATACACAAAAATTAAAAACCGCAGGCCTTTAGTGGCATTTGTGTTCTCTTGTTCTTGCTAGGTGGCAGGTAAAGCGGCTTCATTCTCATTTCAGCCGTGGAATCGGCTACCCTGTGCCGACTGCGCGTTTTTGGTTCGTAATCTGTTTTTTTTTTATATATATCTTTAGCACTACCGTAGGAAAGCGCATGCATGCATGTTATCAAAGTTTGAACTCTGCTGTTTCCGCAGTGCAAATACGGACGTGTTTCTCGGATAGGCTGAAAAGTAGTTGGGAAATACCATATTTACATGGTATGATATTTGATATTTCCATTTAGATGGTAACATAGCTCTAATTTGGTTCAAAAACAAAAATTGGCAGTGGCTTAGCTTGGTTAAGCCTGGTAATTGCGAAAGCAATATCTATGGCTACGCCTAGCTGGTTGTGGTGCTTGTGGTTATGCTTATAATTATGCAGTGATTAACTCTGGCCACGGCATATGGTTCAACTATTGTTTATTACGGGGTGCTACCTGGTTATTCTATGTATAACTAGTAGTGAGGCAAGGAGTGCCGTGGCTGCAACGATATACTTGGTTGTGAGTGAGGTTAAGGCAGAATGTACAACTGCCGCTCCGGCACCGGCTGCAACGGCATTCTTTAAGCCAGCAGAAATGAAAGCATCCCTGGAGACTGCGTTGGCTCCACCTGCCGCTAGGCCACCTCCTATTATAGTATCCAACTTTGCACCTCCGGCGGTAGCTGCGGTAGGAGCGGGAGTTAGGCCGCGTTTGGTAGCTACCGCCTCGCAAGTTGACGGCGCGAGTAGGGGCCCCTGTTTTTGCGGCAGATGGGATGACGTCACTCCGGCTGTAGCGCTCCCTCACGGAGGGAAAGGGAGTTAGGCCGCGTTTGGTAGCTACCGCCTCGCGAGTTGACGGCACGAGTTGGGGCCCCCGTTTTTGCGCAGCTGTGCTTGGCGGCACGCCAAAGGTCACGCTAAAGGTCAATGGTAGCTACCACCTCGCTATGCGAAGTTCTAAAAGTGAAAGTAGTATTGCTTACGCAATAAAAAAAGCTTCTCAAGCGAGGAACGACATACATCCAGTACATCGGCATACTGCGCCGGATTTCAGTGCCTTTATTCGAGTAATTTCGTAAATATTCGTGTAACTGGCAATATAAACACTTAGTGCAAATCGGCTGAAATACTTCACGCGATTTCACGAGAAAAATATCCAACCAGCTAAAATGCGTCCTCAAATTCGTGCATGTATTTCTTGCGGACACCTGAGTGGAATATCCCTCAATCCTTTCTGGTTATACAGCACACAAAGGGAATTTAAGAGCTTATAGATCAAAATAATCCCAGAAAAGGTTCGTCTGCCATCATACTTACTACGCAGTTAGCCAATAAACACGTGATAATCGACGAAATATCCTATCTAGATCAGTAATCAGCCTGTATGTTTTCACTCAGATGTGGTTTTGAAAGAGGCACCATGAAAGAACTGCGCATGACACAGCGGCATGAGTCAAGATGGTGAGCAACAACCCCACGGTAACAATACAGCGCACAAAAAAAAAAATGAGCGGGACAATTAGGACCGCCTACGTTTGAAAATGCGAAAACATTGCTCTGTGTGGCTTCAATGTATCTGCAAATGTATTTTAAATGAATTATTTTTGTGGAAACTAATTGTGTCCGCATATTTCCCACGACGCCCAAGACCAATGATAAAGAGTTTTCTCGTTGCAAAGCGACAAAAGTTGCCCAATTTGCATGGCCTTGCGGTCTTGGGCTTCTCTACGCTGTCGCTGCACCTCTTCGGAGTCCAAGCATTCGCGAGGCCTGCTCCGTGAAGCCTTGCTTGTAGACGGTTCACCGCCTATCGCGCTCACAACTGTCAGCGCATGATTGACATGGCAGATGAATTGTGCGACCTTGGTGACATCATTTCTTCCGCCCTACCAATTCCACCAGCTTGCCACCCCTCTTCCCGGCCGTTCCGCTTCAGCCGAGACCTGTCATCATCATACACTCCCCGCTGCGCTGCCGTTGCCCCGGCTGTGCCGGCTATCTGCTTGAAGGCGCCATCTTTTCCGGTGCCATCGAGTTTCACAAAGACGACCGAAGAATTTTGCGTAATCTGGCAGGAAAGGATTCAGCCTTAAAAGCGAAGCGCAGTACTGTACAGCGTTGCGTGAAGAGTGCATAAATCACTCTTCGATTGTGGCAAAGATAACGACCCCAGCAACCTCGCCAAGCACGCTAATAGCTGTAACAAATGTATCCCAAGATTCGAAAAAACTACTATAATCGGACATTTCACAAACCGGCGCGAAAGAATAATCTTTGAAGCATATGAAAGGGAACGGGCCGGTTCCACGGAATGCGTAAGCGATCCGTCAATAGCGCTGACGCGCAGAGAGATCGAGTTTTTTAACAGGCAGCGTGATGGAAAACAGTGGTACATGGGTTACCGTTTGATGAATTGCACTTATAAACTTGTATCTGACATGTGTTTGTACATTTTTTCTTTGTATGTGTGTGTGTATAAGGAGAGAATTACATGTAATAAACAGTTGAAAGTTCGCGCATGTACCAGCCTTGTCTTGTTTTAGTGAATCGTCTTGCGTCAAAGTTTAGCGCGTTTACCTATGATGGAACACCAACTAGCCGTCATTACAGCATTACTTAGAACATTTTGGTTGGTCGGATTTATGTAGTTCGACATCTTGCAATAACTTCGGCATAAGGGCGCTGTGTAGAGGGTTCCGAACATTTCTGTCATCAGAAGTACTTTATCACGCAATGATAGTGCACAGTAAACCGATGGCTTGCTTTTCCCGTCCATCGAAAAACGATCGCCGCGTCCAGAATTTGATCCTGCATCCTTGGGCACAGTAGTCGAGCGCACAATAGCTACCACACAGGTGGGGTAGCAGAACCGGCGATTATGCCATCCTTGTTTTCTTCGCTTTATTGGTATAGTTTTTTATCCACTGCGCAAGCAGAATATTTTCAATTGTGAGTAGAATTTGGGAAAATTTTGGTGCAAAGGACAAACGATTATGTATGGGCAGAATGGTGAATTGCTTTGGTTTGGTTTTGTTCATGGGGCTTACCATCCTAAAGCGACTCAGGCTATGAGAGACGCCGCAGGGCAGAGCTTCGGAAATTTCGACCACCTGGACTACTTTTGCATGGACTGGGTTTCACTTCCATTGAAAAGCGGTCGCCAAAGCCGTGATTCGATCCTGTATCCGACAGGTAGTAATTACCCAACACGTTTCTCAACAACGAGGCAAAGTTGTTAAACTCTTTACGGATACGTTCTGATAGACGTTCATTCGTGCTAAACTTCGCCAATCCTACATAGTGCCATCATTCATGTGTAGAGAACCGTTTTGCACCATTAGATTTTGTTTATTCTGTAGAGCTGTAGGGTACCTTATGTGTGAAGCTGGTCAGGACCGCGTCAATTGCCAGCGGTAGTATAACTTACTGCCGACGCCGAAGAGATTAGGTCGACAGCGTGTTGCGAATGACTTCTTCAGCTCACAGCGGTAAGTTCACAAGTATGCGCGGCCAGCCCAATGCGCAGAGAATGCAGCATTTTTTTTTTTTTCAGCGCCGTGCGAAACCAGCCCTATAGAAATCGTTTCACTCCTCTAAACCCTTCATGCGGCCGTGACATTACAGAAGAATTAATTTTTTTTTTTACGAAAGTAGCGACTGGCAATTTTTCCGAGATTGACAACCCGCGCACTGCGGGTAGGCCTCGTCTTCGCAAAAGGTGGAAGCATTTCCTTTCATTGCGACGACAGCGTCGCACAACGGTCGCTGCGTAGCGTGTAGATTCAGATACGAAGGTAAATGAAATCGCATAAGCGTCTGCTTGCTCATGCTGGTTCGATGTTCATTAAGACAACTTGTCGTCCAAAAAGCTAATCAGGCTAATGTGGCCTTTGCTGCGCTGAAAAATTCCCGCAGTATCTCTATCTAAAAATCGCCTCGGACCTTTCATTAGGATTTTAAAAGAGCTGCTTGAAAGCAACCTGTTAACATTTATTTTGTTAAGGCAATGTGTCTGTCTGACCATACAAAGCTACAGTTAAAGATGGAGCTTTCTGAAGAAGATTAAAAGAAGGACTTAGTTAAAAAAATATCCTGAAATCAGCATA
This sequence comes from Amblyomma maculatum, assembly GCF_055883805.1. Taxonomy (NCBI): domain Eukaryota; kingdom Metazoa; phylum Arthropoda; class Arachnida; order Ixodida; family Ixodidae; genus Amblyomma; species Amblyomma maculatum. The sequence continues at coordinate 101,311,463 of NC_139350.1, read as the reverse complement.
AAAGGACCGTTAACATCTTGAAAGAAGACATTTACTCCTTTAGAGGAGATTTTTCAAAGTCCTCTTCTCTATATTAAAGATATCACTTTTTGTTTAGTAAAAGCGTCCCGACACATACCTAGTGTAATGAACGTCTCTTCAATTGCTTACCTTGAAGGCTTGTATGGGGCCATGCGGATGCTTGGGATTGATGCTGGTGGCTACAGTGACGACCAGAACCATTTTTACCACGGTGCTCAGCGCCAGCATTTTGGAGAAGGAGAGGTTTTATTATATGTCCGTTTTCTCTGTGTGCTGGATCCTCTCTTATATGCGCGCAGAGCTGGTTTCTCAACCCTAATTAGCGGCAGCCCTAATGTTATGCATCGCACGCGCTGTGCTGCGACAGTGACAAATATGGCACGCGCACCGCCGCTGCTACACATAGACCAGTTTATTAACCGAGGAATGAAGTCCGTCGGTGATCATTCATTTTTCCCGACTAGGCTTCTCTTTACAGCAAGTTTTCAGTCTTGTTGTCCATGTAGGACGCATAGTGGAAAACCTCCTGCGGCAAAGGAACCTTTTCTAATTACTTGCCTCAGCGGGGAGCTGCACTATTACGTTCGGAATCGCTTACATATCTACTCCGCACGAGACGGAATGACGACATCATGTGGCTGTATGATAAAATTAGGACATCTGTATGACGAACCCTTGAGAGACCAGCGACAAAGTAGGGGACAGCGATTCTCTTTTCGCGCAGGGATACAGTTGAAACACGGAGGATGGAATGTTGCTTCTTTAATTTTAGCATCATGGAAGGACGTGATGTGGCATGTACGCTCCTGCGTTGTTTTTAAGAACTGAAACATCTATTTTAGAAAGCGGACAGGCTGACAGGGGCGCTCGTCACGCTGCCATCGTCAGTAAAGTTGTCTGCTTACGGCCAGACTGTGCGCTAGCGTCTGTCGGTTGTTACGAAGAATATCATGTTGGAATTGCTCAATTATCCCGAATACCCACTTTACAGCATTAAACGCCTCGTCTTCCAGAAAATCTGGCTTCGGTGCGATGTGAACTCATGGCACTGGCAGGCGACATGCCCGTGCCCTGATTGGTCTTCATGCCCTATGAAGCAACTAGGCCGAGTTGGGAGGCGCTGACAACTCGGGCTCTCCCACTGAGGTTCGACGATGAGATAGGAATCCAGGGCCCTTGGGTGCTGCGCTAAACAGGCTTCCCCTAAGCCATGCAGGCACGCTGGTACGACTTTGTTAATGGGGTGATTTATATCTATTGCTGGTGAACTTTCACGTATTGTGGCATATTAAAACTGTATGCTAATGAGTATGCGTGGTGTAAAAGGCGTGTAAATAAAATATTACTGATTAAGCGAATAGCAAAGAGTATACCCATGCGAACGAGGACCATGTAAAGAGGGCCGCCAGACGTCAACCAATATAGCTTTCGCGTCTTACCATTAAAAGACGGAGCTGGTGTCGTCTACCCCTCCTCCCTCGAATTTTTTTCGCAGAACACTCCTTGACGAACTAAGCTGAATAAGCTTTTGATCTTTGGTATAAATTACGCCGATTCATGTTTTATTAGGATCGAATGAGGTCAAGCTTGTTGACTTTCATATTTCTGTATGGACGTAAATTTTCTCTTTTTTTTATGTTGCTTGGTTTCTGTCCTGCACATTCTTATTTCCGTGGCAAGGTGCTGCAAAGTCTAATATTTCTTTTTTGTAAGCCCTTTCAGAGACGTATAGATAATTGTTTATACGCTTCCTCTTGTCTTTTCCCGCAAGAGTTTATTTCACCTACCTAAAGGTGTCATTTTGTGTGCTATGACGCCGCTTGCCACTGCATGTAAAAAGGTGCGCTCTCTCAAGAAATCGTTTCCCGAAATCTTTCATGCCATGTGAAGCTCCCACTTAGAAGAAAAACCTGACAGAGATCTCGTCATGCCGAGAAATTCACGATTGGTGAAGGGGGCCGTGATATCGCACAGAATTGTAGTTACAATGTATGTATATATGTATAACTTTATTAGGGAGCCGGCAAACGACGGGTTAAAGCGTCGTGACGCTGGCCAAGCGTCTACCCGGGGTTAAGCCCTACTCTGCACTACCTCATTTGGCCCGTTTGTGGTGGGTTGTGGGGCTTGTGTTTTTCGAGCGCACCCCGGGGCTGCTGGACGGCCCATAGTTGAATGCACTTGTCTGTATTCTGCACAGCACTTTAAAGTTCCGGCGGGTATGTCCTGGATGCAGCTTCGGTCGGGAACCTGGCACAGTCCCACATGATGTGCCATTGGTCCGCCGGACCCACTTGACATACGCATATCACTTGTGTAGATGCCTGGGTGGAGGACGTGTAGCACTGCCGGGGCTAGAAGTGACCCGGTTTGCATTTGCCTTAAGATGACCGCCTCCTCCCGACTAAGTGCCGGGTGAGGCGGCGGCATTGTCCGTCAAGCTAGGCGGTAAAATTTAGTCACTTCCTCGTAACTGGTCATTCGGTCTTTTGCTTCGAACCACCATTCGGGACGGTCCCTCTCGGGGGCGCGGAAGGTAAGCGCTCGCGCCGCCGAATGGGCCGTCTCGTTGTGATTCGGTGAGGATGCACAATCTCCCGCGTGCACCGGGAACCACTTGATGCGGATAGTGTTGCCGCGGTCTTGAATCTGGAGCTTACTGATGATGGCGGCCGCCGGCGCGCACACTCGCCCCTTGGCAAAGTTGCGCAGCCTTGACTCAAACGTCATCATGGCATGTAAGAATGTAACGCAAATAATTGAGCTGAAAAAGGAACTCGAGTGAAATGGGAAACGAACACAAAAACCTTGGGTCTCGAACCATGTACACTATCCCTAATCCACCGAAGAATAATCCTTCCACTTAGTCAAACAGATGCATTTCGTGGCCAGAGCTAAATAAAAATGATAGACGGTTGGACTACGCAAACCAACGTAATATCGCGCAAAAGCGTCCAGATTTCAACTGTCTGTCCACGTTTAAGGAATTTCCGACTTTATATTTATTGGACCAAATCCATTTCATAGGTGGGTTTTTAACGGGGATCCTCTCAATTTTAGAGTTCCAGCTCAGAACTGCGCAAAGTCTGCTTTAGGAGTAGGTTGCCCAGAATATAGGGCGGGCCAAGTCTATTAGTCTAACTGTCTCTAATCTTTAACGCGTTTTAAGACGGCCGTGTGAAAGCGGTGTGTTTGGATCCCCTGCGTACGGATGGAGGTTATTGTTGATGACGAAAGTCAATGCACAGCGCAAAAGAGTAGCGGTAAAACACGCGGGGCGGCAGCGATACGAGTTCCCGTTATGCCGTTCCACGAGAAATGTCTGGATTCCAGTCCACTTCGTTTCGACGGTTTCTTTTTTTTTTTTTTTCCTGAGCTCGACACAGACATAACAAATGATTCGTGGTTGGGTTTGACTGCGTTATGCAGTGCCTTCGCACTTAAAGCAGGAGTTGAAAATTAAGCTTAATATCCCCCAATCATTTTTGTACTGTAGCACTCGTATCCTTCACGTCAAAAATATAAAACAAAGTATTTGTTTTCCGGCGTCCTCTGGGATGCGAAATGTTTTAATTCTAACATGGCTACCCACCTTCAGTTTGTGTTAAAAACTGTTCCAGGATTGTAATATTGGGCAGAAAATTGAAATACGAAGAGCGAACAAGAGTATAGATTTGAGAAGGTTTAGAATGATAATATGAATCGGCCTTTTGCGGGACGTGACTGCGCAAGCACCCAATTCCTAGCGGTGTAGTCGCGAAGCGGACTGTTGGGGTAAACAAACCGGCGGCGGCTGCCCGCGGCGCCTGCACTTGTGCGGTTGTTTTGGTGGTCGTTGTTGGGTAGTGCGATGCTCCCGGCGATGTCGACTACTTATGTAGCGTTTGGTTGCGATACACAATGTTTAAAGGGAAGCGGCCTCGGCTTTTCTCGCTTTTCAAGCGCTTCACGAGACCGTCTTCGACACGAAGCTTGTATAAAAGCTGTTCGTCGGCAGGGCGATCAAGGGAGCCCTTGAGAGCGTATCAAGACTGTGCGGGAACCACTTTGTAACAGCTACAAACTAGGTACTGAGGTTAAATATTTGTGCAAGTTGTAATGAAACCTTTTATTAACGAGCAGCAAAGCCCTGCATGTCACCGTGACACCCTGACTTCATCGCGACTTTATTCACCTTTTCGAGCAACGAGGCCACGCGGGCGAAGGCTCTGAGCCGTTTTCAACGAGCGACAAACCGGACAGCGATACTAAAGCAACCAGAAGAGTCAGCAGCCGGCTACCATCTGCCAGAGCGATGCTTGTGGGGACAAACGTGCACACGGCGAAAAGCTATAGAATGTTGTAAATCTTTCACTTAAAACAGAAAAATGGAAGAACCTTTTCTGCAATCAACCTGCCATTATTTGAAGCTTGTTTCAAGGCGTTGAATATTGTTTCCTTGGCCTGTTTTGTTTTTGTTTTTTTGCAAACTTGAGTAGCTGCAAGACTGTTTTCAAAGTCAGATCCTAGAGATTCTAATGGATGTTCCCTTGCACCATCACGTTAATTGCCTTTGAGAGTGTTTATTACAATTTCATGTAGCATTGGACTTTTTACATTGAGTTTGATTGAAACTTGATGGGTTACAGGTGTTGCTGCATTGTTTTGTTTAATGGACATTTAGTGTCACAAGCTGACTAAGAAGAGCCCGAAGGCTGTTTCAGAAACTGTCAGATATGTTGTTGCAGCAGAGTTGCCAAACTTTCTTTTCTGCCATATGTTGTCGCTGCCTGCAGTGGCTTAAAGAGAGATTCATCTAGCTACCAGCCATAGATTGAAATTCTGCAGGGTGATGGACACACACCGGCAGAAGACCGCCACCACGGGGGCCTCCGATGTGCCTCAACAACACGGACTGTCAGATTACGTTAATTCGTAATGCGAAAATTGAGCGCAGCTCATCAGCTGTTGCACCTTTTCGATAGAATGAGGCAAAGATTTCGAGCAAGACATGTATGCACAATTACAGGCAACTTTTTAATTTTTCACGCATATTACTTCAAGAAACACTCCACTAACAGTTCTTGATTGTCATGAAGGAAGCTTTGTGGTTATCCGAAGCCTTCCACTACCCCCAGAAACTCATTTTTTCTAGCGTTCCTGCCATCTGCAAACCCACATTTGAAAGCGCGCCAAGGAACGCCACGCGACAGCCGCCGTTAGAAATTCGGTGGCATTCGCACCGCAAGCGGTGTTGTCCTACCAGTCCCAGCCCCGTGGGGCCAGGAACAGCCACCTTTCGCAGAGCGCGCGTTCAAGTGTGGCATGCAGATGCCAGGTACGCATCCCGCCTCGGCCAGTCAGAACGTCTCAAAAGCGGGACACACTTTGTCCACGGCAGCATGAGCCATTAAAGGCTATTGCATTAAAAACATTTGATAACCGGGAGAGGGGGGCGCCTTGGAAGGGACTTGCAGCGCCTAAAGAGGAAGGGCCAGCCCTGACGAATTAAGCTGCGATTTGAGGAAAGCTCTCTAAATACTATCCACATTTGTTCTCAATTACGAATCAGGGTCTGTTCTCTCTGAAGAGGTGCACTATTTCAGCGAAAATTGTGCAGGTTTCAAAACGTTTAGAGGCACGCTAACTGCGCAACATCCCTCATTCCAGAGAATTCCACTGCAGATGACACAAAAGTTGAATTGTGGACGGGACGGATGAATACGGCTCAGAAAACTGCGCTGCCGAAGCACCATGAGTTTGATAAACCGCGGAAAGAGCACGCTAAAGTGCTCGCTTGCCACCGGTGCAGGGTAATTTCACTGGGCTCCTGAGTGAGAACCGAGAGCGCCAAAGCGCAAGTGTCGCCGCTCACTACGTCGCTCGTTTGAAACGCCCGCCCTCAATTTTCTCGTTTACGTACTAGCTTGCACAGCCCGCACCTCCGTTAGCCTGCCTCCATGGAAGAAGCGTGGAGCAACATGTATAAGTTACTATATGGAAGAAGCTCAGAAAAATGTAGTCCCCATTTTACATTGCGCTCGCGTAGATGGGCGAAGGGTGGCTTACCCAGGCCCTGATGGGGCAGGGATAGGTAGGTCATCGCCGCTTGCGGCCGAGGCTACCCTGCCACCAAATTTTTATTAGTTGTAGGCCGCCGCCACCGTCGCAACCGCACGGCTGTTGCATCGTACCGTAGTTGCGGAGCGTGTCTCTCTCCTTCTTCTTTGTCTTTCTTCTCTACCTTCTGTCTTCTGTCCGCACGAGGCAACGTTTCTAGAACAAACTCAGTTTCACACCTCCCCGTAGCTCAGTTTCACAGCTCCGCCCGGAGGCGACATTCCTTTTCCAGCCCAGATGAGAGCAGACACTGACGCCATTGTCACCGTCACGCGACGTCAGTTCCTTCGTTCTCGGTTGCCGTGGCAACAGCTACGCGTTCCAAAATGCATATGGCGTCACGCATGTTCGTCGTCTACCTCGGACTGGAGGAATGGGGTTCATTTGGCGTCGGCAGGCCAGCAACGATGAACGTCACGCACACGACGCACAACGCAGCAAACAGCGTGTTTGCAGCTGTTCATGGGTCTCACAAGGTGAGTATGTTATAAAAGCGTGTGTTTTTCGGCTCGAACCAAGTTTTTGTGTAAGCGAGATTTTAGAAATGCCAGTCTCTAACGCTGACAACATAAATACATGCGGTAATAACCAACTAGTGTGCGTTAGGACCTTTCTAAATCAATAACTCTGGTGGCAAACATTGTCCCGTTTCTGGGCAAGCCGCCGTCATGGGGTCATCGAGCGATTCACTAGACAGTCGTAAAGTGTTGTATTAGAGTTAACCGTTTTTCGCGGCGTTGTAATCAAGGCTGCTGGTATATAATGCGGGATGAACATACAATTTCGAGAAATGCACGAAACTTCGAGGCGCAGTTGTTTCAGCCTTTCGTGACGCGACTATGTGTGCAACGGGATACTGCTGCGACACTGGCGCCTCATTTAATTCATATGTCCGATACAAATTGTGGATCAGCTGCAGTGCATTGTTGCAGTGCATTGTTGCGGAGTGTTCTATGGAGAACGCGGAGCCGTTTACCGCAAGTAATGTCATTTAAAGACAGCGACTGGAAATGACACTGTGCTCTGTATTAATTGTACCACTGCTTCGTAGTAGCACTGAAGTAACTATGTATAGCGCAAAAACATTACTACTATAGCAATTCATTTATTTCACCGTATATATGATAGGAACTCCTGAATAAAATTTTTGTATGGAACTCAAAATGGTGCATTCTAGATAATGACTGCATGTGTTGTGTGCATGTTAATTGGGCTATAGATGATCGCTGTTAACTGGGGGACTCATGTTGGTTAGAAGTTTCCGAAACGGTTTCTTGTACGGAAGCCCTCCAATGAATGCATTAATTCATCCTAAATTACAGTGTCTTGCTCAGAACAGCTGTTACAATCCATGGGATGGTAATGGTGTCGGTGACAAGACTGATCAGCCTGCTCAAGAAAACGGTGTGACACCAATGACAACAGTGACTCATTCTATTTTAGTGCTTTCAGACATTGTACATCCCCCATTGTTCTGAACCCCAAGGCATGCTGGTAAGCTTGTTGCATAGGGCGCTCAGCTACCATAGGGCAGGAGATCTGGGTTTCATCCAGGCCGAATGCAGTGCGAACCTGTATGTATGATATCAGTGCACATGAAAGAACCTCAGTTGGTTGAAATTATTCGAAGCCCTTCACTGCGGCGTGTCCCTCATAGCTTGAGTCGCTATAGGGCAATAATTAAACCCCATAATAAGGCCAACTCGTTGCCAGCTTTATGGGTATCTCACCGGAAGGTCTACTGTGGACACCTTCAGTAGGGACATTCTGCATCCAGAGTACTACACCCAAACAGCAGAGCCTAACTTAAAAACTTTTGAAGAAAATACTCTTTAGAGGCCCCTATCAGAAAACAAGTCAGTAAAGCTTATCTACAGTGGAAATCCTACATACATCGTCATTTTGCTAGCATGTTGGCACTCATGGGACAAGAATGCGCAGCTGGTAGTTACAAGTTGTCGAATATTATATAACGTTGGTATTGTTGCCGTAAAATTTGATCAGGCAGGAAGGCAAGTGCAGCTATACATTGTGCATCATCACATTTGTATACCAGGTGCTTTTTTGTTGTATGGTGTACAGTTCCAGCAGTGCAGGCCAGAGCAGCTGGAAGCACACTGATCGAGTGTTTTATTCAGTCAGGTTTCACCGAAGGGGGCATTTTCGAAAAGGGTGCAAGTTAGAGAATTTGTGGGCCCTGCTCTGCCACACTATCAATGTGTGTGGCTGCTGAAGTTAGTGATGAAGCATACTGAACCAAGAAGAGTGCAGGACAAACTGCAAAGGTAGGAAGACTGCTATCAACCAAGTGCATATATTTCTTGAGCATGATTAAATGCATGTGAAATGAGCAAACACACAAATACAACAAAATCATGACCAAGAGCAAAACAGAGACCTGTCTTTTATGTATCAAGCTGGGCAATGTTTTGGTGAAAGAAAGGATTTTAAGGTTTAGTAATGCAAGATGCCCTTTGCATTGCCCTCAACGGTGACCTGTGTCAACAGTGTGATGTACGCTGGGGTACTACTTCAATTCATGGACATAGAAAATTTCCTAGGTATGCATTATTACATATGAAGGCTGAGGTGGTATCATGCATTAACAAATCTTTGGTTTGTTTGTCGTGCCATGAGATTGATTATCCTTATTCATGATTGGCAAGTGTCTGGTGTCTTACTCTCGGTAGTCATCAGTTTTTTTTTCTGAATTTCCTCTTTGATATACATTTAATGTGCTCACACGGTAAATGGCTTTGGTTAGTATCATTTGGCAGCAAATGCATTGCCTCAGATGCTATAGCTAAGCGAGTGACTTCGTTTAGCCTTTGCCTAACCTTGACCGGCTGACAAGCAGGAATGTGTGCAGAACCGTTAACATGTCAGGATTGGCTGCGTGTTATTCTCTCGACTCGTTTTATTTCCTTCTGTGTTGTGAGCCCATTGCAACTGTAGTCTTTAGCATGAGCAAGACTTGCGATGCAACATTGCTGATGTTGACAGTGCTTAGCCAGAATTTAAAGCACACAGGAAAGGGAAGGAATAAAGCTGTCCATCGGCAGTGCGGTGGATGCATCTCATGTCCTTATCGACAATCTGATACTCTTCATCAAGGGCTTTCAAAAAAGTTTCATCAAAGTCTTGAGAGCTGCAATATTATTGTAAAGTGGTGTGAAATTATTAAGGGCTTAAATGTATAAAAAGGCTCACTGGTCCGTATGATGGGATGCCCTGGCATATCCAGTTTTGCACATCTTCTGTTGGTGTGCAGTACTAGATTTCATTTCATTAAAGGCCCTAAAAGATATAGAAAGATAGTAAAATATAAAAATACATATCCGCAGTTACAGGAAAGCTTTTAAGTCTGCAACGAAGTGATGTGAGCAAGTGATTGTAGCAGCATTATCTGGAATGCCGCTCCAGTCTGCGCACAATGTTGGTGAGGAGCATGTCTGGAACCTTACTTTCCTTAGTTTGTTTAGCTTTTGTTGTTTGCTTATAATATAAACTAGATGGAGATAGCACCCAAATATATCTAGACTTCCAGATTTGTTATAAGGTGGAAATCTCTGTGTGTTGCCTTTCTTCTCTCTTTCATCCTAGCCTATTACACTACCTCTGCCACGATTCCAGACTTGGTTCAAGGACTGGCACTGGAACTTTGTCTGGGTCACTGCAGCTGACGTCTCTCTGCATCGCCAACCCTCGTGCTGAGATAGTGGTGAAGAAGAAGATGGAACATTAATGGCTAGTCCTCCTGACTTGTTCCTGTCGGCTGAAGAAATCTAGTCATAGGGCACTTGTCCTCCAGTGCCAGCTCATGGCAGGTGCTAACACTGAGCTGTTAAGGAAGGAGCTGCCAAAGGCTCAACAGCTTGATTCTTGCAGAACACGCCTCGGTAATCTGCCCAGTAGCTGCATGCTTAAAGGTCAGCTGGTACCAGCTCTTACAGTACTGGTGGATTTGGGCATATGGTATGCTGTAACTTCATTCTGAGGCATACAGAGATTTCAGGCACGCAATGAAGCAGGTGCTCGAGACCTTACTTTATAGAATAATTTTCTATGGTGTACACATGTCTCGATCAGCAGTTGATTTTGAAAATACTGCTACCAGTTATGTGTCACAAATTTGACCAGTTGTACGCTTGTGAAACATCAGGCTTATATCTTTCAATGTTCTGAATGTTGCCTCGAAATAATTAGTTGATGATGAATCCTGTATGGTACGTGCCATGGAGTCATCATCAATTATTAAATTATTAGTACGTATCTGAACTAATAATGTTTTGAGTGGCTGCGCCTCAACCTTGCGAACATAGCCTGAATTGGTGAATCTCTAGGAATCTCTTGTTGTATTTCTAACTCTAGGAAGAGCTAGAGCACAGGACCTCCTTTGCTTGTTCTAATTGCTCTGTTTCCTTTGCATACAGTATATGCATATAACATGAATGGCATATTTGTGAGGGCATTATGATAATCATGAATAATTAGACAACTTGTCTGACTATCCACACCTGAGAATGGACTTTTTTGCAACGAATTTAATTCCTTAGAATCACAAACCACTGGTTAAAGATACACTATATTTGCTAAGCGTCTTTCACAGGTGTCACACATCTCACACATGTATTACAGTTTCACTGCTTGCTCATCATTCAACCAGAAAGAGTGGAATAAGTCTTGCATATAAGTTATGATTTTTGCGCACACATACCGAATATTGTTTTAGTAAGTTTGAGAGCATATCATTTTCTTTATGTCACTTTGTGAACTGCAAATTTCACTTCTCTGTTCGCTGTGCCAGTTTCTGGCCGTGAATCTACGCGGTGAATCTGGATGTGGCTGTATTATCGGCTTCATGGACGCAAGGCTCTTTCATGTGGTGTATTATAGCTGGAAGTGACAAAAAAATAACTCGTAGCTCGTGGCAAGTATTTTCGTCACGAGCGCACGGAGGTATGGTGTGGAGGCTCAGCAGCAGTAGCAGACGACCTACTGTAGGGCGCGCCCTCTGTGGTGGGCTCGAGCGCCAATGCCTTCACAGTTTTCGCTACCGGTATTCATGTTTTAGTTGCTTTTTACTGTAAAGATAATTAGTTGAACTTATTTGTGCTCATTTTATGCTTGAAAAGTTTCAAAAAGGTTCTGTTCAAAACAAGCAAACGTCTTGTTCATAGTGATTATCATCATCAGCTCAACTTTGTGTGTCATGGCGCTGTCCTGAGCGGGTGAATTGTGTTTGTGTGTGTAGCACCGTGGTCCGTAGCTAGTGCCCACTTTAAGTGGTTCGACCGCGTACACATCTTCGCCACGGGTTTAATGTAAGGTAAACTTGCTTCGGAATGTTTTGCGCATCATTAATTGAAAACTAAGGATTGGCATAAGTAAAGTGGTAAGGGTATGTTGCGCCTTCAAGGAAGCACTCAAGTGAGTTCCAAGCGTTTCAGCTTCGTAGAGATCGCTGCGGCTCAGCTTTGACCAGAGTTTACTTGAATATTGTTGCTACTGTAAATGATAAAATATGGTACCGGATAGAACTTTGGGGATGTTTTGTAATGCCTGTTCCCAAGTACACTGAAGCAAGCTTACGCGGCTACTTTGGCGACAGCCGTTCCCACCCTTCTACGCACAAGGTCGCGATACTGGTGCCTTTCATTAGCAGTATTAGTAGTAAAAACGGAAAATTCTCTTAGAAAGCAATGCCTAGCATCTGTGGGGACGGCCAAGGAGCGAAAGTGAGCGGCAGGAGCGCGATTTTGCATCTGACTATCAGAGGCCTTTCAGTCACTTTAGGGACATGTGTCAAACAAGCATCACTGTTCAAGTGAAGAGAAGAAGCACCACCTGATTTCAGCAGCCGTCTGAAGTCTTAATGCATGTACAGTTACTTCAAATATGAAAAGAAATACATTATCAGCATTCAGCAAACGAATGCCTCATATTAAAACAAGCACATTTTCTCGTGTTTTCTCTGTAATCATGCTCTCTTAGTACAGAAATAGCAGACTGATTTTTGTTTGTTTTTTTTTTGTGCCTTATGATGATACCTGTGGATTTGCAGCATTTTGAGATTTGATAATTAAATTTATATAATTCATAAGCATTACATTTCTTGCCAGATGTTCACATTCTTTGCTCTAAATTTGCATAATTATCCACCAAAGAAAACTGCTAGTCCTAGCACTAACACGCTTTTCATGTAACTGTGAAATGTGAAGGAGTACTCTTTTCTATGCAAGGTAGAAGTGCCAATAGTTCGCTCAACGAAATTGATTTTGGCCGCAGCCACCGGCATCATTAAAGAGTACAATAGGCACCATCTTTGAAATTTGTGGCTGGGCAGTCATGAAATTATTTAATCTGCAAATCGTTCAGTTCAGTTATCAATGTAATGGCAGTTTAGTTAGAGCATAGCTGTGGCCGTATAACGATCCCACTTGTCCTCGGACAGATGTGATCCAAAATTGAACGCCTTCCAAGACAAGTTAGAGAAGAAGCATGCATGGCTTAGGAGGTGATCCAAAGAATACCACTTAAAGGGCTGTTAGTGTTGACCAATGTTACCTAGTTAGTGCTTTTCCCACTAACTTTAATTTGTTTTAATCCTGTTTAGCAGGCAAAAATGTTTCATTGAAGGGAATGGGGTTTTAGTGATTTGTAAGTCCTGTTGGCTTCTTTATGGGTGGTGTTTGGTGGTCCTACAGTTTTTGTTTAGAATAGTCGCTGTTTCTTAAAATGATATTCATTTCTGGAGGAAAAGTTCGCTGCAAGAGCGTGGTCACTGCGATGTCAAGGTGGCCAATATTAGTTGCCCATTACGCCTTGAATTGGTTTGTGCAGCATTTCTAAGGCAATAGTCTAATCTGCTTTCAAGCTTTTTGTCTGACATTACTAGAACCTGTGAAGTTTGTGTAGAAGTTTAGGAAAGGATGGCTGAAGGACGATCAAGGCTAGGTACTGGAAGTTTCAAATTCAAATTTGTGTAGTTACAGAGTCGCCAGTGCCCGTAATGGAAATCAGTACATGTGAAAAAATTGCTGCCAGTCCAACTGCAATAGATACTTTCATCGGCTGGAACAGCCATGGAAGCTGAGCTTTGTTATTGCTTTAGCAATACTGCGCCCGGTTTCAGCCCGTCACGTCGTCCCGGGAAGGGCCACGTTTGACCTTGAGAGACCCAAGTTGGCAGCTCCTGCAGCCCCCATATAAAGCCCCGCTTTAACCAAGCCGTATGAACGTGCCTTAGTGGCCTATAGGGGTAATGTGAATGCCAGGGTCCTAGCAGGCTGATTCCGACATAACCGTCCCAGGGGAAATGAGAGACACAAGTTGGCAGCTCCTGCCAGGACCACGGACACGGACTAAAACAAAAGACTAAAGAAGGAGGTACACTACATGCTGAATCATAAGCACAGCCATGGAGGTATTGCTAACACAATTTAACCCGGTTTAAGCAGAGTTAAACCACAGCCAATTTTTTTAGATGAAGTGAACTAGTACAGGGATGCTTCCAACTAAAATCCCTTCTTCGAGCAGGCCGAATTTGTTTTCTCCATGCTAATGCTGCTCTGGTAGAACATGAAGTATGTTCAGTACCTAAAGATTATGACATATAAGCAGGGGGAATAAAGACGATGATTCTCATCTTAATTATTCCAGCCGGACTCTGAAGGCGAAGTGTAAATGCTGCTTAAACTGCCAACTGCTCGCAAATCTGCAAAAAAATGCAGAACACCTTATAAAACTGTTGAATCAATCAACCACCTTAGAAAGCAAGCTTTTCATTGCTCAAAAAAAATGGGCACTTAAAGTTCAGTATTTGATCTCTTTAAGAGGTGTGGTGCTAGTTAATGCTCAGTGTTGCCCTGGTTTCATGACAGGCCTAACCGCCTTAAATGAATAAATTGCATGCTTCCTGAGCAGAATAGTTAGATATCCTAATTGCTACCTAGTCTTTGCTAGTGCATATAGCTGCACGAAATGCCGACTTATGCCTTGGAGCCGTGTGACGAATGTAGGCTAGAGATTCAGTCCCGCAAAGTCATACCAACCGCTTAAAAGAGTTGAGTGTTGTATGGATGGATTGTAGTCTCACTTTTGAAGGTCATGTTGGTTCAGTAATTAAGTGTATCACTTCAAAGTGGGCATCACCTAAAATTTTTGTTGCGACTTCATGTGCAAGCCAGGCTGAATACTCGTTTTCTGATGCACATTCACAGGGTTCCTGTATTACTTTGCCGAAACATATTCTTGACTAGAAGATAACCATTCTACTGGATTTGCTATATAGACAAATACTGAATGTGTAGAAATTGCATTTAAGAAAAAAAGCTTCTTAATTACAAAGACTATTCATTGGTCAGGCTGTTTCATGAAACTACAGATATTCTAGCCACAAAAAGAACTATCCATGGCAAACTATGAAAACTGTAAATGCCTAGAAGAACGATGCTTCAAAGGACAGTGCATTACCGTGGTCATTTAATTTATCGAGGGAAATAAAAAGGAAGTTTATTTGTGGGAAATAATTACTGGAATAAAAATGCAGCTGCTTTGATTTTTTGTGCTCGTTGCCCAGTCCATTAATTGAAATGGCTTCTACTTTGCTGCATTCAGCTTTTGCACAGCAGGTTATGACAAGTAATTTTCCCTTTAAGTTATGTGCTGTATCCTGTATTTTGCTTCTTTTGAATTCAGTGTCATGTGAAATGACCTAATGAAGCACTCAACATTTACACTGTTCCAGTATTAATGTTTTGATTGTGTGGCTTCATGCTGGTTTCTTTTTTTTTTTTATCTTCCTGCAGGTCATTCCCTCAGACATGTGTCAGCAGATGGTCATCTTGGTTTCCCGTGCCTGTTAGAGAGTACCGGTTGGGTTCGGTGACTTTGGAATCCCTTTTCATGGGTAACTGTAGCGAGCCCAAGTGCAGTAAATAACACATTTTAATGCAGTAACATCAAAGGCCCTGTTATACAGAAAATCTGGTATTGGCATTGTTAGTTAAAAATCACGGGCATGGCTCTGGCTGGTGGTAGTTGGCCGGTGACATGGTCGTGCACTGATCGGTTGTTGGGTTGTGTCCGTTTTGCACAAAAGACTTTCAATGACACAATCATTGCTTTAAATCTTCCGACAAGTGGTTTCTGCCTGCTTAAGAAGGCTATGTCGGTTCGGACTCGTGGCGACGTCCTTGTAGGCAGCAGTTTCGGCGGCAGCTAACAGCGGTGCGCAGCTAAAGGGCGGCCTCTTAGCGCACTTGGCGGGGAAGGGTTATTTCTGCAGCTTTGCCCAAACATGATGCCGTCTGATTCTCCTATATTGCGCTCGGCCGCGTGTCTCATGTTACTGAGCTGCGCTATGCCCGTCGATGGTATGATAGCTCTTCTTTTGGAACCATCACGACCAACAACTGTCGCAGACAGAATCGCGTATGAAGGGGCTAATAATGGTTTCACATTAAACTAAAACGGTGCGCCGATGACACCGAAAGAAAACGGCAATGGTGCCTCGCTGATCAGTTTGCGTCGACCAGCTGCGGAGGTGCAGCGAGATCACTCGGTGACACAGGGAAGAAGAGGACAGGACAAGGCTGGACAAGCAACGATATACCGCACGCATTAATAAAAGCCAATTCATCATTATCTACAGTATGTCAAGCACCGAAGATGCCCTCCTGATGTGCACTTTGTGTGGTTGGTTGCAGCCTTCTCCGGGCCATTCAAGCAGGATATGTCGCACCTTGGCGTCGGAATGGTGGAGGCAAGCCCGTCTCTAGAGAGAAATGCTACGTGTCCACTGTGTTGGCAGCGGGGATACTCGGAGCGGAGGTCAGCTAGCCGACTGGAGCAAGACGGTTGACGGACTAACGGAGTTCATGTGGAAGACTGTTCGCCTCACGTTGCCTTCTCGGAAGGGGCGCGCAAATGTACAGGGTAAACTGCTGATCCTGGGAGACGAACAGTTGGATGTAAAGCACAGGCGGATCTTGGAGCGTGGACCAAAGTTTTGTCTGCAACCCGATGTAAGTCCAGTTGATCTTCTGGCGGTGTCTCGAAATATTGCTCGTCATGTTCCGGAAGATGAGAAGGGTCGGTTTTTGAATGAAGCCGCGGACGTAATAGCGGCGATGGCGACGAGGATGATAGTGTCTGCTCTCATCTGGGCTGGAAACGGAATTACAGTGTACTAGAATATTCTAGTACACTGTAACGGAATGTCGCCGCCCGGAGAGGTGTCCCCGGTGGCGGTCGCGTGAACTAGCGGCGCTGAAGCCGACTCTTGCTTCATGTCGGACGCGTCGTCTGCTACACGCGGTGAGGAAGCATGGATCGGCCGGCACACACGTAGCATTTACGTGTCGCCGTTGCACTCTACACAACTACAGTGCAGTTATGACTACATACGACAGTTTTGGCTTCGAAGGTATGCATTACCTCAGAGAACGCGTTTGTGTGCTGCGAAATTCATTGCCGTGAAACAAGTGTGACAACGTTGTCGACTTGCTCGCCAGAACCAACGTTCTAGTAATGTTGTCTGCTCTTCGGTTTAATTTCTTTTTATTACGTGATATCGTACGCAGCTTGTACAGGCGAAAAGGCGTCGCGATCGTAGTAACCAAAAATTGAGAAAAACGTTTCCGAAGAATACGCACGTCATTTCGTATTAAATTGTGGCGTAGTCGTTCATTGCGCAGCGTTCAGCGTGGTGCCATGCAATTTCGCACCTTCTTTTCCAGTTGCAGTCCAATTTGTGACAGGTATTTAAACCGCCGACATGCGTGCCTCCAATTCTATGCCGTTCAACTGTAAACGCAAGGTGTGCGGCGAGAAGATACTGCGTCTTCTGTCTAAAATCAAACCAAATATACGTACGATTTGTCAACTACGTGCCGGCCTCTAGATGCCTAAATGAAGTCGCGTCCTCTCTTGAGATGAAGATTAAGCATTCTGATGTGTGTGTGTGTGTGTGTGTGTGTGTGTGTGTGTGTGTGTGTGTGTGTGTGTGTGTGTGTGTGTGTGTGTGTGTGTGTGTGTGTGTGTGTGTGTGTGTGTGTGTGTGTGTGTGTGTGTGTGTGTGTGTGTGTGTGTGTGTGTGTGTGTGTGTGTGTGTGCGCGTGCGCGTGCGCGTGCGTGTGTGTGTGTGTGTGTGTGTGTGTGTGTGTGTGTGTGTGTGTGTGTGTGTGTGTGTGTGTGTGTGTGTGTGTGTGTGTGTGTGTGTGTGTGTGTGTGTGTGTGTGTGTGTGTGTGTGTGTGTGTGTGTGTGTGTGTGTGTGTGACGGAAAGCAGCCAACAGTCGGCGAGGCCAAGGAAAGCGTTGGGGATGGTACTTTGTCTTTTTTTTTAATGTTTACTTGGATAATCACAGAAATTAGTAATGTAATCTGTTTAGGGGAAAGATAATTAAACACAAAGCAGAAGAAAAAACAACGTGCCGATGGTGGGAACCGAACCCACGACCTCCGAATATCGCGTCCGGTGCTCTTCGGAGGTCGTGGGTTCGGTTCCCACCATCGGCACGTTGTTTTTTCTTCTACTTTGTGTTTAATTATCTTTCCCCTAAACAGATTACATTACTCATTTCTGTGATTATCCAAGTAAACATTAAAAAAAAAAAGACAAAGTACCATCCCCAACGCTTTCCTTGGCCTCGCCGACTGTTGGCTTCTTTCCGTCATGTATTATAACGAGCACCCTCATTTCCCCTTAATTGATCTGCTTATATATATATATATATATATATATATATATATATATATATATATATATATATATATATATATATATATATATATATATATATATATATATATATATATAATATCAGGCTTCTTCATGCGTGTCTGCATGCTTTGCACTGGGGGTAACGTTGCCTATTGAAACTATTACTTGGAAGTCCGTCATTTGTTCGTGTCACTGATAGACGTCCTCGAGATGAAAATGCGTCCACTAGCTCTGCACAGAAGAAATAACTTACTTCGAAGTGAACAGTTTCTGATATGCATTTAGAAAAGGAACTATACTGAAGGGCTCTCGTGATGTTTAGTGTTCGTGCAGCAAAGCTCTTCATTTTCTTGCTGGCACATAATTCGAATGCAACAAGCATTATATACCGAAGAGAAAGCACCCTAACAATGGCGCTGCCCCGTGTGTTTCGACAGCAACGCCGGAAGAGAACTTGTAAGTAAGATCCCAAGAGCCTATTAGTGCACATAACGCAAATCGGACAGCTGAGCTGCACGAACGGATTTTGACTGGGATAATTTTGAGTTCGTCGCAATACCAGCAATTCGAAGGCAATTTGAGTAATTTCGCGACCAGGAAATAGACGAGCCATGAGGGCGAAGAAATTTTCTTGTAGAGAAGACGTTTGTCATTGAGTGGTTGTCACGGCAGTGATGTTGCGCATAAACTCCTCATATCATGTGAACTGTGCATTGATTACGTTGACGCTCTACTGAAGCATGCAAATGATGGAGCGAAATTGTGCACGGTGCTTTCAACTCAGAGCTAATGCGAAGCGAGGAGACATCATAAATGTACAAAAATTCGGCAAGTAAGATTATCACAAAAATTAAAGTATCTCCTAAATCACTGAGCGTGTGGTGTAGAAAACGCACGCGGCGAGTTGCGGCAACTGAGAAGAAAACGAAAAAAAGACAATGAATAAATAAAGCTTTTATTTGATTGAAGGGATGACTCTCGGCCGCTGTTTGGATAATAAAGGACTAGGAGGGATGGGAAGTGTAGCTTCTCGCTTCTTCACTGTTCTTAAAGCTGTTTCTCGTTGTTAAAAGATAAGCATCCAAAAAGCTCAGATGAGGATCTAGATCGGCATCTACAAGCTAGGCGGGTAAACACAAAAGCATATAAGCTTCTGAATGAGCTCAAGAAAAGCTATTAATCAAGCATATGAGCTCCTTAATTCACGCATTGAAGTGCATTCGCTGTAAATATGGCATTTGCTGTTGAAGCAATACAAAATCTCATGCAAAAAAAATAAAGATGGTCAGGGAAGTTAGGAACACTAACGCTCATCTCCCACTATGCAAAAGGAAAAGGATTATGCTGCCCACTCAAACATTTCCCAAAAGAAGTATAATGCTCTCTTGTGCACTGCTTGTAACCTTGCAATGTTTGTCCATGTTGATGAAATGAAGTTGTGGTTGTTTCCTGCATTTCATTTGCATACGACATTAGTGTTGTTGACAATATTGCATTTCTGCTCTTTTTTTTTGCGCTGATAAAAGTGGCAAATTGGGCGGGTTGGTACTTCTCAAAAAAGCAGCGCAAAAAAGAAGCGGACAAGAACGAGACGATAAGGACAGGCGTCTCGGTTCTTTTCCCAGTCTTTTTTTTTTTTGCGCTGCTTTTCTGAGAAATACGGTTCGTGCAGTTAACTTCTAACGCCCTTTCCGACGCTGTAGACACCTTGAATATCGTGTTTTAAAACTGCAGTCAAGTGCTAGTTTGAAATTACATTAACTTCTTCTATAGCAGTAAAATTATGTCGTGTTTCTTTTTTCTTTGTGTGTGTGTAAAAAGGAAGGGCGAATCTCTCAATGATGCGACTTGATTACTCGCAATATACTTTTTTTAATTCACTCATGACGCTTGTTCAGTCATTTCCTTACGCAGTGCGCACATCCATTCTCACGGATTCCTCTTTCAGTAAACTCATTAAATAATTCTTCACATCTGACGTTGTTTTAGACAGCCAAGGAATATATATATATATATATATATATATGGCTAAGGGTGGCGCTGGTGAACACTCTCAAGGTTCGTATACAGCCAACATAAATACCCAAGCAAGTAGCAGGGGGGACAGCGGCCGATGTAGCTCAGTTGGAAGAGCACCGGACGCGATATTCGGAGGTCGTGGGTTCGATTCCCACCATCGGCACGTTGTTTTTTTCTTCTACTTTGTGTTTAATTATCTTTCCCCTAAACAGATTACATTACTAATTTATGTGAGTATCCAAGTAAACATTAAAAAAAAGACAAAGTACCATCCCCATCGCTTTCCTTGGCCTCGCCGACTGTTGGCTTCTTTCCTTCATGTATTATAACGAGCACCCTCATTTCCCCTTGATTGATCTGCTTGTAGCTTACGGGGGTCTCGGTTCTGGCAGTCTTGAAGCCATAGGTAGCGTAAGAGGGTTCTAGCACAGCTTTCTCCCTCGCTCTTGATCACGTTCTACGTGACGCTGGCGGTAACACAGGACGTTCCACGTCCGCCGCTATGGTTGAGGGTGGCGCTGGTGAACACTCTCAAGGTTCGTATACAGACAACATAAATACCCAAGAAAGTAGCAGGGGGGACAGCGGCCGATGTAGCTCAGTTGGTAGAGCACCGGACGCGATATTCGGAGGTCGTGGGTTCGGTTCCCACCATCGGCACGTTGTTTTTTCTTCTACTTTGTGTTTAATTATCTTTCCCCTAAACAGATTACATTACTAATTTCTGTGACTATCCAAGTAAACATTAAAAAAAATAAAAAAAAAGACAAAGTACCATCCCCATCGCTTTCCTTGGCCTCGCCGACTGTTGGCTTCTTTCCTTCACATATATATATATATATATATATATATATATATATATATATATATATATATATATATGTATACTGCTATTACGGGAGTGCGAGAGTGCTAATCCGGAGCTATATTCCATGCCACACATCCAAAGTAAGACACTAAGAAAAGCGCTTCTGATTAGGCGACTACGGAGGCCGTTTATTTGTGATCTGTGTTCACTATATCGTTTGATGTGAGTAGCCAGACATCATGCACTGCATGAATAGGCTGCCAAGGCTTGCAGATTTCTGTATGTAATGGAGGCAATCTGCGCGGCGCAGTAGTAAACGTGACACCCACCACGTTACCTTCTAAGCTTAGAGTGCAACTATGCACTGAAAATTTGGCTAATATGTTTGCATGACCGGATCTGTGCACGGAAGGCACATACTACAAAACACAGGCCAGGGAGTAAAGCAAGAAACAGTGATTGTGAGCAAGCCGACGGCGCTGTCACACCTGTTTCACAGCATTAACAAGTGAATTTCGCACAACATTAACGCGTTCTCCAAGGTAATGCGTGGCTTCGAAGCCAAAGCTGTCGTAATATAGTTATAATTATACTGTAGTCACGTACAGTGCAACGGCAGCACTTGATAGCAACGTGTGTGCTGGCCGCTCCACGCTTCCGCGCCGCGCGTAGCAGATAACGCGCCCGGCAAGGAGCAAGAGTAGGGTGCCTGGATGTAACGCGCCTGGTATCGAGGCACCCTAAGCAAGAGTAAAACCCCTTGATACTTTGAAAGTTACCCCAACGATTGAACTTTGCCGCCGCCGCGCTACCTTCTCGCCTCCTCCTCGCCCCTTGCGCGCCCCTTCGCTGAAGGCCGGCTCTTCGCCCGATTTCCTGAGCGACGATTGGTCTCCCTGCCGTTGCCCTTGGAAACCGACGCGCGTCCGGCGTTTTCCTTGTGTTTTCTTTTTCCTTCGCGCCATTTTTCTCCTAGTCTCGGCGAGCGAATATTGCGCGCTGTGCTTTTATTGCAGCGTGCAAGCTCTATGCCGTGCTGTTGCGCGTACAACTGCAGCAAGCGGCCTGAAGATGCTTATGCGGTATTCATGATATCTCAAGGCAAGCGTGACGGCTTGCGCACGAGTCAATGGATTCACAAGATTAGTCGAAGGACGTTTATTTCTAGAAAGAACAGAGTTTGCGACATCGGGTGCCTTTCTCACTCCCCGCAATAACGCACCACCTGACGCTGCGTTTTTTATTCCTGCTTGCTCCTCAATATTTTTGCGGCGGCAGCATGTTCATTGTATAAAAATAAGGTTGTCCTCTGCAGCATGCTGAATATTCTGCGAGGCTCCAAGGCTCCATCATTTAACACGCTTCGAGTTCTGTACAGTCAGAAACAGGGCGCTATAATCTGCTTTTTGCTGTCAGAGATAACTGGAAAATTACAATCTCTCGATTGCATTTGTCGTGATTATGCTAGGATCCCTGGCCTCCTTCACTAAAAATCAAAATTCGGGCTTGTAGAGGAGCTAGCCTTTCCATCTTGTACTTGTAGTGTGCGTCGGTTACTCGGGAGCAATTAATGCTGGCCCTGAAAAACTTTGGCAAGTAAACCCGAGGTATTGCGGGTAATCTGCACTAGTTAGGTCGTACGGCATTTTTTTTTTTTCAATTCTTGAATGTGTTGCCATGCTTCGACGCACGCGTGGGTTAAAAAATATGCGTTCGTTTTATCAGGGATACGGCCAATGTGCAGGAGGTGTTCACATGATCACACACGCTTCACTTTGACCATGACTACTAGGCGTTGGCAGGTTACCTTCGCATTGAAAGCTGGAGCTCTAAAACCGCGATTCTGCGTATTCATTTATTGAGAGAAAAGTTTTCCCATCGATGTCAAATCAGCCGGAATCATTGCATCAATTTTCTGTATTTACGAAACTTAAACAATCAATAATGAATATAGTTATGATGTAAAAATAGGGGAACATTTTGCGAGCAACAATTCTTAACACTGTAACATATTACTCATTTCAATTGTATGCAAGAAGATTTCATTTCACCTAGCCTGAGTGATTAACTCATCGCTCTATGTTCTAGCTACATTTCACTGAAGACCAGTTTGAGCCGCCAATATTACACGAACTCGAAAAAAAAAACAGGCCAAACGCAGTTCCATCAATTTTCTCTCACCGACCTGTCCTGAAGTAAAGGAAGCCTCCTCGACAGAGACATGAACCTCGCTCTAATAGTAGTCAGTTATTTCTGTGGCTTGCTCTTTTCCCACCTCCATTTATGAGAAAACAAGAAAGTATAAGAATTACAAGTCAATGTATAGTTGTCTCGTCAGATATTATGAGATAATAGAGATATGACTGACAACGTAAGTCAATGAAAATTGAAGTATATCAATGGGTCATGGGGCGGCATCAGATTAAATAGTGATGGTTATGAATAGTGATAGGTAATGATGGTGACTGCTACGGATAATAATAGTAAATGATAGTAATAGGCCCGGATAGTGAGGTGATAGTGTTCGTTGCGGATAGTGACAGTTACGATATGTCTCTGGCATTAGTAGATATAGTGATAGATAGGATAGCGATAGTTAATGAATTGGCAGTTATATGCTTTCTCATTTCCGCACGTTGAAGACCTATGTGCACCTTGTAATTTTTTTATTTGAGTATTGCGTTCAATGAAATCAAGCCCTTTTACATAGCGTATGAGGCCACAGCATGCTTGCCCCAGAACTTCAGTGTGTCGGCAATAGGGCCCACCACTTCTCCCAGTGTACCCTGCTGTCTTTTAACCACACGCGAAGTCAGTGAGGGGCCGCGTACTCATAAAATTATTTAATTCCTCCATCAGCATCATATCAAGACTGCCGCGGCAAACCTGTTCCTTGCCTCGAAGCAGCAAGGAACAGCTCAAAATTTGGTTTTATACGAAATTAACTAATTAACGCAGATTATCGCGGATCGCTAACTAGCACAGTGCCATTACACTTGGCCTAAGTTTTCCAACGGTATACGGTTCGATGTTGCAGCTAAAATTTAGATTTTAATTGCAGTTTACTAAATATCAATTAATTTGGCTCAGTAATTGATCGAAATACATGTACAATTAACCAATAATCCAGTCTCATGGTTGATCACGTGACATATACTATGCTTAGAGAGATAGCTTGACAGTATAGCGAAATAGACTAAGTCCTGCTTTGACCTTCTCTAAACTCGAAGTTCAAAGCACCAGCCTGGATCGTTTTTCGCAATTTTACCGCGGTGACAGATTTCTGCTCTAAAAAAAAACCAAGTCAGAGGCAGTACTAGATTAAGTGCACAAAGTAAAACCTTATCATGAGGCTTAAAAAGTGTCTGTAGCACAGAACTCGCCTGAAAGCTTTGTTTATCAGTATTCCCTATTCAAACAGTTCTAAGAAGAAACCAATCAATTCATGAACTTTACTTTCGGCATTCTCAATGCTTTTCTCGCAATTTTTCAAAAATTTTGTGCACTCCTGGAGCGCAGACCTGGCCCAAAAGCTCGCGCTTCACTCACTGCTGCGGCCGGCCGGCGGGCGTCAAGGAGAAAAAGCGTGTTGTGTGCAGCGCTCGCCGCCGCCGCGCGAGGAGAATCGAGGAGGAAAGCGCGGCGCGGAGGAGAGTATCGCTACTTTCAAATTATCAAGGGACTTTAAGCAAGAGTTCACTGCAGCGCCACTGGTTCTCGCGACCACCACTTGGGACACTCCTCCGCTGTGCGGGGAGCTGCAGTGGCGGTCGCGAGAACTAGCGGCGCTGCAGTCAACTCTTGCTTAAAGGGCCACTGTCCAGGGAAGGCCCTTTTAAGCAAAGGAGCCCAGTGTTTCGATCAGGTACCGGAGATAGTCTGTGCAAAATGCTACAGTGACACGCGCGCCTTAAGGCATCGAAAATACAATTCAAAGCTCTCTCATGCTCTCCTTTGGGAAGCCAGCTTCCCCGTTTTCTGCGCTGGCCCGACGGGCCACAGTAATGACGTACGTACCGCGAACGACGTCCATTCGTCCGTCTCGCTGACTGACGGGAGAAGGATGGGTGTCTACCGCTCGCTGCGCGCTTTTCCCTCGCCACGGCCAGACTGAATCCAGCGGCGCGCGCTCCCTCGGTCGTTTTATTTATTTTTTTTTTCGCGCATGCGGAGTGCCACGCCCCACCTCCCGCCAAACGCACAGGAGGAAGGGGAACTTGCCTTGCGAAGGCTAGACGACCTCGGGCAGGAGAGTGAAAAACCTTGCGAGGGAACGGAAGGAGAGAAGCATGACAGAATCGGGTGATTGCGGTGGCTGTAACAGCGTTATTAGTTACCCTTTCCAAAAACATTTTGCGGCCTTGCGTTCTAGGGGCGAAGTTTCACAGTCACCGGGGAAGAAAATATTTTCGACCGGAGGGTGGACAGTGGGCCCTTAAGGGCCACTGTCCAGGGAAGGACCTTTTAAGCGAAGGAGCCCAGTGTTTCGATCAAGTACCGGAGATAGTCTGTACAAAATGCTACAGTGACACGCAACGTTGCTAGATCCTTTCCAGTTCTCAAACTCTCTCCGCAGCGGCTGTCGATGCATGGCCCTTTTGCGTTTCCTCTCGCCAGATGGCGCGGCGGCCACAGGGAGCCTAAAGCCCCTCAGTTTATTGAGGGGCTTTAAGGGAGCCTAGTGTTCCTGTATATGCTCCCTAGGGAGCATATACAGGAACACTAGGGGAGCCTTAGGTTAGCCCGACGCCCCGAGCGGCTTGCCTGGCAAATCGCGTAGTTTGCCTTAACATTGTGGCATGCATTGTGTTGCGCATATGTTTGCTACTCATTAGGGCTCTATTCAGACATTGGGGAGAGGCTATAACTGAGCGGAATGAACTCGAGAAAGCATGAGCGGCGAAGCTGCCTGAAACAAACTTTGACTGCCGCTCTTTGCGTGCAGTAATTGTCGAAAACAAGCAATAAGCAAAGGAAACTGCTTCTCTGAGTGGTGTAAGAGCATTTATTGTGAGGCACAAAGAACACAAACATATTTCACTTGGTCAACACCCCTTTACACAGACGGGCTTTCTTACTCATGATGGCGGCTTTCACACATGCACGGTTTCTAGGCGGCGGTTCACATCCCTCGCATAAAAGTGAATGCGCGTTACGATAAAAAAAAAATACAAGATTTGGAACGTGCACTTGTGCTGATTGCAAACCAGCCGTGTTAGACTACAGTCATCCAGGACCTTCTAAATAGGTCGCCACAGAGACCTTCCTCACCATGTGAAAGCAAAATTGGCCCATTTTCAACTCTTATAAAGTGCAGCATCTTCCTGCTGGGTTGCCTCAGGCTTCCTTCTTTGAAGCGCCGATATGTGGTGAAATATGCATCGGTTCCTACTACTGGAGCTTCTGAACTTATTTCGTCCTGCTGCCAAAACTGGCAATCTGCGCGCTTGCCGACTTTATATACTACATATCGAGCTAAGCAGTATACAACACTGTGCTCTACGGAACCTCTGTAGTAGCTGCGTTCATCACTCGTTTGTTCAGGAAGGAACAATAGAAACGAAGTAATTTCTAACCACCTAGCCTCAATTTCACTTTGCAATTGCAAAGCCTTTTCGAGCGATATGCCTTTTCAGCGGTCTTCAATATTTCTTCCACACCTACAAGTACAGCCCTTAGTGCCCCTTGAACACTTTCACTAGGTGTGTACAAGCTCAGCAGGCGAAATATCTGCGATAAATTCACGACCGTAGGATGGGATTCATCCCCTCAAGTGAATGTGCCAGGCCAAAATGCTGCTGAAAACGAAAACAAGCATTATGGAGTAAACGTGCGCATAAGTAACTTTATAGGCAAACTGAAACAAAGCCATTCTGTTACCCCAATGGGTCGTGGTTGAGCTTGACGGTCAATATGTCAATTGCGCCATTGTCGAATAGGTAACTTATAATGTCTAGCGTCGATGACAATGTGACACGTACTCCGTTGTCATCTGCGAGGCAAACAGCTTCGTGCCCTTTTCGACTGCGTTTTTCTCAGTCGTGTTCGAAAGGTACTTTGGACAATTTGGGAACACGATAGGTATGGCATCGTCTTTTATTGCCCATTTTTCACGTGGTATTGTCACCAAATTCCCACAAATTTTGCGCTTGAACACTTTCGAAATATCCGCATCGTGGAAATGGAGGTCGCAAATTGAACACGAGCTCAAAAGCTTTTTGTTCTGTCTTGGTACGGCGCACTTCCATACCTGCAGGCGTCCAGCGTTGCGGGGCAGCCTGAAAAAAAAATTATCTTCTCTCCAACAGATTGCAAAGAACCGTAGCCGTTTTTGCAACCCGGCATGAAACAGCGAGGCATGATTCACTGTCACACACTGCGCGACAACCGCGCATACAAAAGCAAACGTTCCCAGACGTGCACGCTGCCGCAGGACAAGCCCGGAACCCACCACAACGTGCTGTTCGCTACGTTCGCTGCGCCTAGTAGCACGTTGGTGTCAAAAACAACGTTATGCTGCTAATCGCCAGGCCACGGCCCGTCTGAAGGCACGCACGCGCGCTTTGAAAAGAGCGCGCGCCGCTGCGTTCAGTCCGGCCGTGTCCGGGCAATAGAGGGTTTTAGGCAAACTTAAAACCCCTCTATCTGGAAAGTAGCGAAACTCTCCTCCCTTCGGCTGCTTTCCTCCTCAATTCTCCTCTGATTTCACTCTCCCACCGGCGGGAGCGCTGCGCACGGCACGCTGAACCTGCCTGCGCTCGAGGGGCGCCGCGGAAGGGTCAATGATAGTGAATGGCGGGGGCTTTTTGTGCTGCCTTTTAAAGCGTTCCTTTAAATCTGCTTTGCACAGCTAACTACTAATCGATTTGAAAATGTTATGTTTGGTTTTAGCGGCACATATTGTTCGCAATAACAAAGAAGGAAGGAGAAGACACGCTCAAAACGGCAAGAAATGTTTGCACTCAGCATCGCGCTCGGGTACTCTGAAGCATCAAGAACGGGAAATAAACTGAGCAGGCAATTATGGTGTCATCTGTGTTGGGTGACAGATAGATGACCCTGAATGAGAGCCAATGGCCCATTCAGAAATCTTCTGCATATTTGCGTGTGAGCGGCAAACCGGCGAATTCTAACATCGATCGCTTCTGGCTAACCTATAAGCAAAAGCGTCGATTGTTGTATGCTTTCATTTTCAAATCACATCTGTAAGAAAACGATGAAGCAGTGTTCCTACAGCTGCTAATCAGAGGCAGTGTAGGTGAAAAAAGTGGCTTTTATTTCTTCGCAAAATCAATTGATCAGCAAAGTGACTCAGGCAAAATAGCGTCTTATTTTATTGGCACAATACTGGTTTGCTTTAAAGGTCGTAAGATACAGAAGAAATGTAGCGATAAACATTGTTGCACATTGGAACCAAGTAGCATCTTTGATTTTACGGACACAGCACTGGTCGCTTTACAAGGGTCCTAAGACTGGCGCAGGCACATTAATTGAAAACACACATTTTCAAATAAAAATAAATGCACAGAAAAACACTGTTAGACAATTAGAAGATGCTGAGAAACCTTAACGAAATGAAAAGATATGAAAACGAAGTGCAAGCAAATAATTTTCGTAGAAACATTTTTCACACACGCTACAATCCAATTTTAATTTCGATGATTATAAGCTTCAGATATGCACGAGAATATCTTTAAAAAATGCAAGCAGTTACCAGAAATTTTGAACAATTTACAGATTCATTCAGGCAACAGGCAAAATATTAATTGTATGCAGATTTTCAAACCACAACTTTCACAAATGTTTCAAATTAATAAAATATGAAATTACGAATGCATACTGTCACCGAATCTGAGCTGCAGCGACCCGCATGCCTACGCTTTTGCTACCGCATTTACTGCTAGTCACTGGAGATATTTTGGAGGCTTCATCTCGGACAAAAATCTGGATCCGTACTTTCACGAAAACACTCACAATCTCTTTTACAACATCTTGGCAGGCTGGGAAGCAAGATACCAATGAAATGCTATCTTTTATCCGGGCCTGCAGTTGTGCAGTGCTGATTGAATTTTTGAGGAGACCCTCTCTGTTACTGCGGAAAAAGTTCTCAGCAATTTTTACAGTTTCGATTACGGCTGGCGATGGGTTCGTCAGTGAAATGTGAGACTGTGAAAAGTTCTTTAACTCAATTAACCTTGCCGGTGCCGTGTTGGTAATCAGCGAAGCGCGGCAGTCGTTCTGTTCTACTATTCTATGTTCTGTTTCTGTTCTACTTGAACACTGAAACGCGCAGCAGCACGGCATCGCGTGCACGAAACTGCACGCGCGCAAGCCACAGGAACGGTACGACGAGGCAGTTTAATGGCGGCAGCGAGAAAATAAAAAACAAGCAAAACAAGATTTTGCGCGCGCTGATGACGTATGGTGACGTGTTTGTCACGTCAGGGGGCCCGGCAGCCAAGGACAAACCAGAAAACCCGCCCTCAATCTCTCTTTGGAGAGGGGAGCGTAGAGGAGCGAGGAGGAAAGCGCCGGGAGAGGGAATCAGCGGCAAAGATCTTACAGTTTCGCTACTTTCCAGAGATAGAGGGGTTTTAGGCAATCTGCGTCGCACGCGCCCCCGCGCGGAGAGCAGCGAAGAAGCGTCAGGCGGAGCGCCGGAGTTTGAGAACTGGAAAAGTATCTATAGTAACGTTGCTTCTGACGTTCTGACCATAGATTTTCTTACTCTTACCTAGAGGGAAAGCTGTGCTTCCGGAGTTTCCAGACGGCCAGTTCAGCCACCATGGGCGCTCAAAGCATCATGGGCCGGAGAGCTACCGAGTGCAGACCTACAACTTTTGGCCAAAACTAATGCAAAGATAAACGTTGTTCTACCAGAAATAATGTCCTAAGATTGAATATTGTGACTATAAATTGCAAAAAGAGAGAGAAACAGCATTTCAGTGTGAGATTTATCCAATATAAGCGATGGCTCTTTCTCCTAATTGCTTAGTTTTGAGCAGCACAAATACCAATATTTCGCACTTAATAGGCAAACTTTGAAATAAAAACGTTGTGAAAATATTTATAGTTGTACAATCACTTAAGGAAGTTTTTAGTGCCATTTCGGGAAACAGAAACCATTTATTGGCGACGTCTGCTTTTGCGCCTTCGCTACTATGGCTTTCGCGGTCTATGCACGCACCTTTAGATGATGATGATGACGAAAAAAAGAATCGTCGCAGTAACGCCACTCCACGTACCCGAGAAAACCGACTGTTCCGCAACAAGTAGCACACCGGCCCATGATTCTTAGCGCGCCCATGGTGGCTGAAGTGCAGCGCCCTCAGCTTTCCCTCTAGTTAGTGTAAGTACAGTGCCTAGTGTAAGGAACTCTATGGTTCTGACTATGACGTTAGAGTCATCGTTTATCATAGAGTTCCTTACACTAACTAGAGAGAAAGCTGAGGGCGCTGCACTTCAGCCACCACGGGCGCGCTAAGAATCATGGGCCGGTGTGCTACTTGTTGCGGGACAGTCGGTTTTTCTCGAGTACGTGGTGTGGCGTTACTGCAATGTTTTTTTCGTTATCATCATCATCTGAAGGTGCGTACATAGACCGCGAAAGCCATAGTAGCGAAGGCGCAAAAGCAGACGTCGCCAATAAATGGTTTCTGTTTCCCGAAATGCCACTAAAAACTTCCTTAAGTGATGGCACAACGATAAATATTTTCATAACATTTTTCTATTTCAAAGTTTGCCTATTAAGTGCGAAATATTTGTATTTGTGCTGCTCAAAACTAAGCCAATAGGAGAAAGGGCCATCGCTTATATTGGATAAATCTCACACTGGCATTCTGTTTCTCTCTATTTTTATTATTTATAGTCACAATATTCAATCTTAGGACATTATTTACGGTAGAACAACGTTTATCTTTGCATTAGTTTTGGCCAAAAGTTGTAGTTCTGCTATAGTCACTATAGTGCTCTAGAAGATTGGGCAGTGTGTCGACCGCGCCGTGAAATGCATGGGAGCGAGGGGCCGCTTTTGCGATGACGGAGGCGCCGCAGCGCAGAGGGCGCCACCAGCAACTGGTGTGTCAGCCGTCCGGGCGCCCGCGTATGCGCGCTGTGCGGCGGGGCGGATACCGCGCGTACTGTACGTTCTTGTTTGCTTCTGCGTCGTCTCGAGCTGTTCGCGACAAGATTTTACAAATATGCCTGTTAACGGTGCTCAGTACTGTTAGCAATCACCTAATTTATTTTCCATTTTGGCCGTCGGCAACACCTCGGGGAAGTAACATGACAGGAGTTGGCTCCGAAGAAAACAGCTGGGAGAGGGCCGGCGTACGACTCGCACAGCACGCTTCACTCGCCGTACAGCTTGCTTTAGCATTCCTAAAGCACCTAATTCACGTCCAGAAATGTAGTCGTTCTGAAAAGAGGGCAGTGTGAAGGCAGGATGTATGAAGAAGTGAAACATACAACACGTGCGTTCGAGCACTTACTAAAACTGGTCACAGTAACCCCATTATCAAAACAGTCCAAAATGGTATATTCCGTTGTTTCCCACGCCAACTATGCCGACTACAGTACGTCACTGAAGCCACAAGAGAAGCCGGCATTCAGTTGGAATGAATTAAATGTGGACTACCCCGCATGGAGGTAGATATGACCTAATTCTTCAAGAAAATGTTTCCATTCTAGGGTGCGCAAACCACCGGTAGTATGCGAGTCATTGCCTCCAGAAGATAGCTCTAGTCCTGTTTTATGCCCATACAAAAAAAAATGAATAGCTTTGAAAAAGAAATAACGACGGAAAATAGAGGACGCAGAGGCTATAGGGTACGCTTATTCGCTTCCGCTACATCATCCTTCTGCGAAAGAGAGGTTGTGAAGCCGGCACGGTTTCTCACCACGAACAAAAATAGCGCTATAGGTTCGAAGCTAGGTCGCAATTTACTCAAAAATTTGGCTCGGATGCACGGTCCTTTTCGACTGCTTTGCACTTCAGATTTTGCAAACTTCCTGTAAAATGTAAGGTTCAAAACGTTTACCTACTTGGAGCACCAGAAAAGCTCCCACTTGAAGCAATTAAATTTAAGGTGGCGGTTCTATGGTCGCCATCTTGAAAGTAGTTGATTCTGCCACCAGGCTACGCCACTAATCCATGACTGAGGAATTGAGTACCCAGCCACTCAGCCCTCTCGACTTGAGCTGCCTGAACGCTTTTCTCGTGTTGCTGCGTGGACTTTCAAAGATTTTGGCGGCTCCACAGCAGTGTACAGGCAGAGAAGGGGAGGATTTTTGTCCCCGTCCTGCGCAGCATGGGCTGCCCCATTGAACTCCCCTCTTCACCCCACCGCACCACTACTTCGAACAATACGCGCCCTGACAATTGGACAAGAGGCTTCCCTCTCTTGCCTATACTTCGTCTCACAAGATGTTTGCAGCACAGCGAAAAGCAGAGGCACCCCAGCCGGTCCAACCAGGATCACGCGTACAATAGGCAAATGTGCTTCTAAGCGCCTCTCGCCCCCCCCCCCCCTCCCCCAAATTGGCGGGGGTGAGAGTAGGGGCACAATTCTCTATTATAGTGCGCACAGGCGAGAGGCACTTAGGAGCACAATTGAAAGGGCTCCTCTGCCTTTCGCAGTGCTGCAGATATCTTGTGAGACGAAGTATAGTCTCCACTGTAGAGCCACGAACATTGCTCCTACCCGCCGAGCGTGAGGGGGTTGGACTGGACTGCAGTAGGCTAGCTTGACTGAACACAAATAAAACAGGGTGTCAACATGATTGCACAGTGCAATCTTAGTACGAGTGAAAAGGAAAAGCGAATGGCATTATTTCTGCACACTTCGTCAATGAACCTTAGTTGAAGTCGGCGCCTGTCTTGTGTTCTTTTGATCCTCGTCTTTTGGGCTGTGCAATCGAGTAATCATTAGCGAGCTTTAGAATACGGCGACCCTATCCGTAAGTGGGATAGAGGAATAGCGGAGCGTGCGCACTATAATAGAGAATTGTGCTCCTACTGTCACCCGCGCTATTGCCCTGTCCCCCTAAGCGGTAGGGGTACCATATTCTTCGGAACACTCCTTGACTGTAGTGGAAGCTGTCAGCTTTTGCGGTCACCAGAAATTTGCTTTATCAAACGTGATTACAAATATGATAATATAGCTATAATTAGCTGAACTTCAGTCAACAGTCGCCCTTGTTTATTTTTTGTTCGTGCTTGTCCAATCTTGGAAACTAGAGCTGGTAAGTTACAATGTGCAAATAAGTGAATGATTGCCAATTTTTTTCCTTTTGAGATGAATCGATATTCCGAAATAGATGTGAAATCCACCAAGAGGCTTTGTATCGCGCAGGAGGCCGGCATGTATTCATGTTCTCTTCGGCACTGAGGAGGCGCATTCGCACTAAACTATGTGGGAAATGGGGGAAGGGGAGAAGGGGTTGTAAAGGAAGGTTACCAGAAGAAAGGACCTAACGGGGACAGTTTTTTAGGCGCTTACGGCGGCCACTTCCCCACTCCCAGTTGGATGCTCCACAGTCTTCTTTTTTTTTATTCGCTCGCGCGTGCGTGCTTGCGTGCGCGCGCGCACGCGCGCGCGTGTGCGTGTGTGTGTGTGTGTGTGTGTGTGTGTGTGTGTGTGTGTGTGTGTGTGTGTGTGTGTGTGTGTGTGTGTGTGTGTGTGTGTGTGTGTGTGTGTGTGTGTGTGTGTGTGTGTGTGTGTGTGTGTGTGTGTGTGTGTGTGTGTGTGTGTGTGTGTGTGTGTGTGTGTGTGTGTGTGTGTGTGTGTGTGTGTGTGTGTGTGTGTGTGTGTGTGTGTGTGTGTGTGTGTGTGTGTGTGTGTGTGTGTGTGTGTGTGTGTGTGTGTGTGTGTGTGTGTGTGTGTGTGTGTGTGTGTGTGTGTGTGTGTGTGTGTGTGTGTGTGTGTGTGTGTGTGTGTGTGTGTGTGTGTGTGTGTGTGTGTGTGTGTGTGTGTGTGTGTGTGTGTGTGTGTGCACAATTAAAGGAACAGTATTTTCAGGCAATTAGAATAAAATTTTAACAATCAATCCCCTAGAAATATTTTTCTCCTGCAGAATTTCACTCGACACTGAAATCTGATGTGAAAAGTAGCATGCTATGGAAGACGCTGACCTGTCCTGCTGCAGCTTCCCGTGATGATGTATGCGCTTTCTGAACCAATATATTGGGTGGACTACTGTAGCTTGTAGCCTACTTTATTGTACTCATTTTACAGGGCACACACACGTATGCAACAAGTATACTTTAGTGTTGAGCCCGCCTTTTGGCTTCATGTGTTGGTAGTAAATAATTTCGTGATGTGGCACTTGTACATTCACACATTTGCAACATAATAATCAGAGCCCAATTTTTACTCCATGCAAGAGCGCCCATGCTTACCAAATGTTTTCCTGCAAATGCCAAACGATTAGACGCATCGATCAGATCGCGTTCGGTCAGATTTGGCATGTGCTATAATTTGTGAATTTGTCCATACCAATGCAGTACAGCGGTTTTGCTTCATGTGGTCAAATGGAAGCACGTTCTTTGTATGCTTCGAAATTCTCACACGCTTCTATGCCACTTTTGCTAACATGATCGGATACCTTTCAGAGCGCAGGAAGTCGAGTTGCTTCAAACAAGGTTCAAATATAAAGTCAACAAATTGGGCGTTGAGACGGCGGGTGTGTGGACGCCTGGGTGACACGGTATCTACCTTACTCGAGATAAGGGCCCCATTCTTTTGGAAACGCTCTGCCTGCCGACGGGCTTTTAGAGCGTTAGCTCTGTTGCTCACTTGCGCGAGTGGCGCGTTTTTCTAAGAATCGTAAACAGAGCCATCACCATAGCAACATCGCCGTCTTCACTGTGCCCGGGCAAACTAGACCGAACGCTCCAAGCCCCCGGCCACAGCGGCAAAGCGCGGTAGCAGGCGATGCTAGGCAGCTATAGCATTATAGCAAAATGAACGCCAAACCAGCTTCCTTGCCGAATGCATCAACGGTTTACCCTAGACGCCGTAATGCTTCAGACAATCCGCGGTATATCCCCCTCCAAGAAGCGGAATTAGCTGGGAAGAGGACGGGACATCATGCACGTATAAAATAAATAAAAGCGCAAATAAAAGCATCAAACGGGAAACCAATTCAGTGTTTTCTCTCATATATATATATATATATATATATATATATATATATATATATATATATATATATATATATATATAGGGCCATTGATCAAGTCAAAGTATTTGAAGAATATATAAACGAATGCTTTTTGTCTGGTTTCTCGAACAAGGAAACTGTAGGGCTGTCGAAACGATAGTACGTTAATACTTTGACTTGATCAATGGCCCTATATATATATATATATATATATATATATATATATAGGGCCATTGATCAAGTCAAAGTATTTGAAGAATATATAAACGAATGCTTTTTGTCTGGTTTCTCGAACAAGGAAACTGTAGGGCTGTCGAAACGATAGTACGTTTTCATGAAACTTTGACTTGGTCAGTGAGCCTGTATATTTTTTTATGCCACCACCTGATCAGACTGCATTTCGTCGAACTCTTGATTACAGTGGTTTCTCTCATTTGAGCTAAGCTCGACATTCGGTTCAGCAGCATTGAGCCTCATCATTTTTTTTTTTAATTTTCAGTGAGGGGAATGACGGAAATGCAGGGGCAAAACCCGATTCAACATCACATTTTTGTATTAGAGAAGCTTCACATGGCTGTTTCCTACTTGCCCATTTACCGAAAACAACCCCGGCAGCTACTGCGGCACCTTTACTATCATCACCGGAACGCAACATTCGGAAAAAAAAAAAAGAAAAGAAAAAAAAAACATGACTGAAACGCTGGTGATTATCTTCGGCTGCCCACTATATCATTTTTTTCTCTTTTTCTTTGGAGCCTGCACTGCTTGCGCTATATAGGAACTTCAGTGGGAAGGTTGAAGAGGCATGCTTGTGCATGTTCAGGTTTTCAAGTTGTACTTGGCAGACTGTCGAAACATTTTATCTGTTCCAGTAAAGTGGCAGAGGGTACAAGTATTCGTGCAATTTCTCCTAGGGAGACGCTCTTTGAAATTATATTAATTTATGCAGTGTTATAGTTGCGTGCCCTACTATTCATTTTATCGTAGAAAGGGGAAGATATTTTTCCTTCTTCCACTGGAAAAAAAAAAGTCTAAATTCCACATCCTCACAATATATGCTAACACCGCGAACATCTGAAGATAGCTTTGTGGCGGAGCTAAGACGAGGAATAACCAGCTCCGACAGCGTTCGGGTTCGAACTGTTTTTTTTTTTTTTTTTTTTTTTCGCTGCTTGCACTGAGACGCTTAGTGCCAAATTCTTCTTTGTCCAGCGCCGTGCCGTTGTTTGTGATAAAAGCGCGGCGCGAGGGGCGCTACAAGACAACAAACCAAAACCAGAAAAAAAATTTTCAATATCTCCGCCATGATTATATCTTGCTGAGTAAGTAGAGTAAGTAAGTAGCGCGAGAGCCTTAGCTGGCAACGTTTCGGCACACAAACAGTATGACACACTTAATTCGAGGCGATAAATAAATCTCAAAGCAAGCAAGTGTACATTTGTCAAGGGACCATTTTCAAGTAGCGCTACTGCGCATGCGCGAAGCACCTGAGTGCGCGAAGCACCTGCACCTCAGTTCGACCCGACCACTCGACCCGACTCGCCAGTGTTTACCTCTCTCGCCCGATGGAAAGGAAAGGGCAGAGGGAAAACGTTGTTGAAGCACAATACCCTCTCGTAAATACCCCTCGATTCATGGTGTTTGTGGCGCCATCCTCGTAATTTTTCTGAACTGCGACATTTTAGTGCACATAAAATTTCATAGGTGGCGCTACCTACTACGTTTATCACACGTGGCTCTGTTATTTTACTATTATTTGTTTTTGTACACTTTGTAGTTGATAATTGTTACTGGTTGAATAAGAGAATGAAAGCCCGAACCTTTAAGTTATATTCGCCAGAAACAAACAAGCCATGGAGCATTTCAATCATGCTTAAAATATTTCATGAAGAGCTCGCGCGCTTCAAGTGAACCACGAAAAAATTAGCTGAAATCATCCTGACAGTGCACATTCCTCGAGAGTCGTAGAACAAAACCGATGCTTATCCTCTGACAGCGAGGTGTAAAGTTTTTCCACGCGAAATTTCAGCACAGATAAAAGCTTATGACTTGAACAGTTTAGCATATACTTTTAGCCATTTTGCAAAAAACGCAAAGTTTGATCACAAATAACTTTTACACTAAATGAAGCAGACAGATGATATTTTCAGGAAAAAGCGAAATATGTACGACCTCCAACTGCGCAAAAAATCTCCGCAGCAGAATGCGTATCTTGAAAGTTATTGTATGTATAATTACCTGTTTTATACACTTTTCACAGGCACGTGGCTAATAAACTATGCGATACACAGTAATAAAAATGCTTAACTTTGTTCATTAACATCTAATCTCAAAACATCTCAAACGGTGTTTTCCTAAGTGCAAAAGATTTTGCACAATTTTGCTTTTCCCGAGACAAGTAGAGCTGAAAAGCCGTTTCTTACCTTTGTGTTTTTCTTTACAGCTTAAACATCGGTGCAGCTATTTATAAATAAAATGCACCATTAGAAAGGAGAGGAAATAAACTTTACAAATATATTAAAGTCATATTTATAAACTAAACTAGTGAGGCGCAGTAGGCGTATGAATATCGCCAAAAATGCCGTCTCTTCACCGCTGGAGTGGGACCGCCACCTTAATGTGTTTTTGCGGCTTCGCTCTTTGCGAAGTAAGCGAATCACGACAAGAGTTCCCAAAGGGAAAATAATTAAAATCCCTTGGAAGTATTTCACGTGTAATATCAACCTTGTTAACAATTATAGTCTGGCTAGTATTGCAAAGAGCACCCGCGGCAAGTAGCCCGATTATATATAGTCCGGTAAGCAGTAGTTGCAAGTATATCCATTCGATTACTCATATTTCATGCCACACACTCAAAGAATAAACACGCATTATGTCCGTATTTGATTTCGGTATTATTAATTGCTTGCATATTAGGTGCTCGTCATCTTTTTCGCATTTTTCCGCTTTCTCTGGGTGCGCGCCAAGAACTGCATCATACCTGCCAATTCGACGTGCAATTATCAGTGCTTTTATTTTTTGTTTGTTTGCTCTTTACCATTTGATGCCAGTAAATAAAGCGCCCCCACCCAAGTGCCCACTATGAACGTATTACGTATGTGACAGGTTTAATTTTTCACATTTTATTTGAAGTAATGCCGTAACTGCACTTGACTTTTTGTTTTGTTTTTTCATCTAAACAGCTGGTTCACCCTTTGGTTAGTGGCACGCAAACAAATGTCCGTGATATACGTATCTGTTGATCACGAACAAAGAATAACTGCTTGAGTCGCGTATACATTGTTTATTGTTTTTTTTTTTTTTTTTTGCCGGTAAATACCACCACAGTGCTTTAAATTGGTACGGTAGTGAATAAATGTGTTTTGCTCGCATACTGTATTTGTAATTTATATAAGCGGTGATTAGGGCACATAAAGAACACCGATTAAAGAGATATATTACAGATTACTGGCGATTTAATATAAACGTTGTTATGTATTAATAAGCGCAAGCTGCAAAATGTAAGCAGGTGTTCGTAAATAAGGTTTGTAAAAAATAGGTGTTCCTGAAGAGGCCTTACGAAGCACAAGCTTTGATTCGCATATGTACACTGTTTTTCTCCGCGTGTTAATAGCGCTCCTGGGCAGTAGCCTTTATTCCCTTACGGGAAAAACGAATGCAAAACACCACGCTTCATTGCAAACATTAAGTACAAATTGCTCATCTGGACGATTTGTAACTGTCCGCAGGACGAAATGTTGAGAGTTTCAGATAGTGATTCAAACATCGGGCGCTGCTCCGAAGGACAACTTAAGCGTGCACGATGTCTCCAGATAGACGTAAAAGAATGGCAGGGATCAGTTTAAGCACCTGGAATAAGTCGCCTCTTTATTAATTATCACACTAATTGCGTAGCGTCTGAAAATCGCTCCAAAGGGAACCGCACCCCACCCCCGCTATCCCGCGGCTGCTACGCGCCGAGCGGCGAACGTGGCACCCCTGTTGCACGTCGCGCCCTCTCGCGGGAGTCGGTTCTTGTCATCGCAAAAGCGGCCCGCACTCCGGCGCCGGTCGTCACACTGCCCAATACTCTAGAGCACTATAGTTCTGCACTCGGTAGCTCACCGGCCCATGATGCTTTGAGCGCCCATGGTGGCTGAACTGGCCGTCTGGAAACTCCATGTAAACGCCCATAGACGGCAGCACAGCTTTCCCTCTATACCATAGAGAAAGAGATTGGTAAAGAGCGGTCACTCGGCGAAAACTGGCCCCAGGAAATGACGCGCGACTTTTTGCGCTGCCGCCGATTGATGGATGGCGGCACCAACGTGCGCATGCGCGGACGCGCGCGCAACGGCACTCGCTGCAGCGGTAGCCCGTCGGAGCACTAGCAGACGACAAGAAGTTGTCGAAGGGAGCGGTCGTGTGCTCGTGCCTCGCCGCGCTTGTGCGGCACAGACTTCTTGTGGGCTGCTGCGCGGAACGACGGCTAGGTGAGCAACATTTTTTGCTTAACTACGCTGCATTTCAAGCAGTTTACGCTGACCATGCCGGCCGGTGCCAATAAGTTTCGCAGCTCGTGAACAGGCGCGCCGGCTGTTCAGGCGCAGTTCGTTACGCCGTAACTCTGGCGGTTCCCAACCACGGCAAGGTGTAATATGTTGTGTTCCCGGGAAACAGCTTCATTTCGAACAGTTTAGCTCGTCACGCTTGACAAAGTGGCATGTAAAGGCACCAAGGCAGGCCGGTGCCCCAAAATGGCGTGTTCGCCGGCCGGTGCGGCCATGCTGACGCAGTTTGCCGAACGGCTAGTTTTGCCAAGTGCCGCATTTAGCAGAGCAACGGTAAAGTGAAAAACGTTTCATTCTTGACTTTCTTGTCAAACTGTGCAGTATTTCAGGCAGTTTAGCTCAGTACGGCGGCGACTGCGCTTCACAGTCGAACGTGAAGGCCAAGCTAACAGGCATGACAAGGCGTGCTGACCGCCGCGATGACGTGACATGGCTATTTTGCGAAAGGCTAGTTTTGCGTGGTGTCGCGTTTAACAGGGCAACCGCAAGGTGTGAAATGTTTCATTCTTGTCAAACTGCGAGGCATTTCGGGCAGTTTAGCTCAGCTTGGTGGTCTGCGCTTCACAAAGTCGCGTATGAAGGGCAAGCCAACATGGCGTGCCCGCCGGCCGCGGTTTTGCGAACAGCTAGTTTTGCGTGGTGTCGCGTTGCATGTAACGGGACAACGTTAAAGTGAGAAATGTTTTATTATGCAGCAAGCTTCGTTGCTTCAGCTGTTCAGTGCTCTTGAGGAATGTTGTTAGTTTAGTGGCTGTTATTTCACTCACTGTAGAAATGCATTTTCAGATAGGTTCGGTTAGCCTGCATTTCCTGACCTCTACGTTGCAACAGTAGCTTTTGTATCAATTTTACGAATCACAGCTTTTCTGTTCTGGACCATAACTGCTGCTCAGCAAGTCTTCAGTACGCACCCACATGCACAGTTGTGTGCGCGGTGCAGTGGCCTTACATTTCATTGCAACCTTCTGCATCATGTTCATTCCTTTTCCAACAGCACTGAATGGACCCACGGACTGCAGCCGAAGCGCGGCAGATGCGACGAGTGGACGGAGTGGCCTTCCCCCAAGCGTCAGTACTTCTCTCTGCCCTGAACAATACAGGTTACCCTTGCTAAGGTAGCCGCGACTGAGACTGTGTAGTTTATGTATAATGCCTGTTTTGTTACATATCATTTGCCATAATTTGGAAATCAACGTTATGCTATTTTTTGTCTCTACCTAAGTGCTGTTTCTCGCCTTGTGTATTTTTATTTTTGTGTTTTGCACATCACCTAATGCGTGCCAAGTTTTGTCAATGCATCCGTCTACATCTGTTGCGTCTCTTGTGTGTTTTATATGCAGCGAAATAAATGTTCATTTCACAAAGCACTTTGCGTCTTTTCTGCAATACTGTTTTGCAAAGGTTGTGGCGCAGCTGCGTTGATGGCCAATTTAGAGAACTGGGAATCTATTTTTCATGTTGTTATGCATGCTGAGCATAAATAGAAACACTAGCAGATTGTGTAAAACCAAAATAATGCGCCAAAAGGGCAGGGAAGGGCGCAGCGCATGCTAGCATTCAAATAACGCGCCTTTCATCAAGACCGGAAGTAGTTGCCGCTTGGTGCTCTACAGTCAAATGGGCCGCTGGGCCCTATGGGAGTGTCCGCTCTTTACCAATCTTTCTCTGTCTATACTCCGTTTCATACATCAGGTGCAACGCAGCGAAAGCTACGCAAGTAGTCCGCAAGAAAAAAAAACAGGCGTATCACTACGCGCTCGTTCTGTAGGCGAGTGGTTCCTGCCGAAACGGGCTCTATTCCGAGCATACACGTTTGCAATAACATGCTTCGCATGCTTAGAAATCTTCACAGAGCGGATCTTATAGAAAAAATGCGCACCAAAGAACCATTTTCTCAAAGAGATGCGCAGCGCGGAGGGCACAGCCAGCGCCATCTGGTGGCGCAGCTGTCAAGGTTGCGGGGCAGCAAAACGCGGCACGAACAAAAACGACATTAAAAAAACATACAAATTAGCCGAATCCGACCTTTTCTCCCTAAAAAAGGTGCTGTTTATGAAGTTGATGGCAAATGTAAAATGTATTGAGCTTTCAGACAAAGCAACTATTATTTTCTCTCGTCAAGAGCAGGCACTATTTTTATCGCGGATGCGGAGAGCGCAAACAAGAGCTGTAGCTTTGGTAGTGTTGCACTTGATGTATGAAACGGAGTATAGGTATAGTATAGGTTTAGTATAGTAAGAAACTCTATGTCGTTTATAGATCCTTTTTCAGTTCCGCATCTCCTCGGCGCGCCTGCAGGGAGCAGGCGGCGCGCCACTGCGCCCGCCACCGCGGCGCTAATGTCGCCCTTTGCGCTTACTTTGCGCCAGGGAAGAGCGTCGTCTGCTATAGAAACGCCGCGCTCCACTCTAGATCTGCTTCCCGAACTGCTCTTAAACGTAGCTCGCGCTTTTTGGCGTCATTATCTGCGCTTTATAGGTTTATGGACTTGAGTGCTGTGACAGTAAGGACGATTGCTGCTTAGAAAAAAATGGGCGCCTGCGATAATTATCGCTTTGGGCAGAATAGTCACTTTATTGCGTGTGCATTTCGCCGCGTGCTCACACTTAACGGTGATTCAATCTTGCCAGTCGCGTTAGGTGTTAAGCGATATGCAAGTACTCCGGTCGAAAATTCGTCGGCGTAGTAGTTATAGTCCGCACCGCGCTTCGGAAATAATGGGGGGCCTGAGCAAAAGAAGTCGTACCGTGGTAATCCTTAGTTCTAGTGATTTATGACCGATTGGTTTGTAGCAGATGATAGTAAGTTAACGAAATCACTGAAGCTAATTGAA
The DNA here is from genome assembly GCF_055883805.1 of Amblyomma maculatum. Classification (NCBI taxonomy): domain Eukaryota; kingdom Metazoa; phylum Arthropoda; class Arachnida; order Ixodida; family Ixodidae; genus Amblyomma; species Amblyomma maculatum. The sequence goes on along the minus strand of NC_139350.1, from coordinate 101,269,243 downwards.
CGGAGAATTAAAGAAATTGGAAACAAATATATATGAAAAAGGGGGTTCAGTAGTGTCAGGATGCTTAGAAGGAAAGCCAATGCTTTATGACGCTAATTAAGTAAATTTCAGAGTGTGCAACTGATCGATTAAATAATTGAAATAGTTGAAAAAATTAAAACTGCGTTAAGAGGTGTACTGCTCAGAATGGAAAGACAACGTTAGCAGATGCTAAGCATCGGTGAGTAAATATTGTGAAAGAAAAGAAAATTAACTGACAATTAAGCATTGTCTGTATGTGCGAAACGCTATCTTAACAGCGGATCATCAGTGCCCCCCTTATTTTTAGATTTTCCGACGTGATCTATAGGTAGGTTTGCCTTGGAAGCGAGTGCGTGCTCGCTATGCTCACTCCTTTTTCATCGCGTTTCGTACAAATTAACATTTTTCTAATCATTATCCTTCTGAGCAATAGCAGACACGCTACCCAGAAAAAAAAAAAATTATGCGAGGCGTACGTTTGAAGCCTCTGACAGTTGATGCCATCTAAACACGAGGCTTGAGGGGGTTAAAGGACTGCCTTATAAAAGATTGACACACCTCCTGTTATTGGGATATATTCTAGCCTGACAAGTCTTTATACTTTCATAAGAGCTTTTGGTGCTTTCTTCGCCCCTTTCTTGAGTTGGTTAATTGGTTTCTGTTTTTTTTTATGCCGGCTAAAACGGCACAAATCAGCCAGCCTCTTCAAATTACGGCAGCGAAGCGCACTTTTTTTCATGAGTTAATATGGCGCACTTTATATTTTCTGAACTTTCATCATTTTAAAAGGCTTTACACCCCTTTTATATTTAATAAGAAATTCGTCCTGTTTGAAGTAGACAGTCCTTCCACTGTTAAAGGTCCAACAATTGCCTTGCACAGTTTCCAAAACGTGCACAATCATCTCTACATCTCTTAGCGAAGTGATTTTCAGATCCATATATGGGCAACGTCGACGCTAGTTGTCCGCGGCCATATATTCCGCAACTAATGACTTCGAGGACTGCGGCACTAGCTCTTAATATTGCTGCATAAAAAAAAAAAAAAAAAAAAAAAGAAACCTATGATCAATGCACATTTTCATCCATAGGTGCCGATCTCTAAGTAACCATAAAGCTCTAATTGTTTTCCCCATCAGTTGATTAAATTTCACTCGGCTGATTTACTCGGTATCTTCCGCACATCGCTTTGCGTTGTGTCACTGAGTGCAACTTTGGTGGCTCTTCTTTTTTAGATTTTTGCAGTTCCTGATGTAGACAGATGTATAATACAGAGGATTCGGTCATATATGCTAGGAAATGCATGACGCGCCTGAGGGACCATATGCCGCTCGCAGGGATATTGACCACTTCTTCGGTGAACGCATATTAGTAGAATCTAGCAAAATATCTTTTCCTCAGAAGTGTGCGTTGCACACACTTCATGCTGTTCTCAACAATTTAGCTCTCCGGGGTACCGTTGTTTCCAAGTTGCACGACAAACGGCCATTTTGCGGCGGAGAGAAGTGTCTCTTAATTCTCCCAGTTACGCCGGTTCCTGCAGAAATATTATGGCTCAAAACGCATTATAGCATGTTTCCTCCGTCCTGACACATTCTGAAAAAGATAACGGAAAGACACCACCTACCTCTGAATGGTATATTTTCAAAATTTTGTATAAACGTCCGGCAGCGCGTGGTACTTGTAAATTGATTAATAATTCATGGCCAATGCCGGCGTCCACATTGAACTGCAGGGTAAAATCTGCAGTACAGCTGAAGATTCGCAGACACTCACACAGAAAAACAGGATTTTTGTATGAAAAAAAAAGACACTATATTAGTGCACGCAGCTACTGCATCGGTCGCGCTGCCGTATCGGCGCGTAGTCGACGTGGAGCTAACTTCGACCGCAGCGCCATCTCAGTGCCTAGGCGCCAAGCGCGGCCGCTTCAAGGCCGCTTTTTGAGGCGCAGTTTCAGAACTGAAAATGATCTATAAACGTTGGTTAGAGTGCTGACGGCTGCACGAACCAATGCACTGGTCACTATGCTGTGATCACTGCAAATTTCCAATAATAAAAAAAAATTACTCTTTTTTATTATGGAGGAAGGAAACAACGTTCTTTAAATTTTGGCTATGATTAAAAGTTTGCAGCATGTCATTATCACCATCACCATTTACGGTTCAATCCAACTAAAGCCGAAGCAATCGAATCCTGAAATTGTAAACAAATTTTCCTACCATGTGGAGGTCTCGAGCAGTTTTCAGCGGCGTGTGTGGTGCTCGGGAACTGTTTCCGCAGCTACTTGTTAAGGTAATTTAAGAAACAGGTTTCTCGGTTTGCTGCAGTCAAATCTATGGCACATTATTGTATCACTTTAGCCGTTATTGTTGCCCGCTGCTGGGTGACGTTTGTAGCACTCGGGGTTTGCCTTCGGAGAGCTGACAATGGGCCAGAAGGGACCCCGTGTATTTCTCTTCTTGGAACGCATCATAGATGTACTTGCGGCGTATAAATGTGTATCTAAGCAGCTGCATGGCAGTTTGCACTCCGGTTCTTGTGCTGCCAATTTTCACGAGCCGAATATGCGCTTGCACCCATGTTGTGTCGTGTCAGTTGTGACACTGACTGGCAGTGTATGTGGTTCGCTGCGGACCACCATCGGTAACCGAAGCAAAACGCAAGACAGCGTGGTCATGCGTGTTGCTTCTCTTGTGTTGCTTTTGAGCTGATGCCTGGTACGACACTTTTGATCTTTCGCATGAACTCCAGCTTGTGCCTGTCGCTTTGCAGTTTCATTGGAGCGTTGGGTATAAACCACTGTACGCAGAAGCCGTATTTATAGTGTCCTAACTCCGTCTTCTTGATATCTGAGCAACCAACTTGGTCCCTCGCATCAAGACGCCGTAGCCTCCTTTGTCGCATCGCTGTTACAGAAACGGAACGTAAGAGATGCAGGCTCAGATTCACTGTGTAATAGCAGTAATAGTATATGTAGTGTGTTTATATCACCCGTAGTTCTCGTAGCCTGTACGGAAGTCATGCTCCTGCGAGTATTACTATTATTATTAAGTTGCTTTTTGTGGCGATTCCGACGTCAGTGACTAAAATGGCCTTGGTTTTTAAAAGCAGACAAGAAGCGACCACATGATAGTAGTGGAATACAACCTGCTGCCCCTTTTTGGACTGTTCGGTCCATGTTATGCTACCTAATAATACATCGAAATTGGAGAAATTAGCCTTATGTTTGGTTTTCTTCTCTACTGTATGCATTCACTCTGGAACTGTGTTACTACAGACTCGCTGACAACCTAATAATGATCTTCATTTTGCACTGTTTGGCATTTTGCTTGGTGGCATGTAAGAAGGAGCAGGCAGACAGGTGTATGTCCAAGTTTCTGTTCCCCACACTTGTAAACAATAATTGAGAAAAAGGTGATGAGCAAAGGTACAAGTGATATTGAACATGTGAGAGTAGGATCTAGTTGAGACAGTCAGCGATGGGGAAGCAAACAGTGCATAGTGGTGGGTAGCCACTTTGGCTGACACATGTTGCATTAGAATGTTGTGGAACTGTTGCCAAGGTACCCTTCCGAGTTGCCTTGTTTAAGGTGCTTACAAGACAGCCACAAATGTCATGTCATTGCATTCTGCAAGACAAGCGGAGTGCACGGTTTTGTGGAAGGGGTGTGCACATGTTTTGAAATGCTGTAATGTGGAAAGAGTCCAATGGTAAATCGCCCACTCTGTAAGGTGGTCTAATTATCCTGAGGGCTTCTTTGGGTAAGAGTGGCTCAGCCAGTCACTGAGGACTAAATTTAGATTAGTAATAATAATTGTAATAGATGGTGATGAAGAAAGCAGGGGGACAGTAATCGTCTCATGATGTACGCTCAAACTATGCTTTGAGAAGTATGAAGGAGGAAGTGAAACAATAGGGGCAGAGGGCTGCCGCGACATGAACACTCAGAATAAGTAAACCCACTAGGAGCTCTTTTATTTGAACTTACATTGTTCACAGGTGTTTTGTGCTTCATCTTCATTGAAACGGCCTCATTTTGATGAAGGTGAAGCGTGTGAACTGCTACATTACTCTGATTTGTTGATTACATATTATGGTGCTGGCTTAATGGTGTTTCAAGATTGCATTTGGCAGGGGTCACATTTTCAGCAGCTCATTTACACGAGCTAATTCTGCCTAATTTGCAAGATACTTGAATGTGCTGTTAATATTTTTTTAGTATGTGGCTGGAAAGAATTACTGCCATAATTGTGAACATGGAGTCTTCCATACAATTCATTTTGTGCATTGGAGCAAAGCAAAAGTGGTAAAATACCATTCATAGATGGCCATGCTAAGAGACACTTCTTCACTATTTTGCATTGTGTATTTAAAGAGCAACTCAGAGTGTTACATAAGGAAGAAGCTGTCAAAAAAAAATTGTTAAGAACACATTAGTAATCTCTGACTTTCTGATGACATTGCCGCGCTTAAGTAACTCGGGAGAGATGACATGTAATTTAGTATCTATATATACATAGAAGAGCAGTGACACTGAAAGTAGTATCAAGAAAATGTGAGCAATATTGAACAATTCAGGGGAGGAACAGTTTACCATAGGCAGTGAGACATTGCATTGGGTAAGGGACTATTTTTATTTAGGGCAAGCAAGACCCACAGTTTGAGACCGGATATTTCAAGCAGCTAGGAGAACAAGAATGGAATGGGGTGCATTTGCAAGTATTTTGAAATCATGGCTTGCAGCTTACTAGTATCCTTGAGGAGGAAACCACGTAATAGTTGCATTTTATGAGGGCTCACTTATGGGCAGAAACATTAAGGCTAGGGAGAAGGAATTGACAGGGCCATGTTCAGAGACCAGAGAGGGTGAGGGAACGTGTGCACATTGATGGTATCTCATGTGTAATCAACAACAGGAAATGGACACTGGCAGGCCATGTAATGCAGCGAGCATATAGCCGGTGGGCACAAAAAGTGCATTTCAAGTGGTGGAATAAGAGCAGCAGCAGCAGTTAATCATTGACAGTTGGAAGTGGTAGACAAAGACTCATGGCAGAGTTAGAGCACTACTTGCATATTTCTGAGGAAAAAAATAATCATTGCATCCACGTGCTGTACTGCTGTAACCCACTTGCAGGCCATATAGAGGGGTTGACTAAAAAGGTTGGCATGAGACTGTGGACAGTGCAGCGAGTAATTGTAATTAAATGGCTGGAGTGGCAGATTAAAAGCAGTGTGAATTTAGAAAATCTGCTAAACAACACCCTGGTGGAAGTTTAGAGGATGAAACAATTCTGGGAAGAACAGGTATTGCCAAATTGGGTAGCGAATATAGGATTTACTGCACATGGCAGTTTTAAGAGCTTTAACACATCACTGAAGTGAGCTCTGAAAGGCTGAGCACAAGACGGGGGAAAGCATGTGCCCGTTAGAAAACTGGCAGGCTCCCAGCTGCACTAGGGATCATGGATTTTGATGCAAGAAAAATGTAACTGGGAGTAGCAGACAAACAGGCAGGTCGGTTTAGCAGACTTCCTGGCTGCTAAACCACAGCGCATGGGGTGGGGAAATCATTGAGAGCGGCTTTTGTCCTACAACTTACCTAACACGGCCACATTTTGCATCTATGCCAGTGCTTTTGGGCATTGGGTAACTGTTATTATTATTAGTGACATCTGGTAAGCTAATAGGTAGGAATTGTTCATATGTGGTTTAGCACATTTTTTTTTTAGTTTGGAAGGAAGTTGGCAGTTGTGGTCGGTAGTTATATAAATTTTTGTCACTCGGGATAGTACTGCCACGGCCGCTCAATGGAGGCGCACTTGGGTGCGGCCCATCGCGTCGCCCAGAAGAGCCGTATTGCGCCTAGTTCTCATCGCCACCGCTCCGGGACGAGTCCGGGTGGAGAGCTGCGCGCAGCGGCCGTGGCTGTGCTTTCGTTTCGGTGTCCGTGTGGTCGGCGCTTGCTCAATTTTGGATTATGAGCGGCGTTTCACACATTATGTGATGCTACGTGCAAGTTTGCTATTGATAACGTGATAGCAGCATGTCATCATCACTAGGCTTTTCCAAGTCATTCGTGGTCTTCCGTTTACAACGAGAACGAGGCAATCGTATGCTTTGCTTAGTGCGCATCCATTTAGTTGCGCTTCAACCACTGTAATAACGTATTAGATATTACAATCTTGAAATGGGGCACTGTTTATTCAGCGTGCACTTTTCTGGAAACTTACAATTCAGGACGTAGCGTTCAACATTATTGTTCAGCCTGTTCCTCCGTTTTCACTGGAAATAATATTCAAGTGGGTACCACCACCAAAACATACTAGCTAACACAAACTGTTGCAAAAGAAACAACACAAGACAGCCAGTTCAACGACACGCCCGCAAGCTCAGGCAATTTTTTTCTCGTTTGATTATGAAGCCGCGTGATGCACAGAAGACATGCAAGTTTATTTTACAAGCGAAGAACTTTCCTCTAAAAAGATTTATGTGCAAGCGTGATTTTTTCCACTGTCAGATTCATGTTGCCTGTCCAGTTGGTCAGCAGTAGTCGCATTAGTTTGGTTAGGTCCTTAGTGTGACTGCGGCCTTCTCTCTCGCAAATCAACTGCGGAAATTGCACAAAATAGGGAAGAAGGGATGAAACTAACATGTTGTATAGCTTGCTGCTTCTTCTGACCTCCGGGCACTTCATCACCTTGCTAACAAAGGTGCATGGTGATTTTCAGATACCTTAGGCGTCCATCATCAAGAATTTTGATAAGTCCAGGGTTTTGCAGGAATCACAAGGCACAAAGTTAATAAATGGATGGGGACTAATAAAATCATATTATTGACACTCTGAAGTAAGCTATAGAAGTTATTTAAACTTTGGTAATATATAAATGAAAACAGGCAGGCACTGAAAACAGAATAAATAAAGATGTTTCATGAGATTCTGTAAAAATATTCATACTTTCTCTTCAAATGGACGTGCAAGGTAACCAGCCAAGAATGCAATCGGTGCTAACTCTATGTCAGCTGCTGGTTCACACTACGCATGAATGAATCCAAGCTGACTCGAAAACTCTCTTGCAGCAGACGTGATATGGCAGTTGGCAAGGTACAACTTTCATAATCACGAATGCCAAGTTTTATAGCTGCGTAATTGTTGATTTTCTCAGGTGGTACCTTCAGTATTTTCTCCGAGGTGAAAACTGCAGCCCTTGCGTCAACTTTGTCGTTCTCGCCTTTGAATTGCCTTAGGCTGCTAAAAAGCAATACTATAGACCCGCTTTGAGAGCATGCTTTAGGGCGTATCGGAAACTGAAAATAAGATTTGGTTAAATGCAATGCACTAGTAAGGCACACAGAAGACATTGATGTAAGATACTTGATGTGATAAAGAAGGTACTTAATTTGCGCTATTGTGGATTTGGTTGTCATGATTGTTGCTTCGTACGTTTGTTTGGTTAGCCTTTGCTTCGACGTGCCTCCTTGAACCTGAATGTCTTCGATATAGAAAAGTCCAACTCTAACCAAGAGAGTCACTAGTCATCTGACAAATAGAGCGACTCCTCTTGGTGTCTCCATGGCTTCACTATGTTGGGCAAGGCATACCATTTTGATATCATTGTCATAAAAGTGATCGTGGCGGAGCTATGTTGAAACACACATGCTTCAGGATGACATGGGGGATCATCCAGGAGGAAATGAAGTGTAGCTATAACAAGTGGGGAAATTATATCTATTGACCTGCGCACATTAATTTTTTCAAGGTTGTTTGGCTCAACATGAGCCTGCGTGAGTAACTTAACTTGTAATGTGGGCATTTCGGGAACACGGAGGGGACAGCTGAAGGAAGCAGGATCTTCAGTTTTATTATGGTGTCTAGAAGGGGGCAGTGTGACGGGCGGGAGCCGACGAGGCGCACAGGGGAGCGATGAAAGCTATAGATGGCACTACTTGCAGCTGGTGTGCTGCCGTCGCGGCGGTTGGAGGGGGTGGCACAGGCCACCAGGCACGCGTGTCGCGTGAATTTTGCGTCGCGTTTGAATTTTTATTCTGGTTCGATGCCAACATGACGAAATGTTTGCAGATCGGAGATGAAAAGATGCATTGCTTTCTCCATCAGTGCGCGCAAATGGAGTTTAGCGACACAATTTAGGAAAAGCAAGCTTTAACAGAACGCATATCAGAATATTAATTCTCTATACGCGTTTAGTTTTCACTAAAAGCTTGATAGCACAAGTGAACATGGACAACGAACACAGACAATTCGGAACTCTGACTGGGAGCTTTGGAGTTCAGCTGCAGCCGCGGCAAATATGAGTGGCCACAGAAAAAAAAAATAAAAGGACGTAGTTCTCAGCGCGCTACGACACGCTAACAAGTAGACAAACGTAAAACAGACAGGACGACGAACAGAGCGCTGTCTGTTCGTCGGGCTGCATGCGCCAGCAACATGTTGTTTATGGCTACGTTACTTGGAAGCTGAAGCTCATAAATAATAAGTGCACTTGTGGATGTTCTGTCGCATCTCATATTATGCACTAAATATTTTCCATCACTGCTTTTGCTGGACAAATCCACAAGACCAAAGGAAACACTTCATTACAATTAAGGCAAAGAAATCATTTGCACAAAATGTCCACAAGAGCATAAATGATGTTTATTTTATTAATACAATATACAAATGCAGATGTCGGAGCGCCCGAACAACGAATTAATGGCTGTGCTTCGAATTCACTCTGTTTATAACTTCAAATGTTTCTGGCACTCATTTTGAAGAGCCTTGTCATTTATTCAAAGAGTAAAAAAAAAAATGAATCCATAGTTAGCACCACAAACTGGAAACATTTTGCAGTTAACCTCTTTACGATGAGCATCCCACTTGGAGTTTGTTAGACTGCTGAGAAACTGCTCGAAATCATGCACACTGAAAACATAAAACGTTTTCTTTTTTTAACAAAAAATGTGAATGCGTCCCCTACTAACGTCGACCAGCATAGTTCTATATGCTACAACCAGGAACAAACGTTTGGGGGCGGGGATTTGTGGGAAAAATTTATTTCTTCGTTGCCTCGCTAGTTTGCTTCTGATATTTTTTTTACTCTGAATGGAGCGTGCATGTCCCCTCGTGACTCCACAAATTTCTTTCTTCATAATTTCCCGACCACCCACCCACCCACCCACACACACACACACGCATTCCACTAGTCAGCATCCCTCAAACTTTTGTCCCTGCCTGTAAAATAAGCCTCCCCTATCAAATTGTTGCTTGTACAGCGATCTTAATTGCATTCAGCTGCTGCTCGGGTGACTTTGAGGCCAGAATCACAATTCTGGCAAGAAATTGGGCTGCTAAACTTCTGTGTCACACATCCTGCCATGTAAAAGATAAGCTGGCTATCCCTTGTTTCACCCACATTATTGTGGCCTGAACTGAGGCACAGCTCAATAAGAGAGCCAGCATCACAATGCTCCCAGCATATGTCCTGAAATATAAACATTTCCAGCGTATTAAAATGTTATTTTCAGCGGTTGATCAGCAAAGGCATAGCGTAACAATTAAGTTTGGCTTGAATATTCTTCTGTTTCTGTGGACGGGCAAGGTTATAGAAACTAGGGCAGATGATAGTTACGAGCAACTTCGCAGGTCTTGGGTGAAGATTTGTCTCGAGTATTCTATACCGAAAAAGTTGTCCTGACTTAGTATGCCATGCGTTCGCAAACGAGACACAATTAGTCGTCAGCTCCTTGTCAGCACGTTTGATATTTCACAACCTCAGTTCGCGTTAAGCTGCATATTTAGGTGGTCTGAAAAGGGGGTTTCGGCTTTGCGCGCTTTGTACCCGCTACTGCGCCCGGATACAAAGCATGTTCGCGCTTTTGCGCCACGAGTGCGCACATCGTTATCTACTGCATAACACAGGATCAGCACAAAATCACCCACTTCGCACCTCAAAAGGATTACTATGGTACATGTGCGACTACCAGCTTCGAATCGTTCGCGGTCCACGTGCAAACAAGTCCACGTGTCCCAGACCTCGCCCGCACCCGCGCTGCTGCGCTCAATCGCGTGGCAGCGGCTGGTTCCCCATGCACACCAGAGCGCTGCAGCGCCCCTTGCGGCGCCGGGAAATTTCATCGCGGATCGCGCCTCCCTCTCACAAGGCGCGGGTACGTCGTTCGTCACACTGCCCCCTTCTAGCCACCATAGTTTTATGTTCTTCCTGTAATCGTCATCTGTGAAGTGCAGTGAGTATACCAGTGACTTGTCACTCGGCTCCCACCGGCTTCCTTTTCCATCCTAGCCCTCCCAAGATATGTTTTTCAGCCATGCTGCTCGACGTTGTGAATCGCACGGGAACTCATGGTAAAAGATCTTTTCTTGCTTTCGTGGTGCACAGCGGCACACAGCAGCTGCCTGGCATGGTGCTGCATACGCTAAGGACGCTGTTGACAGAGGCACCGATGACACGCATGCAGAACTATCAGAACCACGCGGTTATGCTTAGTAGTCGAAACGATAACACACGCCAACACAGCCAGCGCGCTTCTTCCGTGTCGTCTGCTCGTCCGTGCCGGCGGCGCCTAGTCATGGAGTGGTGGCGCCCCCGCGGAGAATGACGGCGGAAACTGTAACTTCTCCCAATACGCGCTTCCCCAGCCATTGAGGCGCGACGCGACGGGCTGCACCAAGTGCGCCTCCATTGAGCGGCCGTGGTACTGCATTTAAAGTTCTTATACAAAAGTTAGTGTACTGCATTTATTTTACGAGCTTTGTCTTTCTGCTTTTCAGAGGCTTTCTGCAACTGTTTCGAGCAGCACGCTCCCAAAAGGTAAGGCGAAGGGCAGTATTATGTACTATATGTTGGTTTGGGTTACTGCTGAAAATATGATGCATGTTTGCCTATCTAGATTCCAGTGTTTCGTCCTGGTAAGTTTTTTTTCTATGTTCGCTTTAGTTCGCAAAGGCCTCGCTGCTCTTCCTGCGCCTGTCATCCCTTGCTGACTGTGGCAGCTATTTTCAGAGTGTTTTGAAATGGAGCTACAGTACCTGAGAGGCGTTTGGGTTACGGAGCTTAATATCGGTCGTCTAGCCCAAAGGGCTGGACAACCTTTTCTTTACATATTGTGATGTTGGGGAGTGACGTCTGGAAATTTAAACACATCTCCTAAACTTATATGTCTTGTCTGACGTTGCCATTATTACAGACACAAAACATGCACATGCATGTTATGTATTCGCCTTGTTATTTTTCGCTGTGTTTAGGTTGCCAATAGTGTTTGTTACACCTTTTGGCAAAAGCCCTATCTCAATTTAGTACTTCTTTCTTATCTAATCAGTATAGGGCCTGTCACACTAGCAGGACACAGACATGATAGTGACAGTCGGCCAACTCATCGGCAGACGGTGTCCGCGGCCGACCAAGCTGTCATACTAGGGCCAACAACGACACCAGTGTGACAGTTTTTTGAGGCCGGGGCACCAACAAAATCGGGCTCCCGACTGTCGGTAACTGAGTCTCCACGAGATGGGATCGGCCACCGAGCAAAAACATTCTCGAAACGCGAAGCCGGCTCTGTAGACCATGTCAACGGCGTATACCTTCCAGCACTAATGTGTATAAAAAGCATAATTGATGCATAATCTCTGACGTACACAGGAGCACGAGCCGCCAAAATACATTGGGCCGCCGAATACATGCGGGATGCCAATGACAGCATTTTCCGATCGGGGTGAGTAAACTGTAGATTTGCATTGCACTTCGAAGTTGCAACCAATGCGAGCTACCTTTAAGCATTTTTGAAGGGCCCAGAACAGTGCAAAATGAACTAAGTAGGGGCAAAAAAAATGACGAAGCGATTATTTTCCTGGGACCAGCTTAGAGCTGCCGATCCCCCTTCACTTTGACCGGAGCATGTTTACAGTCATAACATCTAGTTGCTGCGGAATTATATGCGTTGCTACTTCGCAAGCCAACCTCAATGCTACATTACGCATCATGTAACAAATTTTTTTGCCAGAGTTTAATGCATTTCAAAAAGTGTGTGTGTGAAGAGGGCAGAACTCGCAGAATGAACAGAAGCCGTTTGGTCCCATGGCTGGCCTTGTGGAGTCTGTTGAAGGTTTACCTGCTACTGTACTGCACGGCATAATTCAAAATTTCAGCAGTTTACTCTCTGCAGGCTGAACGGTCTACAGTTAAACGGTAAACTCCTATTGTCCTTACTGCTTTCGCAGTTTCCACACTCCAAAAAGATAGCATATCAGGTAGAACCATATCCTAACCTCTCAAAAACAACGCCAGGCTGAGCTTTCATGGTGCAGTGGTTACTGCAGTTGGCTATGCAACAAGAGGTTGCAGGTTTGATGCCCCTTGTTGGTGACTTTTTTTTTCTTTTTTTTCCAATTCTTCAATGTCTACTGCTTTTTATGTCAGCAGACAGCTTTTATTTTTCGAACACAGCTTTTCTGATCCACGAAATATTGGGAAATTCAGTCTCGGCCCATCGAGTGGTGAGGCACTTGTTTTGGTATGGTCGAATTTGTGAAACGGTATTAAAAATAAAGCGTCCCTGACTAAGGACAACAATTTCACCAGGCAGAAAAAAAATATTAGGAGGAACAGTATAGTGACAAAAGAATGAGAGTGACAGCGAGAGGGTCGAGTCGGCGGGAAGTTTGGCACAATGTCTCGCCAGTGTGACATACGAATTGGGTGACTGTTGGCCGACAGCCGTCTGGCAAGCAGCGCGGCACCGACGCCGACTGTCAATCGACTGTTTTCATCGCTGCAGTGTGACATAGACCCACACATCACGAAGACACGGTGTTGGCTGACCGAATCGGTGTCATGTTGTGCTAGTGCGGCAGGTCCTTATATGGCAAACAGATTGTCTCCAAGAACTGGTCAGAAAGTATATTTGCATGGCAAGTATCACCGTAGTGATAAGACGACTGTTTGAATTAGTCTTGCAGCATGTTTTGTGCCTATCGGAGAGAGAGGGAGAGGTTTATCTACAAAGAAAGGCAGAGAGGTTTTCTTAGCATCAGCTGCTTTATAAAAGTTTGAGAAGTGGCTAATACATGCTGATATTGCTGTGGAGAAACCTGCTAGTCTAAAGATGTCAGGATGCTTCAGTTGCTTGCTTCCACTGCCATAATTTGTTTGTGGTTGCTGCTGTCCCCGTAATATTAAAATTGTGAAAACTAAATTCAGTAAAAGCTCGTTAATTTGATCTTGAAGGCACTGAAAAAATGTTCGAAGCATTCTGACGTTCGAGTCATTCCTAAAAAACTACCAAGGACTGCTTTTGTCGGGAGAAGGTTATTTAGTGAGCAGTTGAACAATGGCAGCCCGATTTCGGGGCGAGAACAATGCGACAGTCACTGTGTTTCATGTTTCTGTGAATGGTCAGTGGTTTATTGTGTGAAAATCAGAACCACTCCATAATCATAAGGGCCTCATGCATCCTTCATGGTGTGATTCTATGGAGCTGTACCGCATCTCAATCACCCACCATAATGGGCATTATTGCATATGAGGAGACATCAGTGCACAAAGAGCGAACAGCACATGATGAGCCTGCAGTTCTAGCACATTAAAGACCGCACAGTTGGAACTGAAGGAAACAACTTCTTGGCGCTGAAGTGGCGAAAGGAGTAGGGGAAAGGAAACACCAGCAATGCACTGTTTGGCATACAAAAGGGTACTCAGCGGGGTTAGGTCAGGAGGTTGATTCTGGCTGACCTAGCCACCATCTTCGTGGGCTGGTGCAAAAGTCAGAAAGGCAAAATCAAAAGTAAGTGGTTTCAGATGCTGGGCCGTCCATTTGTTGACACAACTGTGTGCACTGCAGTTTTTCGCAAGGGACTCTGGAGCATGCAACTCGGATCCTTCTTGCTTAGACTGGGTCTCACTTTGGTACCCCGATGTAATCAACTGACGTGAGACTGGTAACGTTCGAATCTGCCTTTTTCTCAAGATGTGGCACCCTTTGGAGAGTGCCAAAAATTTTTCTGTTCTTGGTTGAAAATAAGCGCATTGGGATATGCAGCCGTGATCTTGTTCCATGAGTTACAAACTGTGTCTGCAAAGTGGCAAGGTCTGTGCTTGACAGCTGCCGCTCACTAACATAAGCTATGCATGTGCGGTAGTTGCTGGCGGTTTGTTTTTAAACCAGGGAGGTGGAAGAGGGGAGGTGTTTATGCACAGAATGGCCATTTAAACGAGGCGGATTAGCAAGCGTTTGACACTTGCTTGTTAGCTTGGATTGAGCTGGCGGTTCAGATTATGAGGGTTTCCGAATTGACAGTGTTCAAATTAATGAGCTTAGTGAGTTGTGACAGTAGTTTATTTATTTATTTATTTATTTAATCTTACTGCAGGCCATTATGTTGGCCCAAGCAGGAGGGGCAATACAACAAAAATATTGGAATGTAGAGCAATACAGAACAAAAAGGACAAAAAACTGAGGGCAAAAGTTCAACTCTGGTCACTGTAATGAAATGGACAGAACTCAAGAACACAGTTCAACTTAAGGAGCCTTTGTTCCGAAAAGACATTCCAGTTCTTTTAGGAAGTCTGATTCATAAACATTTGATGGCAGTTCATTCCAATCGTTCACAGTTTTAAGAAAAAAACTGTTCTTATAAGAGTTTGTTTTTGCGAAAATTGGAGCTAGCGTATGCAGTGTAGTACGTCTTGTTCTTTTAGTAGAAGCTTCCTGAACGCATTTCGGAAGGTTTAGGGGAATTTTTTCTGACAGAAATTTATGAAGAAATAGAAGTCGACTTATTTTCCTGCGCATGTCTAACCTGGGAATCTGATGTTCTTGCATAAGGAAAGATGGAAAATCTAGTCTTCTGTATTTGCAATATATAAATCTTACGGCCTTTCTCTGTATACGTTCCAGTTTATCTATGTGTTTCTTGGTGTAGGGATCCCATAGTACTGACGCATATTCCAATTTAGATCTTATACATTCATTATAAGCTAAAAGTTTTGTACTCGCGGGAGCATTTTTTAGCTTCCTTTTCAGAAAGCATAACTTTTGAAAAGCAGAAGCACAAATGTTCGAGATGTGTGCGAGATGTGTGTAGTTGGAGCACATTTTAAAGGAACGCTGACAGCAACTACATCCAGTTGTTTCTCAGTAAATAATGATTGTCTTGGTCTGTTTGTGGTGATGTTTATTCGATAGCAGTAAGTACATTTATCAGCAAAATATTCCGTCTGTATATCTTCCCACCAATCGACTCAAACTTGTGACATCCTTGCTAAAAAGGTTGGGTCGCTACTGTTTTGCTGAAATGAATGTCAGTGTAGCATGCCAAGCGCTATGATCCATGCTTGCAAACTGCTATTGATGCACACATTTTAGTTTCAAATATGGCTGTTGATGGTGACACCTAGGGCGAATTTTTAAAAAAAATTTTTCCAGATTTTAAATGCTCTGTTTCCATTAAGAGTGACCTCATGGTAATTAGAATGCAATATTTTATCAATACCTGCCAGCTTTTGTGTGTCCTCAGTGTCCATTTAGTCACATCTGAATGATTTCTTAGTGGGTACTTATTGCACTTACACATTCTGTTTCCGGCAGCTAACAGGTTAGTATTTGTTGGGAGATATACGATTTTTACCAAAAATGTTGGAATGTATAAATAGCAGGTTTGACAACTTGGGCTCGGAATGCTTTGAAATACCAGTATGTGTGTGGTGGTTTGTGGTGTGGCCTTCAATTGTGCCACTACATTGTTCGCCACTACCCGTGCAGATTTTTCGGGCGAGTTTCCTCGGGTGTACAACTCGGCGGATGTGGAGGCTGGCTGGTTCAACTGGTGGGATGCCATGGGGCTGCATGCACCCGCCAAAGGCAAAGTGAGTGGAAATGTGGTGTCATAGACAGTACCCTGCTCCTTGTGTACCATGTTAAAGGTACCTTCTTAGTTGTTACCACTCAACGTGCCATTGCAGCAGGTTCTTGTTTGGCCCTTAGGTTGAAGCGGCCTCTGTGCCTCTGTCACCAGTGGCAATCCTGATCTGAGACTGTCTTGTACTTGGCCCTCCAGCATTAGTAGGTCAGATGTGCGGTAGCTTTCCTAAAAAGCTTTTCATAACTGTAGCAGAACAGTTTATGGTAAGCAGTGAGGTTCTGAAGTACAATGGAGCACACGTGTCAGAATCAATCCGTGCCCCCTGTCCACATTCTCATGTGGTGTAGGAAGGCATTACCGTGAGAATCAGGGTGGGTTGGAATGCATTTGGCATGCATTTGGCAGATTATGCACAGTATCTCTGATATTCCTCAGAGGGCAAATTAAGAGTTTTAGAGCTTTGATTTATTGCTTTTTTTTTTTTTTTTCAGTGTATACAGGTTATCACTAATGGCACTTCGCTTTATCACTTTTTATCAGCATCGCATGGTAATATATATCCAACTCATCCTGGCAGTAGTTGCCTGTTTTGCCAAACTTCCTAACCAAGAAATCTTGTTATAAAATTGAGGACAGCATAGTGTACAATAAAAATGAGATAATGGTTGATGCACTATTTGGAAATAATAAAGCTTTCGCGCATTGAGAACAAGTATATCAAAAGAATGAAGTGGGCTTACTCTGGCCATGGAATGTACAGAGATGGTGGCTGGTGACCCCTGGGTGTCACGGAGATAAAGCATCTTACATTGAGAACAAGCATATGAAAAGAATGAAGTGGGCTTTCTCTGGCCATGGAATGTACAGAGATGGCGGGTGGTGACCTCTGGGTGTCACAGAGATACCATGGCTGGAGAAAGATAGCTGGAAGTAGCAGAGTTGGGGGTGGAGGTGAGATCACAACTATGTAGCTGTGGCCAGAGAGAGGTACTGTCTTTACCAAAAGTAACAAGGCTGCTCCAAAGGCTACGGGAGCAGGTGAGCGGCCGTGTGGCGGCGTTGCGCTGGCTGGTGCCTGTTTGTGCTCGTCAACCTGAGGGTACAGCAGCTGATGTAACTTCGCACCCTCTCTCTCACTCGTTGGATGATAAAAGCTAGGCGCTTATGAT
Source organism: Amblyomma maculatum (assembly GCF_055883805.1). NCBI lineage: Eukaryota > Metazoa > Arthropoda > Arachnida > Ixodida > Ixodidae > Amblyomma > Amblyomma maculatum. The sequence goes on along the minus strand of NC_139350.1, from coordinate 101,252,179 downwards.
GTGCCGACTGCGTCTTCACATTAGCTGAGCAAGGTTGTGTCCAGCGAGGGCACTCTTTATAGCAACAGTTCTATTCGCTCTTTTCGGCAAGTGCCCTGAAGCAAATATGTCGCTTTTTTTTTTTTTCACTATATAATTATAACTGCTTGCGTTCTGTAATCCGCTGCGGAAACGCAACAGCACAATTGCGCTTTTCTGCGTGTGTGGTGCGACTGTAAATTAAACAATGATAATGCACCTCGAAATTTCAATATGCTTTCTCCGAGGTGCCTTGCCTACTGCCACTTTAGCGCCATGGCAGTGGCACAAAAGTATGGAAGAGCTTGTTAACACTTGCAAGCCTACTCAAAGCTTTTTTAGGTTTGCAAAGCGTGTGCTAGCCCTTTGGGTAGGCTGCATATAAATAAGTACAATTACTGATTAAAATAAATTCTTGCATTTGATTTTGGGTTAGTCTTGGTTTAAATAACAAACTTTAATGAAACCTTCCTCACGATTAGCCATTTAGGCGCATGTTATTAATTTCTAAATCTGGGAACACTATTTCAGGGCAACACTGCTTCGCGAACCTAGCACATTCGTCCTAGAAACGAATAACCAGAGCTCACCGTGCCTACTATCACCTACTTATCTGTTTTCTGCGGTTACCGAGAAAAGCGATAGCGCCGCCTCTATGAATTGAGCACCATCGCTCAGCACAAGCAGGCTTCGCACAAGTGAAAATGCAGCCCTTATGTCACACACGCCTAGTTTTTATCATCTAAAGAGCGAGAGTGAAGGTGCAAAGTTACGTCAGCTGCAGCACTCTCGGAGGTGTCGAGCACCGGCAGGCGCCAGCGAGCTCAACGCCGCCAGATGGCTACGCGCTTGCTCCGCCAGCCTTTGGAGCAGCCTGGTTACTTTGGGCAAAGACGGTACATAATTGTAAGGCAGTGGGTGTGGCTCTTGAAATACAGTGTACCTGTACCGTTGTTGCACGGACAGTTTCAACTGCCGTTCAGTTGAATAACAATTTAGGTTTCCAACTTATGTTAGTCTCAACGGCAGTTATCTGCAATTGCAGGGCACATCAGGTGATCTCACCTTGTGCAGGCAATTTATAATTTAAAAAAAGCACACTTTATTATTATTGATTTTAAATATTACTTCCAGGCATTGCTTTGCTGGATCTCAAATTTTTATAGTACCAGTTTTCTGCTACAAGTACGGTATTATCCAATGTATAAGGCATGTAATATTTTTCGTTCACAAACATATTGGTAGTGCGCCCTATACAATCGTGTGTCTCATTGCACAACGATTATAGGTGAACTTTATCACGAAACAGTGGTGGTAATGACTTCTGGGACTAAAATACTAGTGGGCATCTCACAGGCACCTGGCATTAGTTATTTGGAATGCAAAAAGGTGGCAACATATAGAATGCCAAACCAAGCCTGGGCAAGCGACGCCTTTTTCCAGTTGTGATTTAGGGACTCAATTTTTGTATGCTGCATTTGAAGGATCACGTGACAACAAGGGTGACGTAGAACCTATGTCATGGCTACGTACTGCCGTCCTGGTCCTCCATGCCCTCTCTGCACTCTTTTTTTTTACATTTTTCTTCGTCTTTCTTACGACTGGGTGGCACCCGGCGTTCAGGAGAAAGCATACGTGACAGCTGCGCACACACTGCTCAAATTTATTTTTTCTCTCTCTTGTTTTGTGAGTGTGTGGAGGAGGCTATCAAAGAAGAGGTTTTGTAGGTGCTGTGCGCACACTGAAAAGCTCGCTCCCCATTGTTGTTGTTTATGGCACATCCTTATTTCACTGATTTGTATCCACTGAATGAGCGAGCTGTGACCTGTTGCTCCTGCTCAACTTTGCGCATGCAGCTCAGCATGTGCACGTTGAATAACTCGAACTGGTTCATACTACGCAAGGTAAAACGGCGCAAAGCTGAGGACAAGCAGGAGGCAGGGGCATTTGCTATTCCACTTGCTCGAGATGGGAAACTTAGTGGCAAAGAGAAAGAAAAAGATTCGAGAGTGGTGAATGCATTAGCATTGGGCTTCTTATCTTCTATCCATATTTTCTTATAGGCTTTCATGCATATTATTTCTTATTAAAGTTTATTTGCTGTAAACCTGGTAAGGAACTTTGACTTGCTCAATTTTCGCTGAGTCATTCCTAATTATTTTTGTTTTACGTTCTTTCCGTGACATCTAGCCACCGTATGGCCTGTCCCTCCTTTCCACACTTTTTGCTCTATTACGCGGAATGAAATGTGAACAAATATTTTATCTCATCACTCGTTTTGTTTTCTTTGATCCGCTTTTAATTTAATTGCTAGTTTCCCTCCAAGTGTGAAAGGGGCTGTACAGAGTACTAGGCAAGGAGAGCAATGGCAGAAATTGAGCAGCGAGCGCATTTCGAGGAGGTGCCACGTTTACGGGCTAACTTGTTTTTTGTAAGTTTTTTTTGCTTTTCATTTACAATGGCAGGTTATCAAGTCGAGTTTCTGAAATGAAGCGGTGCCCAACAAAGCATTTTTAGGCGGAAGGAGTGGGAGAGCGTGATGCCCTCATATCGCTAGCCACCTAAATTTTCCATTTATGGCAGCTAGGAAAGAAGGAGAAAAAGTGAACGAAAACCAAAGGCGCATGCAGAAGAACCACAGCGCCGGTCACCAGAGGTGAAAAAAAAAAAATTAGAAAAAAATGTGTGCTGAGAGGGCAAGGTTGACCAGGACGGCAGTACACAGCCGTGACATAGGTTTTATGTCGCCCTTGTTGTCATGTGATCCTTCGCGTCTGACGTGCAAAAATTGAGTCCCTGCAAATTTACAACATTGTTTGGTGGCTTACTGCACATACATTTTCCACTTCCTGCGTGTGCTTTGGCACTTGCGTTAGTGTGCCTGAGTGTGCACTCAGTGCACTGATTATGAGCATGAAGACGATGCCTCAGCACTGCCGCAAAGAAATGGTAAACTTTTTTTAATAGCGCGTCCAAAGGTGAAGCCTTTCCAGCCTTTGAGTAATAATAAAGTGTTGCTGCTCTTACTGTGCCAGAATATTTTCGAGCATGAGTGTTGCCTCATTTTTTTTTCTCATTTGCATGCAACAAGTCTTCTTTCTGGCACAGAGCATTTTGCGATGGTTGCGCAAATGTGTATAGTCAAGTCCTATTGCCCTAACCTGGGTAAATTACAGGGATGCATCTTAGCTACCAAATTTTTCTTGCAAGCCTCTGAATATGAAGGATGCACCTTATACACCAGAAAATACGGTAGGTACACCAGAAATGAACGCCACAGGGAACCAAGACAATCCAGTTGAGGCATATTTGCCTTTTCCGCTTCGCTGTTTTTTTGTAGCGCCACCTTATGGGCATGAGTATATACATTCATTTGATTAAGAAAATAAAAGTTGCAGGTTGAAGGAGTTTCCGTTTGCAGTTAACTGTCTTTTGTGTTGACCAGTTAAACTGCATACTCTGGCCATAGCTAAGTTGAACTTCCACTGAGATCTCAGCTGCAGCGGTCACTGTTTGTTTGATGTGACAGTCAACTGAACTTCTGCTGGAAATGCTCATGTAACTGCAGTATTAATGGGGCTCACAACTGAGCAGAGTGTGTTGTGAGGTGGCAGCAGAAATGAAAAGCCTTGCCTGATGTTAAGAGAAGCACGTATAGCATTATCGGTTGAACAAAGAATCTTTATTTTCATTTGGCTCAAGAACTCACCTGTAATGATGCCACCATTCGGCGTGTTAAATGAGTCACGTTTTTCTCATGAAAGGTGTGTTGTATTTTATTACTATGTTACACTCTCCTGTGAGTACCTTCAGGGGCAGATAGGGTTTGTGTTGAAAAGCGGCCTTACCTTCACTTCAAGGAATGGTTTAGTAAATTGTGGTAGCCCTTATAGTGGAGAAAATCGCGTAACTGGTTTTGTTCACATGTAGTATGGGTGAAAGAATGTGCAAGACTGTAGAGGTAAGAGTGTCCTCTCTAAGGTAAACATGAAGGGAACCTAAAACTTACTGGTCATAAAAGCAGTTTCTCTCATTGGGATTGCTCTGGATGGGATGTGGGAACGGGGAATAGCACATTCAAATTTTTATTTTGAGAAAGCGGTGAAGAAGATGCCTTTAAATGAGGAAATAATGACATAAAAACTTGCGCATTCACAAATTGCATTCCAGCCTATAATCAGAGTGCTGATGATGGAACAATAAAAAGTTATATGTACCACGTATTTAAAAAATGTCAGTGATTTATGTAAGAGCTGAATATTAGTCAAGCAAGTACTGTATTTAATCGCATAATGAACCCACTCACATAATCAGCCCTCCCCCATTTTATCAAGGTTTAGCTTTTCTTAGCACATCTTTTAGTTTTGCACCATCTTAGGTGCAGTCTTTTGCGTAGACCTTGGTAAAGCTGCATGTAGTTAACAGCTCGCCATGTTTATCTTTTGACAAGAGCTCCTGCAGGGATGATATGCTTGGTGAACTTGGCTGAGTGCCAAGACACTGCTCGTCCTTGACAGAAGCACCAGTACCATCATCTTGCTCAGTGTACTGGCAGGGCTGCACCAGTGCATGCCTAGAAAGCATGGGGATCAGCATGTTCTCTTTATCTCACCACGGTTGTCTGGTACCATCCACTATCACAAAATTATCGGATCATGCCGCGATAGCAGCAAGTACGCTTTTAAGCAGGCGCTGCTAAAAACCGCGACATAATCATCGCTGCATGCATGCTTTTGTTGATGAATATAGGGACCGGGCGCCCGTTGTATGGCGCCACCATCGCCTCGGTGGAACAGCGCTGGCCACGGCGAAGTGCCGAAACAGCGGAATGCCGAGGCAGCTGAGCGGGGCAGTCATTTCCGTTCTGCGAGGCATTTTTGAGCCTGTTCCTACCCGTCGTTTTGCGGTGCGGCTATGAGAGCTTTGAGCTACGTTGAGTAATCGCAAGGAGTATTTTTTGACCGGGAAATCTTGAAAAAGAAAAAAGCCATTCTCGGCAGGGCGTGCGTGTTTTTTTTTTTTGTTTTTGTTTTTTAACCGCCCGGCGCATGGTATTTCTGTTATATACTCGAAAATCACGTGCTAGGAACACCTTCTTTAGGCACTTGTTAAGGCGACTTCGAAGACTGGAATTGCGCCTGCACTGCGCGTCCATCTTATATTAGGTCTAATCGAAACCTGCCTGAAGATCAAAAACCGCCGAGCCGTGTAGCCGTGGCGCCGTAGCAGTTTTAGTTGAAATGGTCAGCGTTCATGTAAAATGAAAAAGATGCTGCACCTGTCTTTTTTGGTAATAGCTAGGCTCAAACGATTCAGAGTCGAATAATAGCAAATGACATTCCAGTTTCAACCTTGCAACGAGAGCTGTAAAAGGAGAAAAATAAACAAGCAAGATAAAAGTAGGATCCTATTTATGGTTGGAATAGCAAACACACATATACTTCCAGGACTTCCTGCACAATTACGCTACAATAGTTCACTGAACCCGGCCTTGAGACTATCGAACTTAATCATAATATAAGCCAAATGAGTAACACCACCTCAGCATCATTTTTACATATACGACAATGCTCTTGTTGAACACGTCGGAGCTGCTACATATAATTGACTTAGAACATATTATGCTATACATGCCTTTCTCCCGACATGCTGCGGAGGTTGTGAAAAGAAAAAAAAATTAAATTTCCTGCTAGCGTTCTCTCAGTGTAGGAAGTTCAGTGTGATTGACCGCACCTGCCTTGAACATCTGAAGGCAATAGTCCAATACTGTCAAACTGTTAAATACAATCGAAAAAAAAAAACACAGTGTGGTGTGTTGTAAAATAAGCCACCGACAACCAAGAGAGCGTTCTATTGTTAAATGAATCCCTCTGATGGCTCGTTCGCTAAGGTGGTCTACTTTCTCAGCATACCACAAACTTGCGGGGCCAATACCTAGCTGACCTCGATACCTGATGAGTGTGAGGGGACACGACCATGTATGTAGTTTTCTATTTGCACGTAAAGGAATCCGGATAACTGAAAGCCATTCCTTTTACAACTTTGTCACTGCAGCTTGCCGGACTGCTGCTAAATCTGTTTACATTGGCCATAGAAGCAATTTCTGAGAGAGGTAAAACAGTCTTGTCATACTACGCCACAATCAGGAAATCTCACACATTAAAATGCTGATGAGAAACACATGTATTTAGGCGGGCCAGGAAATGGACGCTGCTGAGAAAATACGTAAAGCCGGGTCAGGTGCAACGTGAATGCGAAAAAAAATGTTACACGGCCTTCGAAATTAAAAAAAAAATGCTACGTTTATGCTCGTTTCCACACATTAAATTGTATTTTTTTTTTCTTGTTTTTTGTGACCATGCGGTATTGATTGAGCTGTGAAATGAGTGATTTTATTAGGCAAAATGGACATGCCATAAACAAATGTTAACAAATTCGAAGATTATCAACGCAGAGCTCTCAGCGCGTTTTCATTGGTTGACAAACGAAAAGAGGAAAAATGACAAGATCATAGTAATAGGAATTGTTCATGTCTCCTATCCGCTTTCTGTTAAGAGAAAAAAGTAAATTATCTTTGACTATGTCAGCGAAAGTATCTGCACAAACATTGTCTCTGCCCTTCACTGAAGATCGTAACGCAGCCCGAACGACGATGGTGGAGCTGCCTTTTCTTTTTTCGTGCTGGGGTTTTCTTGTACACAGGCGGGGAAATGCTAGCGTTGTAACTTACATTGTTGGGTTACTTCGATTTCCAATTGTCAATAAAGTGACTACAGATGCAGGAGTGCGGCTTCGACTCCGAGACTCTCGTGCCGTCACTCCTGGGGAACAGAAGGCACAGAGCATCCGGTAGCAAGCGGAATTTTAAAAATTCGGCACTTTCCATGACCACACAGTAACCAAATACGTAGATTCGTGCCTTTGCCTTTCAGAGAACCATGCTTAGGTCACCCACCACTCATGCTTCTGTGGAAACCCGTAGAAATGTATCGACTTAAAAACGTCCGACGAGTTTGCGCCAGTAGCTGCCAGTGGAGCCAACAACACACCACGTTTCGCCAGCCTTGTTTGGCCAGACTTCATTTCACTGGACATATTCACACAACTAGCCCAACTTTCTGTTCTCTTGAGGATAGTATATTCACGCACAACGTCATCTAAACCTTAGAATTTCCAATTTCCACACAAACCAATGACAAACAGTACGCTCCAATGCACTGGCAATGCGGCGCATTCCGGCGTTTGAGCGATGCGCCGAGATGTGGCGCCACTCGTACAGCTGTCCGGTCCCTATACCAATGGGCTTATGAAGATTTTTACTCTTAAAAAAAAAAAACAAAAGTAAAAACAATCTCTTGAAACCTTCTAAATGAGCCAACTTTTCTTCAAAAAAAAAAAGTTTTTCCATTATGCGAATAAATATGGTACGACTTCTTGCTGCCTTTGTTTGAGTTATTTTTGTTGTATAATTGGCCATAAATCAGATAGGACATATGCAGATATACCTATATTTTTTACTGTGTTGGCAGTGCACTTCTCTTCCAGTGAAATAGCAGTGGCCCTCCTCTGCATTGTATGTTTCTAAGAAGCCTCCCTTGGTACCTGTAGGTGATTAAGGCAATTTTGGTGCCTGGAACGATGCCTCCTCAAGAGCACCCTCTGGCTGATGCGCCTCTGGGCGCTTGCCATAAATTTGCATTTTCGACCTGTGATCCTACCAGAAGCTGGTATAGTAGTGGAACAAAATAGCGACAGCTAAATAAAATTCAAAGACACCATGAGAAGCTGACCAATGTGATGACCTAATGTACAGTCTATAGGTAATGCAGACTTATTGCACCATGTTGTATGATTGCCTGTGCATTTTTTGTTGGTGCCAGTCATTTCCTTCTAGGTCATCAGTATACAGTACTACCACAAAGCACTACAGACATTTCCAGCTCTTGTGAGGGGTATGAGAGCTACTGTTATTTAATCTGTGACCTTGATCATATAATAGTATATGTTTTCAGCAGGAAAGCCTGTTTTGCATTTTTGCATTGCATTTTTCTTTCATGTTATGGTATGCTGAATGTTTTTGCACAAGGCTGACATGTTTACAGCAGTACTACGTTTCTGTTTCTGTAACCAACATTTGCTTGTTTCCCAGCAGACGGAAGAAGCAGGCACGTTCAGCATGGTGCTGCCACCACCCAACATCACCGGTGACTTACACTTGGGCCACGCATTGACCGTCACCATCCAGGACACACTCGTGCGATGGTATGAGCGAGTCATCAGTTCTGACTGGCCACTGGCATTGTTTATTGGCAGTATGGAGCACATGCCTGTGATGAGAAGCTCTTTGTCACAGTTATGTGCCAAGGTACGGCACCCGTGATCTTACAGTGTCCTGCATGCCATCACAGTTAATTATCGAAAGAAATGTGCCGGAAGTGTGGAAATTCACAAGGCCAGTCGAGGTACGCAAAGGACAAAGTGGATGCTGGACTGTTAACATCCTTCGGCCATCAACAAAACAGCTGAGGCTACCGGAGCTGCCTGTTGAGAGAAGCGCTGTATTTGGGTCATTTGATGTTACTTCATAATTCTACAGTAGCATGTTCGCGTGTTTGGCGGCATGAATATAAACCAGCATTGTTTCGCTACTGAACTGTCGCTCTCTGCGTGCAGTGTGTGTCTATTAGCTCGGGCCAACCCAGCCATTTTGTCTTCCGGCTGTTATGCATGTACAAAGGCACAGTGTTTTCTTATTAGTTTTAGCTCCTTTAATTCTCTGTGTGTCTGTATTATTGGTGGCCTCTTGTGCATAAGTAATCAAAGCAAAGTCGTCATAAGATTTCCAGTTGTCTTGCCTGTCACTGCTTGCAAAAGTTTCAAAGAATTTGTGCTTTTGAACAATATTTGAAGATAATACTTTCAGAACCCTCAACGTTTGGTTTGTAGCACTTGTACAGGAACTGTTCTGGCTTGAAATTTGGCAGCGGTGTGAATTGAAATGAATATAGTATATGTAAGCTCAGCATTATTTCGCATCTTCAATTAAATTATTGAAGCTCACCTGCCGCAGATCGTTTAGTAGACAACTACCAAGGCTGCAAATGTTACTTGCTTTCTGTCCCCTAATCTTACCTCAACTTTAAGTGTTAGGTGGCTGATATAATAATAATAATAATAATAATAATTGGTTCTTGGTTCACAGGAAGGGAAGGCACAGTATCTGTCACACTTGCTCTGTGGACACCTGAACCGCACTGTAAGGGAAGGGATGAGGGTGGGAGTGAAAGTGGAAAGAGAGAAAGGGAGCCGTAGTGGAGGGCTACGGATAATTTCCACCACCTGGGATCTTTAACGTGCGCTGACATCGCACAGCACACGGACGCCACTTCGTTTCGCCTCCATCGAAACGCAGCCGCCGTGGTCGGGTTCGAACCCGGGAACTCCGGACAGTAGTCGGGCGTCTTACCACTGCACCACCCCGGCGGGGCATTCAGTAAAACCTCGATACAAGAGATACTCAAGGGACCCGAAAAAGATGTCTCTTGTAACCAAAAATTCTAAAAGCACTGTGTTGATCAGTCTATTGCACATCAGCATATAAATGCATTCACACGCGCTAACAGGGAATTGTCCAGGAAAGCTTAAAGAAGTTATTCATACTAGTATGTATTTTTGTGAGTGCAGAGTGTGTTCCTTCCCAAATTCTGGTAGTAGAGCATTTCACTTTGCAAGCCTTCCTGTTGGTTTAATAGATTTGAAGCACTCGTACATGCTCGTCACCCTCAGACGTTCTTTTCCTCTGAAATGTTCTCGTAGTCATCCTCTATGGCACATGGGCCATTTACTTGTGCGAGAATTGCACAGTCTGTAAGCTCTTCGGAAGCACACAAGATCTGCATCTGCAGATCTTGTGTGCTTCCTCAATATAATTCCTCAATAGATTCTAGCACCTCAGCAGTCTCTTGGATGCTCGCCCAAGCTTCATCTTCAAGGAAGCTTTCCACAGTATCCATATATGGGCCCTGTTACATCATGTCATCACATTTAAAGCCTGCTTGTATGAAGCGGATTTTCACAGCTTCACTTCTCAGGCCATTCCAGACACCTGAAATCACTTGAACAACAAACTTCGCATTAATTACTATTGTACAGTCTTGCTGCCCGTAGAGCAACAGGCGTTCTACCAGCCTTGTTTTGTACAGCAACTTGACAGAGGGCATAATGCTTTTGTCTATTGTAGGGTGCCTCGATGTAATGCGCCGCCGTACAGGGTGGAGACACCGCTGTCGACGGCGCCATGTTGGGGCAAGCGTAGACACGGCGGGCTATGGAGCGTCGGCCCGATTTCTTGTTCAGCACGCTCTTGCGCTAGCAGGTTCAGCTGGTTAACGTTTTTACACACATACTCGCAATCCTGAGCGCTTTCTTGCTCGAAAAAAAAAATGTGAAAGCAACTACTGCTTGCTAGCATGCGTAGTTCTAAGAGGAAATGATCAAATTGCAGATGGTAAGCATTTACTCGTTCGTCGTCTCGGATGCTCAAATGCGGTTATTTTGAAGACTGGCTGTTTTATAAAGCAATGCACTTTGCTCTGCCGGACATGAATGAGTTTATGAGGTGCATAACATTCAGTTGCGTCTATTGCTATAGATCAACAACGATGTCTACGTTTCAGTCAGCCGTATACCGAAAATTATTTATATCGCAATGGCCCATCGTGAACCGTAGAAAGACACAGCAAAAAACGATGCGTAAATCAACCTTTGACACGTGTCGCACGCTGATGTACACGGCATTTTATTCCAAAAATATCCCCATCAAGACTTCGAAGCAGATTTTGGATGCACGCCTAGGACAAATCTTTTAAGCAAGGTTGGCACCAGCTACAGTTTTGCTGCCGTACATATCATTCGATTTTTCTGGCTGACTTAGCCAATTCAAGTAAATGTGCAAGCGCATCGTCCCAAACTGCTCTAACAGTCTGTTTATCAGCTTTGGGTGTTCCGCGCAATCAAGCACTGGAATCGGAACGGTTTGTTCGATAAGACATTAAACGGAGTTTGCTAGACTCTTCAAATGGCAGATATTTTATTCTGATAAATTTTTACACGCAATCAAACGATGTCGGGACAACCGTTGACTTGAGGAGCCGCCGTCCATACACTGTGTTTGCCCTCGAACTGGCGCTGAAATGAGATAGGCGACGAAACAGTCATTTTGCGTCTTTTGTAGTGTGCACGCAAATGAATGAAATAATAAAAACATTATGAAAGCAATGCGATATTTACATGTGCGATCGCACAATTTTTCTATGGATGCCAAGCAAGCGACAGCACCAATTCGGGTGACAGGCGGTCAAATTTAGCTTCACCTAAATTTGGCTTAACCTCAGACGAGTGCGGGGACAACAGGGTGTGCATATCGCCTCGCGATGCGTAATTAATAACACAGGGAAGGAAAAGCTGCATTCGGGATGAACTTTTGTACTGCGCAAGCACCTTGCTTTCTCACGACCGCTTTCACAAGATGATGCCGCTACACCATTCCAGCTCACGAGATCAGTTTCTTTGTGACTTGTCGAGCTACCAATCATATACTTAAAACGACCTAATTATCATGAGAGCCCAATTTTTTATATTATTGCGAAGCTCAGAAACCTCGCGAAAAACTGCTTCTGTGTATAATTAAAAAAAAAACATAGTTTCAGAGGACCTGTTATCTCTGTTTCGCGAAATGTACTAGCGATATGCCGGGCACACTTGCCAAATTCCAGCGGGCCCACTCACGAGGTTTTTTTTTTTTTTTGACCAAAATAATTGTTACAAACTGCGTTTCACTTCCTACTTTGTCGCGAGGTGACACGCCATTCGTCGCTCTCCCTTGTATTATTTCCCGAGAAGGAGAGAGAGAATGTAATCCGTGTGAATCTGAAGCCTCGGCGGTTGACACTAGCTTTCAAGATCGAGTGTAAAGGGGAGCGATCAAAAGGGCGCAATGGTGCATTCCTTTGCCAAATACCAGGCTCGACCTTCTCCGCATGTTCTTGGTGTGGCTATGAACACAGAAAGGGAGGAGATCCTCATCAACAGATATTATTGTGTGACACTACGCGAATGATACTAAAGTCGATCGAGTGTCACTCACTGAAAGTTACACTAAATTTTTCCGAGTGACTACAACATAGCAGACGCAATTGTCCATATATTTAGCTTATAAGCCCTCACGTACGCTGAAAATTCAAAATTTAGACATAAAAACACACCGCGCTAATCCCGATGCCAGGCAATGAGATGCTTCAACCTGCTTCAACGTTGAAGAAGGCAGACCAAAATTGGTTGCGCAAAACGCTAGATTGGGAAGCCAAAACCCGCACAAAGTTCGTGCTTACAAGCAGATGGGTGTAGCGGCGTGAGGTAATGTCATTCCAAACAGAAGTGGGTAACTGCATTAGAAAAGTACAAAAATATATTGTAAAACGCTTTCGTATAAACAGATACAGACCGCAAGAAAGACGACACGCGCACATACGCAAGCGCTTGTGTGTGTGTTTGTCATCTTTCTAGTGGTCTGTGTCTGCGCTAGACCTTTTTATGCACAATCGAAATGCACCTATTCGCTCAAAAGAAATTTTATGGATGCATAAAAGCAGCACAGGTATGGTTGCTTACCTCGCAGATCTTCGCGTTGCCATTCGCCGTCCAGTCTTCACGCTTCACTTTCGCCTCCCATACATTGCTCCGTCTCTTATCCCGTGGAAAACAAAATCATCTGGCTTCTTTTTTTTTTTGCTGAGCCAGCACAGAATGGAACCCAAGAGCCTGGCATGCTGGTTTCCTTGACTGAACACAGTACAATCTCCCAGCGCACAGCACAACCGCTTCGGACACTCCGCAGCAACTGCACGAAGCGACTTGCCCCAAGATGGCGAGCGCGGAGAACGCGGCGGCGCGGGGCATGCCAAAGGGTGTCACCACCCTGTACGGCGGCGCTGGTATCGAGGCACCCTAGTCTATTGGTTGAAAGTAGGGTGTAGAGTTTGGAGGGAAAAAATAACTTGGGTGGCTTTGAGCACAAGAACTTTGGTGCTGCAAGAAGCATTGTCCACAAAGAGAAAGGCATCGGGATTCTGAGCTTTCATCTTGTGATCAAATTTTAACAGCGAGGAGTTAAATATGCTGGATTTCATTCATGCATTTTGATTTGCTTCGAAGGTGACAGTCAGTAATGCGATGCCAGTGGCTGAAACAACGGGGTCGTTTTGACTTCCTAATAATGGGGAAGCACTCTTTCTCAGTTCCCGACATATACAACAAAAAGGATACTGATATGGAACAGAATTTAGCTAAGGGAATCTGAAGTGCATCATTTATGAGTTGGTACGCTTCAGCTGCATTGCATGAGCACACCTGGGTTGTGTCTCTTTTAAATAGTGAATTTATTCAAGGGACCTGAAAAAGTTGTCTTTAGTAACCGAGTGTCCCTTGTAACCATGTCTCTTGTATGCAATGTTGTTAACATGGCAGACATAGGAAAACCAACCAAACCATTTTCAAGTGTCTTATAACCGAGTGTCTCTTGTAACGAGGTTTAACTGAGCTTTATCATTTGCGGCCTAGCATCAGCTTCCACTTAACATTAAAAAATTTGACATTTAAATTTTCAGCTTTTAGTGCCTTTCTTTGCTGCACATTTGGTTTCACTGCTTAAGAGGTGTTCCTGGATATGCTTTTCAGATTTTTAAAAATTGTTTTGCCTGTATAGGGAGGCACAAAGTGAGTCAGCAAACATTCAAGCCGCAACCATTCAAGTTGCAAGTTCCTAGTGGTCATTTGGAAATTGTATTGCTGAAGTCCCATGACAATGAAAGTTGTTTTTGTTAAGAGGGCAGGCAGTAGTACATAGTATATTAGTTTTTTCTTTGTTTTTTTTTTTTCATATCTATTGGTTTTAGAGAGAGTCTCGGGTTTTGTTTGGAACAGCTGTAGGAATATAGCTACAGTGTGCCTGATGATTGCACAGATTGCTTGCATTGTATTTGAGATTTGTAGTGAGTGGACTTCATATTTTACAGCCGAAAATACAGGCAGACAATGTGAGGCTGTTACGTACATTTGCTTATTCAAGTGAGAACCTACCTCTATGCTTTCCTAGCTCTCCAGTAAAGTTGTGTTCTTTTCACCAATAATAGACACTTTTGGCATACCATGTACCATGTTACCATTGTCATTTCCATAGTATGGGGGCCTGCCCACGACCAGTGCACACATGCTGATTGGTCTCGACACATGGCAGGTCACCTTGAGGGTGTCGGATGGTGCCACGTGCACTCCAGATGTATGCGCGTTCAGAATTGATCAGCACATGCATTCCGGCAGTGGGCAGGTTCCCAGTACTCTATAAACATCCGCATGGTACTTATAGGGTATACTGAAGGTGTGTAGTGTTGCCACTCACAAACTGTTTTGGGGAAGTGATGCAACTAATTGGGGTGGAAGTGTCCACAGCTGCTGATGGTAGGTTGGCCTCCTGGTCGTTGCCTTCATCCGAGTCGAAGTGAGAGAATATTCATACTTGGTGTACTAATATTTTTGTATGTGTATGGTTCTTTGATGTTCCCGTCATCTTCCTCACCAATGATGTCATCCCAGGCGACATAAAGTCGGGCCAGTTACTAGTGAAAAATCCACGTGCATCCAATAACATAGGTGGTCAACAGCATACTCCATCGTTCATGGGCCCATAAACTTTGCCCTATTGATGCGTTTCAGTAGCAGTAGGTAAGGTCTCAAACATCCCCTTCACATTATACACTTGTAAATATGGTACAGTAAAATCTCATTAATTTGACTCTCTTTAATTAGGGTCATTCAAAACTAGGAGCACTGTTACAGCTTTGTCTCATATAAATGTGTCGTCAGATGCTCGTTAATTTGGACATCGTCGAGCTCACTCGGATTGCATGGGGGGATCGCATTAAGATACGACTTATGCAGCCAGCAATCTTGGAAATAGACCTCCCTGAACTTGAATTGCATGAAGTAGAGCGCCCGCACACTTCGTACGTGCAATGATCGCGGTTGCCCATTTCTGAAATATAGCTCCATTGCATAGTTTTCTTTTTAACCTTGGGTCGTCCCGCGGCTGCAGTCGGGTGTGCAGATTGGGCAATCTTTTTGTTGCAGATGGATTTTTATTTTGGCGTGGCATCGCGCTCTTCTAACACCTATGCATATGTCCTTCACATACATTTCGATAGTGCTTCCAGTACACTGAGTCCGTGCGCTCGGCTATGCAGTGAAGCGTCTAAAACACGACGGGGCTGTTTTATGCAGACACCAGGGCTACTGTGTCACACTGTGAAAAGGGTAGCTGATGCCTTTATGATTTCAGAGCACTTCTTCAATGTTCCTGATGGTGCGTGCAAAGTAAAGTACTGGAAAAAACTGTTGTTCTCACTCTGGTTTGATTTCAAATGCTGACAACCACCATACAGGTGTTGAATAACGTTCCCGATGGTGCGTGCAAAGTAAAGTACCGGAAAAAACTGTTGTTCTCACTCTGGTTTGATTTCAAATGCTGACAACCACCATACAGGTGTTGAATAGATAAAATTTATGCGGTGCAAATGATTTTCGGAAGTTTTTCTTGAGGCCCATTCGATAATTTTAACTCTAATTCTAAAATATTTTTCATGTTTCTTGAAGGCCGAATTAGCAAGAGTTTGCTGTATGTGCCTCCTTGTGAAGATGCAGAAATTTCACAAGGCATCTGCAACAAAACTGAACATGATGTAAAAATGATGGCTTTGCAGTGCTAGGCGTGTATACTAGTCAATATTGTATCCTCGATCCAGGAGTATGCTTTGAGCACTTGCATAGGGAGTCAGGTTATCCTTGAGTAATCAGTGTTCTTCTCACTAAATGTTTGTGTACAGCTATCAGCCTAGCTTTGATGTTGATTCTGAAATTTATATAAATAGCACTTTCATACCATAGTGACCATAAAGTTGGCAAAGCCGCAGTGATTTGATAATTTCTCTTACCTGCCCCGCCGCGGTGTTGCAGTGGTTAAGATGACCAACTACTCTGGCAGAGTACACGGGTTCAAACCTGACAGTCAGCGGTTGCGTTTCGATGGAGACGAAACGGTGTGACGTCCGTGTGCTGCGTGATGTCAGTGCACTTTGAAAGGACTCTAGGGGGTCGAAATTTCTGGATACCACTACAACGTCTCTCATAGCCTAAGTTGCTTTGATACATTAGACCCTACAAACTAAACCAAACCAAATTCCTCTTGCCCTTTGCTATAATGAGGCTCAAGCAAGGCTAGTTGGCATGATTGCATGATGTTAGAAATATGCTTCCAGTTCCAGGGCAGCATTGAAGCTAGCAAGCAGTGGGAAAGCAAGACAGTGAAAGAGCAGTGGGTCAGTGGAACATGCATGAGCTTCAGTTGGATAGTACTTCAGGATAACAATGCACTGTGGCTGTTACAATTGAGGAAGCACTCAGCATTTGCCCTCTCTGACTTCACTTGGCAGTATTGATTTATATATCTAAGCTCCAAACCTATTGGTGTATGAGAGGACCGCCCTCAGAGGCGTCCAGGCCAAGCAGAGGCCCACTGTTCTAGTGCCACTTGGGCTGACCCTTGCAGGCCTCAGGAACATGAGTCAGGCAACCTACGGCTTAACTTTGTTCCTAGAGCAGCTTGGACTTCCACCTTTTGGATATGGCACACATGGAAAAGGAGTTGTCGTGTTTTTCCCTCGTGCAGGCACCGGATGTGTGGCAAGCAAGTTGTGTGGGTCCCCGGCTGTGACCACGCTGGCATTGCCACCCAGCTGGTGGTGGAGAAGAAGCTCTGGGCTGAACAGGGGGTCACACGACAGAAGCTGGGACGCCAGGCTTTCTTGGAAGCTGCACATGCTTGGAAGAAGCAGTTGAGTGCCGACCTTTTTCATGGCTGCCTACAGTGACTTGCTATGCTAGGGTGGGTATTTATAGTCAGGGCTCTTTATTTTATTGGGTCCTATTTCTTTGGGGAACTTAAGGGGTAAAAATTAGGCAAAAGTTTGTGAGCTTCAGTTCAGCTACAAATGAGAGCAGTCCGTAAAAAGTGATAACTTGGTCTTTTTCATGTCTCTTCTTCAGGGAAAGGCAATTTACTAAAACCGGTAATTTTTGTGCAAGGTATCAAATGCTACATTTTTTTTGCTGAGTCTTTTGATAAACAGTGTGGAAATTACAGGTTGCTGTCAAATTTACAAGAGAAGAAATTTTTCTCATTTATTATAGTTCATCATCTGCATTGACATCTCTTGCACAGACCTGCTTTGCTTTGTACAGTGCAGAAATAATCGTTTGATATCACAGCGACAATTTAAATGCATAATAGCCCCGGAGCAGACTGTCATTTGTTTGTATGGGTCTTGATACAATTGTACTTATCTGTCATGCCAGTACACTTGTTCTGGCCTCCCATTCTCAAAGTATGCTCATCAAACTTAGCCTTGTCATGAGTAATATGTGGTAAAAGAGATTTAAAATGGTCCATCAACTGGATAAGCCCCCCTTGAATAAATACCAGATACATATTCACAATTTTATTAGGGTACTATATCTTCAGCCAGATACACTGGAAAACTGTTTACTATAAGGTGCATATTTGCATAGAAATTGTGTTTAACAAGAAAAATTTCAGAGTGTAAGAACTGGATTAAACCAACTTCACCCTGAAAATGAAGGGCCTTAGGTGTAATCCAGCGAATGCCTTTGCACTGCCTAGAGGAAGACGAATGGGCTGCAGTCTCGGTGCTATGGAGGACTTTACATTTCACAAGAATGCTGAATTGGGCGAGTTGGTGCATTGCATTTTAGGAAACGTAGCGCAAAGAAGACAAGGACAAAAAAAGAAGGATACACACACGAGCGCTTTACACTTGGTTTGGGGCACAAGGTACACCCCCTCCCGTGCGTTAGTAAATATATTTGTCACCTAGAGCAAGGTGTAGTGCATTTTAATTTGGGCCAGTTGGTAGAGAACTGCAGGTGACATGCAAAAACTTGCTACCAGAGAGTTGTACAGTGTGTGAAAAGGACAACTAGTGTACTTTTTGTTGCTCCAGCTTTATTGCAAAAGCAATGCAGAATATGAATCACTTGTGGCATAGGGAGTACATGTTCTGATTATCCTGTGCCTGGAAGTGCTCTTTCACTGGCTGATGACACGCTGTATCCAAGTTCGCTTAGTTTCCATCACTGTTGGCATGTTGCATTGTCTGGAATTCTGCTCTTCTCTGACATTTCATGCACTTCTTTCAGAATGTGGAGAAAATGTTCAGAGTGGAGTTACCTGTACAGCAGTTTTGCCGTTTTTGCTTCCGTTGATGCTGCTTTTTTATTGAATTGGACTGCATATTTCGAGTTGTTTACAATTAATCAGTTTGCTTGAGTGTTTTGAGTTGTGTGGTGTAAACTTGTGGCCTCTCCCATTAGGGACAGCTGCAAGTGTTCTTTCATGAGTGCTGCCAGTGTGAGAGTGCAGGCAGAGAAAGAAGGAAGCAGATGGGACACCCAAGAGTGTCTTGTCTGCTTCACACCATCTGCATCAATTTGCCCAGTTTTCTGACCTTGTAAAGGCATTTGCATCCTTGGCTCAAGTTGCATTGTGCGTACTGTATGTGCAGCCAAAAAATATGAGCGTTTGATTTTCTCCTGTCTGTTGCTGATCATGATTCATGTACATGCTCAGTGCTGAAGGTTTATTTGATTTTTGGGAACATATTAAGAGATGTAAAACATTGATGAAGGGATAGCTGCAGTTGGCTTTTGCATTTGGACCCCTAGAATTGAGTAATGGTAGCAGATGGGTGGTAGTGTGACCACTAATGAGCAGTACATAAGTGGGTGGTGCAGGTTCCTGGCTCTGTATTGTAATATCTCTAATCTGCATTGAGATCGTAGTTCCACAGACTGAGACAGCAGTGATTGACAGCACACTGAGTGTTGCATCTTCGTCATTGTGCAGGAAAGAAGCCAATATTCTCAGACAGCTGAAGAGGCTGGGGGCGTCTCTCGATTACTCACGCTACGTGTTTACGATGGATGAGGTGAGCCAGTTGTGTGCTTTGTATTGCTGATGTTTTTAAGGTGGTAGGTAGATATTTAGCATTCAGGGCATTCATATTTCTGTCTGACAATTTATTTCAAAGAGGTTACTTGCTAAACCCAAGTGTGTACAGTCAAACTCGGTTATAACGAACTGCGTAATTCAACGCGATTTGTTCGCTATATAAAGTATTTCGCTATAACCGAACTCGTTTATAACGAACTTCAGTACCAAATTCGTTATACACGATGCCCAGAACAGTGCAGCGAAAACACACTAACTAAAGAAAAACTGTGCCGCTCACCATGAATCTACAAAAGAAATGTATTGCAGATAAATGCCCACTTATTTGCAGTAGGCAGTGGTGATCTTCGCCTGAACACTGCGTTTAACTCCATCAGCGAGAATTGCACTTTCCACACTCGACATCATTTCCACAAACTCCAGTCCGCTTCCCTGTATTCCGGAGCAGTATCGGCGCAGCAGATCGGTAGCAGCGAGGGCGATCGTCTTCCGGCGGCGGCTCCTCGGTCTCCTCGTTCGCACCAGATGCCAGCATGTCGGCAACAATTTCCGAGTCCAACGGGCTCGCTGTCACGATTACGTTGTCGTCAACAGTGAGAAAATCCTCTAGGGCAACTTCTTCGGGCACAGCGTCCGGAACATCAGCGAGTTCTTCCCACAGTGTGGCAACATCGCTGTCATCTTGCACAGTGCGCGCTTCACTAGCAGCTTCTGCATCCTCTCGACATAGTCCAGCATGGTGGAAGCAGTTGCGGATTGTGGATTGCGTCACGTCTTGCCAGGCACGGTTAATCATTTCTATTGCAGCCAGCAAATTAACCTTGAGCTCGTCGTTAACCCGCAATTTCACCAACAGCCGCTCAACGACGCGTTTCCTGTAGCCCAGCTTGAAAGCGCGGATGATCCCCTGATCGAGGGGCTGCAAAACCGCTGTTGCGTTTGGTGGCAGGAAACAAAGCTCGATGTTCTTGAGCGTGACGCCACAGTGGTGTGCAGAACAGTTATCGAGGAGGAGGCAAATCTTGCACCCGCTCGTTGCAAATTCCTCGTCCCAGCCACGCAGCCACACTTCGAACAACGTTCTGGCCATCCAGGCCTTAGAATTTGAGTTGTATGTGACTGGGAGTGAAGTGCATCCTCGCAGGCACATAGGTGACTTGAACTTGCCTATGACAAGCGGCCGCAGCCTTGATGAACCGTCCATGTCTGTCGTGAGAAGAACGGTGACTCGGGCCTTATTCAATTGACCGCCATGGCACTTCGCATTTTTTACCGCCAAGGTTCTGCTCGGCAGCAGTTGCCAAAGACAGTCTCGTCGGTGTTAAAAATATTGCTTGGTTCGTATCTCTCTGTGACAGCACGCCACACGTCTTGCACCCACTTCCCAGCACTCTCAGCGTCCACTGCTTGGCTTTCACCTGCAACCACCTTTCCGGTGATGGAGTAGTGGTCTTTAAATCGTTGGAGCCAACCACAGCCCGCCGTAAACCCCTCGACATCCAGGATGAAGGCAAAATCTGCCTTTTGTTGCAGCATGGGGCCAGACAGGCAGATTTCGCGCGCGAACGTCGAAGAACCATTGGTACAGCGCTTTCTCTACTTGGTCGTAAGCCGGCTTGCGGTGGCGAAAGCCGTCACCATTTGGTCGTTCCTGTGCATTGCCTCTGATGGCCGACTGGTTTTTCAAAATGGAGCTTAACGCGCTCCGCGGAATTTTGAAATCCGCGGCAACGTCAGACTTTTTTTTCGCCGCGGCCAGCGCGATGAATTATCTCCAGCTTGTCGGAAAGCAGTAGGGCACACCGCTGCTTCGTCGTCATCTTGCAGGATGTAGCGCCGGAATGCAAGTCATCAGCAATGTAGGCACGTCCGGAATCTTGAGGATAGCAGCAGCACGACTTGCAAACGCGAACAAAGAAAGCTCCGAGGATGCGGGAAAGTGCGCCACTGACGCGTTCGTTGTTCGGAGGCTGCCTTCCCTTTGAAGATTCTCCCCTTCCCTTCGCCCAAACTTGAAACCAGTTCTGGCCGGTGTTTCTTCTTTCTCAAAGCATAATAGGTCCGGAGCTGCTCGCACGTCTTTGATCAAATGGTAGGCAGCTGCCGAATAGGAGCGCTGCAAAGAGAGGCTAGCTGATGGCGCGGATTTTAAAGGCTGCTCACACTACTCCGGGCGACGGCCGCGCATGCGTACAGGAGGGTTTCTCGTGGAAGCTGCTGTAGAGAGCCCCTCCTACGTTTTACGGAAGCGCGGCACGGGCCGAGGCCGCCTGGAGACAACGCGGAATCGGCGCAGAAGCACCCTAGCGGGTGCGTCACGACGTATGCGCTGTGTGAGACCTTGGGGAACGGAGCCATCACCAATCCCCCTCCCATCTGACAACGGCGTACGCTAGAAGTATTGCGGCCCGGCAGCATGGGCTGCCTGGAGAGTACTCGGAGCCGGCACAAAGGCCCGCCCGTTGGCGGGCGTTTGGCGACCGATCGCGCACGCTGAGTTCGCTATATCCGATGTGTAGTTCGTTATAAAAAATACATTTTGTATGCATAATGCTAGCAGAAATTCGAGTGTTTGATATAAAACATAATTCGCTCTATCAGAGTTCGTTATATTCGTGTTTGACTGTATATCTATGGAGTTGCTGATCCTTTCTGCGTGTGGCTGATGTATGCAGCAAGTTCAGAACCGCAAGAAGTGACCAGTGAAAGGTTTTGTTCTCACTTCAACCTTCAAATTGGCTACTGCAGGCATGGCGGAAAACAAAACTAAGGAGGGAGCGCACGGCAGTACCCTTGAAGCCTAGTCATAAAACATAAAAGGGAACGAGTCAGTCCCCACATGATTAGACCATGTGATAGCGTGCGGTGATATCTACTACCGCTTGCGCACGAGCATGCGTAAATCGACACCGTGCGGGGTTCGCCAAGCGCGCGCAGCCCTAAGGAATCGGTGCTGTCCCGTGCTTGCCACTGCAGACAGTCACGCGCCCGCACCAAGGCATTAAAACATACCGACATCAAAACTTTAGGGACTGGCTTGGAGAGCGAAAAGCGGGCGAGGGAACGGCTTCATCGGCGCTTGGCTTGCGGAGGTTGGCCGCGTGATGTCACGCTCTCACCTTAGTTTTTTAACCTCCATGACTGCAGGCATACTATGGGGCTGGATGAAATTTGGAAGTGTTCATTTCTTTTTCTTTTAGGGCACGTGATGAGAATGCATGCTTTATGTTTTTGCACCATGGGAAGGCAAATATGCCTTGAGATGTGCTAACCCTTACAAATACCACATGCACAATCATTTTGCCAAAAGTAAGTGAGCAGCCTCGCTGGCCGGCGGAGCAGGGGTGCAGCTGAGCGCTGATCGTCGTCGGTGGCCAGTACTCTCTGGTTGTGAGTTTAAAATGGCTGATGTAATGCTGTCCCTTTGCTGTCTTTTTAAGGATGATAAAATGTAAGCAAGCAGCAAGTGCGGTGTCCGATTTCGTACCTTTGGAGCATTGTGCTAGGAGGACACTGCATAAAATAAAACTCACTGAACACTCGTATTTGGCTGGCGCCATTAAGCTGTGCTTTTCATAAGAATTACTCGCGCACTTAATATCTGTGTATACTTGCGTAGAAGCAACAATTTGGAAAATAGTTGCTTTTCTTTCATTTGAAGTGTTGGGAAAAGTACGCTGGAGTTCGGATCACGATACTTTTCCCACAATTCTCTCAGTCTTCGGTTGTGGGGCTTCACTGACCTAGAGGAGAGAGAGAGAGAGAGAGAGAGAAAGAAAGAAAGGCAATATTTCCCTCTGTTTCAAATGGGGCTATTGCTACTAATTAAATGTGGCGAATCTGCCAACATCGCATTTGCCGCCTCTTGGTATGCAAAGAAGTGTGAAATGGCTCTGGTGATTGTCTCATCTTATACTTTCAGGTTTTCGGAAACGGTACTCTAATATCGATCATATCCATACCATCAATTAGGTGATAGAAAAATGCTCGGAATATAACCAGCCCTTATACATAGCATTCATTGATTACGAAAAAGCATTTGACTCAATTGAAACCTCGGCGGTGATGCAGGCATTGCGAAATCAGGGGGTAGACAAGCAGTACGTGAAAGTGCTGGAAGATATATATAGTGGCTGCACAGCAACCATAGTTCTGCATAAAGAAAGTAACAAAATTCCCATAAAGAAAGGTGTTAGGCATGGAGACACAATCTCCCCATTACTATTCACAGCTTGCTTAGAGGAAGTATTCAGAGACTTGGAATGGGAGCAGTTAGGGATAAGGGTAGATGGAGAATACCTCAGTAATCTGTGATTTGCTGATGACATTGCCTTGCTAAGCAACTCGGAGGATGAACTGCAAATAATGATTGATGACCTAGACAGGAAAAGTAGAAAGGTAGGCTTGAAAATCAATATGCAGAAGACTAAGGTAATGTTCAACAGCCTCGGGAAGGAACAGCAGTTTACATTAGGTAGTGAAGTACTGGAAGTAGTAGGCGAATATGTCTACTTAGGACAGGTAGTAACCGCAGATCCAGACCAGGATAAGGAAATAACAAGAAGAATAAGATTGGGATGGAGCGCATTTGGCAAGCACTTGCAGATTATGACTAGCAGGTTACCGGTATCGCTCAAGAGGAAAGTATACAACAGTTGCATCTTACCTGTACTCACCTATGGGACTGAAACGTGGAGGCTAACCAAGACGGTTCTACTTAAGTTGAGGACAACGCAGAGGGCTATGGAACGAAAAATGGTAAGGGTAACATTAAAAGATAAGAAGCGTGCAGAGTGGGTCCAAGAAATAACTCAAGTACTGACGTTCTAGTGGAAATCAAGAAGAAGAAATGGGCATGGGCAGGACATGTAGTGCGAAGAGAGGATAACCGATAGTCGCTTAGGGTAACAAACTGGATTCCAAGGGAAGGAAAACGTAGCAGGGGGCGGCAGAAGTTAGGTGGGCGGAGGAGGTTAAGAAGTTCACAGGGGTCAAGTGGATGCAGCTAGCACAGAACCGGGTTAAGTGGTGAAATATGGGAGAGGCCTTCGCCCTGCAGTGGGTATAGTCGGGCTGATGATGATGATACTTTATTTCCTCATTTCACTGTGTAATTGTGTATTACATGAGACCCATTGAACCCATGCAACATTGTCAAGCACCCGTCGCTTTTTTTCTCACTTCCTCGATCACCCAATATAAATGGGAATCAATAGATCATTATTAATATTATTAAAAAGCAGAGTGAATGCGGTAAAATTGACTAAGGAGGTTAGCTAGCTCAAATATATTTATCAACTGCGAAATCATTATGTAAGTGCATCCTCACGTATGATCCCTCAAGAAATCCTATGTATTACAAAGAGTGCCTATGCTGAAATTGTTTTGAAGCGAAAAGCTTCACTACGAGGGTCGGAGCCAAGCTTCATGTTTGCCATATGCCATATGCCGTGACGTCACAGCCAAGGCCAGCTGCGCAGCCCCCTCGCCAAGCTCTGCCAGCGTTGCCTGGCAACTCTTGAGAGTAGTGCGACTCCTCCTCATACAAAAAAAAAAAAAAAAAAAAAAAAAAGAAAAAAGTCTTCGTATGGGGATCGAACCTCCATTCCTTGGATCCCCAGCCAAGTACTTTACCACTGTGCCACGCCCCGGGTCGTGAAGCGCTCTTCATAATTCCGCTTGTTTATCGTGAGGATGATAGCGGGATTTCCTGAGTAACAGATACTGCAATTGGCGTGCAATTTGAAAGTACCAAATACTAATATAGTCAAGTCACATAGTTAAGTCACCCACCTGCCATCAGCTATGAGGACCAAGTGGGAATGAGTGCGCTCAAACACCGCCGGGTGGTGCTTCTTGCCTTCCGCGAGTGACAGATGCTGTGCCTTTCCTTTCCTGTAAACAAATTACAGAACCCCGGTGAAGTTAGATGCACTCTACATGGAAGCCAAGGAGAGTTTAGCTGCTGGCGAACGCCGCCGAAGACTGGAGAAATTAACTTCTGATCTTGAGGTAGTCACTGCTTTTCGCTAAGTATATCCAGGCATAGCAGAGCTAAGCCATCTTTAATTTTTTTTCTAGTTGCATTGAGTTTTCCATTCACCACGGAACGGCCAGGAACTTAAGCAAGCATTGGAAGTGTCAGGTTCCGAATGTGATCTTACATGGCACTTGACGGTTGCATCCAGGAATTTATTTAGCTGTCGAGTTACTGATGGCACCATTATGCCAGTGGGTACCATTCAAGTGGCTAGGGTAACACCGAGTATAACAAAAATAGTTTACAGTCCTAATGCCTCGTGTCCAATTTAATATTCACTTTTAGGACATGCTGCTACAGTAAAAGCTCGTTAATTCGAACTTTACAGGACCCGAAAAAAAGTTTGAGTTATTCGATGTTCGAATTATCAAAAGGCTTTGAAAAACTTGACAAGAACTATTTGCAATGCGGTAAATGTACCATATTCACTCACGTAATTAGAACCAAATGCTTGATGAACTAACCCCCATTTTTGCTGCTGAGCATTAAAAAAAAAAAAGCCATATTTCATTTCTTGGCAGCGCGCCAAGATGCTGCGCCACGATAACATCACGGTGCACATATTTTTTGACATTAGCTCTTGCGATTAGGGAGGAGGACTTGGCAGGGTACCAGCGGCTTTGAATCCTCGCCGGCACTCATCCCTCATGGTGCAATGCGGTAGCGAGAGCGCCCCTCCACAAGCAGCCTGCATCACGTGTGAGGCTTCACTGCACGACGCGCTGAATAGCACTTGATGACCGCACATTTTGGAAGCAGTGGAAGAACCATGATAGAAGCGCGTAAAAACGCACTATCCGAATTGCCGTGCAACTACAGTAAACCCTCGTTAACACGAACTCGCATATCTCGAAAAATCAGTTAAGTTGAAAATTTTCCACGCCGCGCTTTCACCTCCCATAGGCGCAATGTATTAGCTCCCGTTTATCTCGAAGCATTTTTCGTGCATGATGCGGATATCTCGAAATTTTGACCGGAACGATCGAAGGCAGAGGTCATTACCGAAAGGTGATAGGGACTCCAAGCGAGTGCTTTGTTCTTATACTAATTGCGAAACACCGTCACGTTCGAAGAGCGAATACGAAATTCCCGTGGACGCAGCCGTTTTTCACCTTGAGAGCAGTCACGTGAGTGCTGATCGCATATGGGGGCTGATGAGTCTTCTTGGGCGTGGTTCGGTCAGCTGCCCTCCGCACGTGCATACCAGCAAGAACGATGTAGTGATTGTGTGGTTCTGTTTCGTCGCGCCATGTGCACGAAGCGTTGACTGATTTTTGTTGTGTATGTGGTGTCCACAACAAAGTTGAATGCAGCGGCGCCGACCAACGGCTTATGCGACGCATTTCGTAGCTCGAAGACGCTTTAGTTGGGCCGAATGCCAACATGAAGCGGGCAAGCATTACCCAGTTTTTTCTTAAAAAATTAGAAAGTTGAGTTTTGCCTGAGATTTCTTTTTCGTTTATTACAAAAGCTCCCTTTGTGCAGTGGAGTGTCAACGGACGTGACGGGCCGAGGGCCACCAAAGCATTTTCGCTTGTCGCTGTCACGCTCAGGTTCTGGGTTTGTAGAAAATTTCGCGTATCACCTAGAAGCAGCTCTCTAGGCAGCCAATTGCGGAAAACTTTGGGCTACTCAATTTCCGTCCTGGTTATTTTTTTTTTTTATTGAGCGAGCGAAGTTGGTTTTTTTCATTCAGTTTGAGCGAAGAACTTGCAAATGCTCACTTCGTCTGATCTGTGCATATATGAATGCATCGAGACAATTCAGTAAAAGCTTGGTAGAGTAGTAAAGGAAAATAAAAAGTCTAGTGTGGCTGGATATTGTTAATTTCCGAAAGGAGTAAGAGGAAGTCGCTGCTTGCATCGCAGTGTAGTAGCGCACTGCTGAGCTGTGCCCTTTTTTTTTTTCTTTTTACACGCGATGCGTTACAAAAACATTCATCACTGTTTTACCGTACGCCATGCTGTTTAGTGTTAGAAACGGGATATAGCGTAATTGTGCTTCCCTTGACCGAACGACGAGGCGGCGGTAACATAGCAACGCTGAAAACGCCTCTGTCGCAGAGTTTCGTCGCTCTGTGCGGTGTGCACAAGTGGCAACAACAGGCATTGGCGGGGCGGCGCGCAGCTGATCGCCAAGGATTGTCGGCAGAAATTTTGGGCCTTTTGCTCGAAACTCCGCTTATCTCAAAAATTTTCCCGGATTTTACAATTTCGAGTGAACGAGGGTTTACTGTATGATCATTTAGAAGGCTAGTGCGTGACAATGAGCACCGCTGCCGCGTGCTGGCATGTACGGCGCGAAGCTCATAAAAGTGTACCTGAAATGTACTCAGCCTATTAAAGTACCGCTGGATGAGGCCGTTTGTGTTCTGTTACTCTTGCCATCGTGCGCACACATGAGAAGTGCGCGGTCAGCTGCGCAACGTGTAGTTCAGGTTTGAGAGTGCTATTTTGACGACTGCTTACGGTATCATGCAACCAAACACAGCCTAATCTGGTGCAGCCTGTTTGATGCCGTAGCCTTATGTGGGCATTGGCTGGGGCTGCGTTGACAGAATTACCTGACCGTATTTCTGAATTAACAATGGTTGAATTAACGAGCATTGAGTCCCAAGGTCTCGGCGGTCACGTGGAACAGACAGCAAGCAGACGCGGCTGCCACCCCCCTACCCTTCGGCGGCGCCGGCCACAGTTTCGGTCATGTAATGGTTAGGCTTTACCAACTCTTCCATAATTTTACTTGGCTTTCCTATTTCTCTTTTTAAGACGCGCGCAAATACCTAACTATGTCGCCCTATCGCGGAGGCGTTTCTTTGGCCATGTGCTGGGCACCTGGCCTAAGTGCTGGCACCTGGCCAAGCACCGCCCAGGCGGGGTGCTGCGTAGTTTGAATTATCCATAGCGGAACTGACTCGCGTTTGAATTAATGGGCTTTTTTGCGCACAAAGCAGTGTAATTCGAGTTACGAGGTTCAAATTAACGAACTTTCACTGCATCACACTCGGAACATGCTGCTCCCATAAAGAAACGGCTGCACTTACAGTCGAACCCGGATATATCGAACTCGAAGGGGATCGCGAAATAGTTCGATATATCGATAATTCGATATACAGAAATCGGCTTGTGACGGCACTTACGATGCCAAAAAACGATACCGTATTTGTCGTGTAATCAACCCACTCGCATAATGAACCCACTCTCCACTTTTGCACCCGAGAATTTGAAAAAAAAAAAAAAAATAAAATTCGTTAAGGCCAGCTCGCTCACATGCAAGCGACAAGCGGCAGCAACAGAGCGAAAATTTTCAGACTTGTTGGAACTATGTCCCACTCGCTGCTCGAGCCACCGCGACAGCTCAAAACAAGGTTTCTGTGTCGCCGCGGCGGCAGAAATCGCAAGCATTTTCGCTTGCATGTCGATAGCGCGCCTCAGTTCGTTTCGGTTGTCTCATCCACAGCCCATTGGCAACGTGCCAAGATGCTGCACCGCGATAACGTCAGGGCGCGTTTATCTTTTGATAGCTCCTGCGGTGGCGGGGAGCGAACTTGGCAGAGTGCCCGTGATGGCTTAATTGCACAAGCCTGGTTCGATTTATCATGCCGCGCTTGGGGCGGGCGTCATGATCGCAGCAGCTGACCGCGTGTTTTCGCTGATTCATACATGCAAGGATAAACGATAAAAAAAAATAACCCGCAAAAAAAAACAAAAAACTGCCGCTTCTAACGTCCGCAGCCGCCATATTTTACGCTACGCCGCGTGTACAGCACAACGGCAAGAAAGAATGACTCTCGCAAAAAAAAAAAAAAAGAAAAAAAAAAACAGAGCTGCCGCTTCTTAACATCCGCAGGCTCGCAGATATTGGCTCTCAGGGCAGGAACTTCCATGAGAAAAGCATTCAACCGGGTGTGTGTGTTTGTCTAGGCTTTGTGTGCATGCATTCCCTGCTGACAGCTATAGCTGGCACGTGGCAGACTACAGTTTAGCAGAACATACATCGATTCTTTTCTGCTTAAAGAATACAGAAAGTTTCTGCTTAAAGAACACTTATAGAATTCGCAAGGACCATAGCTGAGTCAGTCACTGTGGTCGCTTGTGATTGTGTTTACTGTGTAGTTATGAATGCAGTAACAGACAGCACAGAGCATTGTTTTTCCACCCAGATGTGGGGTTGAATGAAACAGTAAAACCTAAATTATTTCAACTTGGCAACTCCTAAATCCCAGATAATTCAAGAAATTTCTGCGGTCCCATTGTTTGTAGTGTTACATTTGACTGAATAATTCAAACTGGTGGCGTGCACCAGCCAGGTTAATTTGAAGATCTGGTGTGCCATGCTGGAATGCCCAATCCCGGATTGTCTCCAAACCAATAAGACGAGGCTCCTTAGATCCGCGAAGTAATGTTTTAAAGTGATGATGTTTAAAATGTTGTAATAGCCTAGCCCCAGAACTTTTGGCACAAAAAAAAAAAAAAAAAAAAAGAAAAAGAATGTGTTTGCAGAGAAGAAGGGTGTTTCACATCAATGCAGCTATGCATGCTCTCGGTGCTTCATCAAGGCACGGCCTAACTGAAGAAAGCGATGCGCACACTTGTCAGTACTCTCTGGCTCGGCTGCGGCCAAGGCCAAGACACCCACTCTTAGCTGCATCTGTGCAGGCCAGTGATGCAACAATTCTTGCTCCGCTTCCGCACAGAGGGTTGACTGTGC
This sequence comes from Amblyomma maculatum, assembly GCF_055883805.1. Taxonomy (NCBI): domain Eukaryota; kingdom Metazoa; phylum Arthropoda; class Arachnida; order Ixodida; family Ixodidae; genus Amblyomma; species Amblyomma maculatum. Next base: position 101,222,276 of record NC_139350.1, on the reverse strand, counting down.
ACGACACCAACCTGCACCGTTTCTTGCGGTGGTGTGCCATGGCTTAGAGGGTTAGGTTACTGGCATCTCAATTAATTTAAGGGCTGTCGAGTTAAATCGATCCTTATAAAACGGCCGTCCGAAATTTGGCCAACCTATTTTCGTGTTCTTGGGCAAGCGGCAGGTAGTATGCACCCCATGACAGTGCCCATTCCTAGCGGTACGCAGTGAGTTGCATGCTTAAAAAAAAAATGTTAATTAGTACGCAAACCTGCCACATTGTAGGAAATTCAAATTATGCGCTGTTTGCCCAGTTTTTTCACCTGGCAGTTGCTGCCTCAGACCAGCGATAGGCAGAGTAAGCGGAACATCTATTGATAATCTTAGAAAGGGAGGGGGGGGGTGCCTATGTCATGAAATCCAAAACTAAATGGCCTTGCAGATATGCTGTGGGCTCCACTGAAATGTGGAAGGCAGGGGGTTGCACCACTGCACCTTAGGTCTCTGTTGGCATCGTAACATTGTGTTTAACTGCTTTAAGTTGAGTACATGTCGTGATGGCATCTCACTGGATGCTGCAAAAGTGTGACAGCAGGACAAAGGGTGGCTACACCCGGTGCATTCTTTTGAACAGATTTTTTGCCTATGTTCAATTTTTTAAAATATTTATTGCTATTTTTTATTAATTTGAAAACCCAGTTAATATGAACGTTTTCCGCAGTCCTCGGGAAGTCGAATTAAGAAGGTTGAAGCGAAACTGCTGCTCGCATGCTTTTGAACATGTCTCAAAGCTTTTCTGAACACTTCACGACAGGACACAACACACCAAAGCCACATGCTCACATCATTGTTGCTGATGTATACGTGCATGAACACGATCAGCAGATCATTCTGCAGTCTGTGGCTGTCGTCCATAACTTTACACAGATTCTTTCACATCCTGACACCTACTTCTACCGCATGGGCACATTGCTTACGCATTGCAAGTGCTTACGATGCAGTGGTCGATGCAGTGGTCGGCAATTTACCATTTGGTCGGGGTGATGCGTATTGAGGTGGCTGAGGCGACCTGCACTTGCAGCTTGTCATTGTGGTGGCCGACTCACGTACTCAGGGCTGGCCAGCCAGTTTTGGTTTTTTGGGTGCTTCGCAGTCTTTCCCAGTGGTGGGTGCCTCTGATTGGTTAGAGAGCTCCAGTGCCAATGTGTTGTGTCATAAAAGTGATGTCTCCGCAAGCACTTTTAACATGGAAGTGTTTCGAAACTTTAATTTGCAGTTTTCTCAGCAATGCGAATACCTTTCCGTGCAGAAAAAATGTTGGTGCAGTCAAACCTCGATATAACGAAGTCATACTTGCATCCAAAAATTTCATTAAACCGCTAATTTTGTTACTTCAAGGTTCGCATGTTCTGGCTACCCAAATAAAGTAACAGGTTAGTGGGACACTGCTAGTAGATGGGAACTTGTATAGTACAAATTCAAGAAATAAGCAGTCTGTCAGCGAGCTTGTAAAGCGTAGTGGATTACCTTCTGTGACTGAGCGCAATCGTATCTGCCGATTAAAGTTTCTTTTCCAGCTCGTAAAAGGTCATTATAATATTAACACTTCCAATTATATTACTTACTCTTCAGGTTATAATACGAGACAAAGGCATGCACTAACAATAACCCCTGTGAACGCGCGAAATAACTGTTTTAAATATTCTTTCTTTCCGAGGACAATTACGGAATGGAATAAACTTAATAGCGAGACTGTAACTCAAAGTTCTTTACTAATGTTTGAAAAGTGCCTGCAAATTTTATGAATTTGAGTGCGTTTATATGCTTGTATTTCTTTTTGTTTTTCCCACCCTGCTATGATCTGTACCAGATCGCAGTACCTATAAATAAATAAATAAATAAATAATAAATAAATAAATAAATTCTAGCAATAATAGCATAACAAGGGTACCGGATGTTGTTTTGTTTACCAGGAGCATAATGGGTGAAGCAAACGGACATAACGCATCATTTTTCTTCATGTGAACAAAGAGTAAGCGCATCCCACGCCGGCGCCACTACCTTTGCGTGCCAATCTTTTGTTCAGGCCTCAGATACGCACGCCATATTTAACACATAATGAACTTGCCTCCCACTTTTGCTGCCGCCAACCTTAAAAAAAAAAAAAAAAAAAAAAAGAAGAGAAAGAAACTCTAGTCGTGTTAGTACATTGTGCATCATCGCAGTCCAGTGTATTTCTTGGCAGGGCTCCAAGATTCCACGCAGCAGGACCTTCATGGTGTGCATTAGCTCCAGTGGTGGTGGGGTGAAGAGGGGGGGTTGGCCAGTTGCTCAGTTGAACTGGTTGCTCAGTTCCTTTTATTATGTAGCGATTGGGGTGGGCACCGTCTCCTGCCACAAAATTATTAGAACGCACAATAGCAGCAAACACCTTTTGATGAAACGAATGATACTAAAAGCCCGTATCATGATCGCATGCTTTCTTTAACAACTGATGGGTGGGTGGAAGGATCGACGACTGTCGTTTAAAAAAAAAATGTCTTCTTTCCCCTTATTGAACCCTCCCCTCAAAATGACGTGAATGTTTGGGCAAATGTGAAATGCAGTATGTCTCGGCTAATGTTTTAATTCTCATCCCATTATCAAGGTGGCTGCTGATACATGCATGCGATGCGTGAGGACTTCGCTAAATTGAAAGTGTGGCATAAAATTACGTCGTTAAATCGGGAGGAAAAAATACATGGATTTCAATAGGGCAGAGATTGGGAAATAAAAAAGAATGCATTACATTGCAAATGTCATTACTTTGAGTTTCGTAATATCGAGGTTCTACTGTCCATGGGAAGAAGCACTCCGTCTTGCTTAGTTTGGTGTTTCTCTTTAATATCCCTTTAAAAGCAAAATAAGGGTCCCTGCTCTCCTATATATTCAGAACTGCACCTGACAGCACTAAAGCAGCAGCGGATGTGAAAGGCAACACTTGATTCACACTCAAGAACCTGACTAATGCACGTAAGGATAGTCCATTGGAAGACACTCTGCGTGAAAGAAAACAATAAGTAAGTTTCTCACTTAAACCGGAGAGTAATTATTGATTTTGTGTGAGTAAGCTGTCCTCTTTCATATAGAAGTGTGTACACTCTTTGGCAAAAATGTACTGCCCAAGGGGTTTGCTTCCAAGCCCTGTAACAGGCTTGTTGTGCATCAGCAGCATTTGCAACCTCGCAGGTCACAAAAAATATCTCATTTACACTTCTCGAGACAAGGTATTCCAGGAGCCTCATTATACATAGGGCTTACATTATACATTATACATTATACATAGGGCATTATACATTATGTATAGGGCTTAGAAGCAAGCCTCTTGGGCTGTATATTTTTGACAAAGAATGTGCCTGTACTTATATATACATAAGTTGGCTTCATCTCTTTCATTGTTAGCTGGCCAATTAATTTGCTTGGGTTTCGCAACATGCATCTCTGCTGGATTTCTGCTTGAATAGGGGACTTTTTTCAGGATATGTCATCATGTGTTACGACTAACACTTTTCTATAAGAGTGCAGCCACCTCAGAGAAAACGTGGACAGCACTGTCTGTGGCCCTTTGCTTGGGGTTGAGTCTGTTGAAACCATCTCAAAGTGTGATTGTGTTGGTGCATTCAGTTGAAATATATCATTTGAATCGGCAGAACAATGCAGAGATATTCGATACTTTCAAATGCCTTTGAAACATGGGCTTACATGCCTTCCTTGTGGGAATAAAATGTGCAGGTAAATATTAATTTACGTTTACAAGTTTTAGTGCAGGCTGCATGTGGTGGTAGTTTCTTTAATGCTACTACAGAGCATGGTAGCTTAAGAGATCATCTGAAGTCTCATTGGCTTTGGCTTTGGCAGTCTCGCTTGCATGCAAGCAGCAATCTTCCAAGCAAACAGCCTTCATTGGCAATGCCACCTTTACGTTCGAAATATCTAAGGGGATGAACACAGAATGATTGAAAGTTGACTGCACAGAAATTCAAAGTGACTAAAAAACAACAGCACTGATGTAACTTTTACAATCTTGTAAGCACTTGAAATCAAGATCAACAATTATATAGTTTAACTGAACCTTACTTTAGTGACATTTTCTGATGCTACCATTTAGGAAAAAGGCAGAAACTGTTTAAGTGTCAGCATAACTTTTGCGTTACTAGAGCAGACAAATGTAGCAGTGAACCTTCTGTGCTTTGTCTCTTTTAGTGTGAGATTTGACTCTTCTGGCTTTACACGATGCAAGTCAGTGAGGCACTTGCAATAGTGTGAGTGTCTCATGCATTCGGGGCCTTTTGTCTGTTTGGAAATGATGCAGCCTATGAGTGAAGCAGTTACTGAGGCCTTTGTGCGGCTGTTTGATGCGGGTCTTATCTACCGGGATAAGAAGATGGTCAACTGGTGTTATTGGCTGCAGTCAGCAATCTCAGACAGTGAGGTAAGCCTTTGTGTTCACATGTCATCATTCTAATGCAGTGGTTCACAAGTATGAGCCTCTTGGAGCTCCTGAAGGCTTTCTTTGGGCTTTAGCAGAGCTCTTTGTTCATTCCTCAGCAGGAATATTTTAGAATCAACTCATTCATACTGTTGTTTTTTTTTTTTTTTCTTTTTTTTTTTTTTTAGCAGGGCAATGTGTGGATGAACTAGCAGAAAAAGAAATCTTTCATTTTGTATTGAAGTGACAGCAGTTGCATTCAGTATCAGTAACTTGTGCATGACCTTTTCCCATGCTAAACCTTATGTTCTTATGTTCCACAGTAACTTTCACAAGGACTGAGAGAGGTTCAGGGGTGAATCCAATGATGTTAGTAGGTAGCTTGTATGGAACATTGTGCCTGTCTGAATGTACTTGCGACCTTAACCAGTGCCCTGCTTCTTCAGGTCAAGCATGTCTCCGTGTCGCCTGGAGAGAAGCTGAAGGTGCCTGGATGTGATGTTGGTGTTGAAGTTGGTGTTCTCGACCAGGTTGCCTTTCCTGTTGATGGCACTGGTGGGCACATATTTTTTTACTTTTAAACCTTGTTCATTGCATTTCACTTGGTCTTTGAAGGATATGTGTGTAAACGCAGAGTATAGTTGATGTAGTTATTTCGTTGTGGTTTTTGCTGAAAATGTGCGCGGAAAAAGACGCTTACCATATTTTCCGGTGTGTGTAATTCTTTTACAAAATTTTCGGTAGTGCGTCCTATGCAACGGTGCGTCTTATATGCAGTTTTTTTTTTTTTTTTTTTTTTTTGAGCAATGTTCACAGGCGAACTTTATCGTGAAACGGTAACGGTAGCGACGCCTGCGATTACAGTATTTACAATCGTTTCTAAAATTGTACAGTCGTCTCACTGGCAGAATGCCAAAAGGTGGCTACGTCCATGCTCCTCGCCCTATCCACGCTGCCGAGACAAGCCAGATTGAGGCGACTCTCTTTTCCAGTTACGATTTACAATATTGTTTCTGCATGTGCTTTGCCGCGTGCGTCAGAGCACCCACGCACAGCGCCGATCAGCGCCGTGATTATGAGCGCAAAGAGGATGCCCGAGCGTTGTCGCAAGAAATCAGCGACCGCGTACCAAGATGAAGCCTTTCAAGGCTTTGAGTAGTAATAAAGTGTTTCGTGCTCTCGCTGATTGAGAGTCATTTCGCACATAAGTGTTGCCTCTTTTTTTTTTTTTTTTCTATCATTCGCACGTGCACATAGCAAATTTTCTGACACAGCACGCGATGGTCATGTTGCCCTAACCTGAATAAATTGAGGCGCGTCTTATACAAGGGTGCGTCTTATATACCAATTTCTTTTGTTAAAAGCCTCTAAATATGAGTGGTGCGTCTTATAAACCAGAAAATATGGTATGTGTGCATTTGCAACTATGTCATGAACATTTCAGTACAAAGAGAGCCCTCTGAAAGAATGAATACAGTGCACTCCACTCGTAATGATATTGACAAAAGGAAAATTTTGATTGTTATCGTTATATCTGGACTGGCGGGGAAAACAAACAAAAACAAAAGAACACACCCATGTGTCTTCCCTTGCATGCAGTCTTGCCTAATTACCAGCAATTGGTTATACTTGTGCACAGACAGATAAAGATAACTTGACAAATGAGGCATTTTCACAAGGTTTTTCAGATAATTGGGTAAATTCTGGGAACCGGTACAAATGCCTGTCACATGTGCTGGATGGCCTTATAGTTTCTAGCCTAATAAAAAAAATGTGATAATGGTGTATTCCAGCAGTTATAGAGGAAATACAAAAAAACTAGGGGTGTGTAAATATTGAAGCCTTTGAATAGTTTACAAATAATACAGTCGAACCCGGATATATCGAACTCGAAGGGGATCACGAAATAGTTCGACATATCGATAATTCGATATACAGAAATCGGCTTGTGATGGCACTTACGATGCGAAAAAACGATACCGTATTTGTCGCGTAATCAACCCACTCGCATAATGAACCCATCCTCAACTTTTGCACCCGAGAATTAGAAAAAAAAAAATGCGTTAAGGCCAGCTCGCTCACATGCAAGCGACTGAGCGATCTCAGCGACAGAGCGAAAATTTTCAAACTTGCTAGAACTGCGTCCCTCTCGCCGCTCGAGCCACCGCGGCAGCTCAAAACACGATTTATGTGTCGCCGCGGCGGCAGAAATCCCGAGCATTTTCGCTTGCATGTCGATGGCGTGCGTCAGTCCGTTTCAGTCGTCTCATCCACAGCTCATTGGCAGCGTGCCAAGATGCTGCGCAGCGATAACGTCAGGGCGCGTTTATCTTTCGATAGCTCCTGCGGTGGCGGGGAGCGAACTTGGCAGAGTGCCCGTGATGGCTTGATTGCACAAGCCACCACCGCAGCTCACAAGCAGCTCACCGCGTGCTTTCGCTGATTCATACATGCAAGAATAAACGATAAAAATAAAAAGAAAACCTGCCGCTTCTTAACGTCCGTAGCCGCCGTATCTTACGCTACGCCGCGCGTACAGCCCAACGATAAGAAAGGATGACTCGCAAAAACAAAAAAAAAAAAAAGAGAGAGCTGCCGCTTCTTAAAGTCCGCAGGTGCCATAGTCACGTCAGCCGCCGCGCCGCCGCACGCAGAGGGTTCGCAACACACGCTGGAGAAAGCGTCCGACGTCTGTCTGAAAACGGGCTGAGCTGGCTTGGCGCATGCGTTGCGAGTGCTGAAGGAGAGAGATAGCTCGGCAAAAGAATGGGCACACCCACGCACATGGCTTGCAAACGTCATGTGTTGGCGCACGAGAAATGACAACTGCAGATGCACGCGCCTTTGGGGAATGGGCGCGGCGCTGCCCAGACCAGCCGTCGTCGAACTGTCCCCTCTCATTCCTTCCGCGTGTGGCTTGAAAACGTCACGCGGCAAACGGCCAAGAGGGATGCGATTGTCTTTGGAGAAGGCACACTTTCCAGTGCGTGGTGCGGAGTTCGATATATCGAACGACCGGTGAAATTTAGTTCGATATATGACGCGGTTTTCCTATACTTTTACATGGGATTTTCAAGGGGATATTTCGTGAGTTCGATATAACCAAAATTCGATATATCCGGGTTCGATATAACCGGGTTCGACTGTATTTACCTTTCAGTTCCATTTGCCTCATACTTTCATTGTTTCGGTTGTTCGAACCTCCTAAACATTTGGAAACAACAAAGTCCTTGTCCACTTAAACTCATGGCAAAAACACGGCATTTCCAAAGAGAAGTATCTTAAATTAGTGACATGTACTTTTACTTTCTTTGGGCTTAAACTGAACATTAAAAAGACAAAGCTCATGGCATCTTGCCCTGTCAAGTCCCAGAGCATCAAGGGACAAGAAGTGGAAGCTGTGACGGATTTTCTCTTCTTGGGCTCCAAGATTACCCCGGAAGGAGACTGCAGCCATGAAATTAGGAGACGCCTACTTCTGGGAAAGAGAGCCATGGCTAGCCTTGACCGTCTAGTAAAGAGCAGAGACATTAGACTGCCAACCAAGTTCCGTATAACCCGTTGTGATGTATGGATGTGAGAGTTGGACTATGAAGAAGGCTGACCGCCGAAGAATTGACGCGTTTGAATTGTGGTGCTTGCGGAGACTCTTGAGAGTTCCTTGGACTGCCAGAAGATCAAATCAGTCGATATTGTCGTCCATAAACCCTGACTGCTTATTGGAGGGTCAAATTTTAAAGTTAAAGCTCAGCGAATTTGGTCATCTGATGAGAAGAAAGGAGTCACTGGAGAAAGATTTGATGTTGGGAAAGATTGAGATAGTGTTGTTAGGAAGATAGTGAGAGACCGGAAAGCGTGGCGTGACATGGTCCATAGGGTCACGAAGAGTCGGACACGACTGAACGACTGAACTGAACTGAAAGTTGAGGGTCGCCGGAGAAGGGGCAGGCAGCGAACGCGATGGTTCGATGGCATCCTCGAGGCGCTGCTGATGAAGTTATGTGATGTTAAGAAGATAATGAGAGACCGGAAAGTGTGGCTTGATATGGTCCATAGGGTCACAAAGAGTCGGACACGACTGAACGACAGAACTGAACTGAACTGACTTTCACTTTCTTAGGCTAGACGAGGTGGTGCTATACCTTGCATTAAATGAATGCACTGATGACCATCAGGAGCCAACTGCATTGCTGCCTCTGCATGGTTGCGGGTTCAAAAACAAAACACGGCACTACCTGGCATGGCATAGGCATCAGGCTGCAATGCAATCCTCAACTGGAGTAATTAGAGGACCATTCTTGGAAGTAGGAGGCACCTGCATAACTTTGGTGCAATACTTGCTGAAACATGAATCTAATCTCGGCAGAAATCTTTCTTGAAGGACCCCAGACCAGCTTTGAAAGCTAAAGTGTGCTGCCTAATGAGGCCTTTCACATCAGTCATATATGCTATTTCGATTCCCTTGACACACGTTTAATGCATAGTATCATTTCTGCCCAAGAGGTGCAGGCATAACTCCAGGAGTAATGTAAAGTTTTAAAGAATTTCTTTGCATTGTACCTTGGCATTTGCATTTTCCTTGATGGACTCCATGTCATCTGAGAGGTTCCTCAGAAGGATACCAAATGGTTCAAGACACTCGTCTGGAAGTGCAGCTTGAAACTTGTCGGTAGTTGCCACTGAAACGATTGCTGCAGTTACTAACTTGGTCAAAATCAGGTTGGTTTTTCAGGGATTTAATTATGGTCAGGACAACCTGTATGGAAGGCAGCTGAGTGAGGTTTCACATGTCATCAGATGCATGTGAAACCTCAGCTACAGCCTTTGTGTAGCTGACAGATGCATGGTCAGTATTTATGTGTGATAGCAACAGGTAAGGGAGTAAGAGTGCTTGTTTTGCACGTTTAAGCTGATTGTTATTTCCACTGTGTAAGAAATGAAAGAAAGCTGTTGCCTTTTGTGCGTGACAGAGATCCAGGTTGCAACCACACGCTTGGAAACGATGCTTGCTGACACTGCATTGGCTGTCCACCCTGAGGATGCACGTCATGCGCACCTCATTGGTCGCCGAGCCAGGCATCCAATCACAGGCCGAGAGCTGCCTATTGTGGCTGCCACGCAGGTGGATCGCACCTTCGGGACTGGTGAGGCTGGCTGTGCTTTTCATCTTGGGACTTGTGAGGTGAGGGCTGCCACGTGAAGAGCCTAGTTAGAAATGGTTTTGCCAACATCTGCAGTGTGTCTCTAGTGACAGTGAAGCGCCATGGTTTAGGGCAGCTCATTGCTGCTTGCAAACCATGCCAAGCTGACCCAGGGGAGGTCACTGCACTTGATCACTCAGAATCTTACTTTTTTATTTATTTCTGGAACTTGTGCACTCACACTGGCTCCTGATCACCCAAGAGTGCACAGAACACTTGAAGAGGAAACTAGTCAAAGTGACTATGCTGAACTAACAACTTTGCTTGATTCAAAAAATTTGTCCCCCAGCTAGGCTAGGCTGTACAGTAAACTCTCACTCACTTCAGTGAACTTTGTAGGACCATCATTTCACTTAACTGAGAGTTCATTAAATTGAATATTTACTGTAATATGCAACAGCATCTATAGAGCAGTCTATATTGTTGAGTCAACGTTGTGAGATTCAATTCATGGAGTTGAGTACACCGTAATACGCAAAGTGCATAACACCAATGTTTCTGCCTCTCTTCTCATTTAAAAAATATAATTTAACTTTTGTCAGAGCTGTACAGAGTGTCTCTTCTTGTGCTCTTCTCTGGCACAGCTTGTGGCTGAGACATGAAATTTCATACCTTTCCCAGGCATCCTACAGCCTTGGCTAGAGTTGTGGGGTTTGAATCTGGCTCTGCCATTGGGTCTTTGTCGCACTCTTCTTCAAAACGAACACTGGATGCAATATATAGATTTGTTTGTTCAGTGCAGATAATGTGCTCACTTTCATAGTGCATATCATCTTCAAATGAAGTATCGTTGTCGACATCCAGCTGGTGACAGGTCTCCCGTCACATCCCCTCGTCACGCTGTTCTCCTTACCCACTTTCACCATACAGGAAGGGAAAGGCTGGATTTGTGCCAGCAGTTCCCAAATTGTAGTGGTTGCTGCTACTACAACATTGTGGAGTGAAAACTTTTTACTAATTGCTAAAATAAGTCTGGGCCCACTGATTATATTCATTCGACTGAAATATTTGCCATTTTGAATCATCACGCAAAACCTGCATGTAATGAAAACCTGGATGTAACGCCAGTCGCAAACATTTCTCCGTTTAATTGTATCCAGTGTATGTGTGAAGTGGTGGTGGTAGCTTTCTTCTTGTTGAGCACATGGAGCAAAGCAAATTTCATCAGCCATAAACAGGTTTGTGTATATGCTTTTCTCATGCTTCTGCGTATGGATTTTGTTCACTTCGAGTATGTGAATTTTTTAATGTCACTAATGTCTTTTTTAACCTCATAAGGTTTGTGTCACCGATATACTACTCTAGTTGGTATGTGAAGGTGACCTCCTCATGTGGCCGTGCGTAGAAGTGATTTAATGAATGGTTGCTACACTTACAGGGAGTGTTGAGCATGGCTTGTGATGGCTCACATCTTGCTGTTGTCCCCAGGTGCCATGAAAGTGACACCCGGCTACAGCAAGGTGGACTATGCAATCGCCAAGGAGCACTCCCTGCCTATTCTTGAGTGCTTTGATGACGAGGGCAGGGTCATTGAAGGCTACAACTCATTCACAGTAAGTGACCGTCAAGCCATCATGGCCAGAGTATTTCCACACCACACCCTATTCTTGTCTCTCTTTTTTTCTTATTTGTAAAAGTAGTCATGGACTTATGCTTGCTCAGTTTATGTTCAAGGACCGCTGACATGAGGTACTGTTTGTCCATACCCGTAACAGTTCAAGCCTGTGCAAAGCAGAAAACACTTAATGTTGAAAGTGAGAATTCTTGTTTTCTATTGCATCAGTCTGCGTTGCTGTTATACCGTCTGCTAAATATGTCTGTGATGTATGGAAATTACCGTAAAAACCCGCATATAATACCAGGGTTTTTTCCCGAATTGTATGTGGATTCAAACTAATTTCATCCTAAATCGCAGTTCCAGCCCCGTTATTAATCAGCGCTATTAACATCAGGCTTCCAGCGAGAGGAGGCGCTGTCTAGCGACGGCGTCAACTGTTTCAGTGGCTTCGGTTTCACCAAGCTAACCCTGTGACCCTCACAACCATGGTGAACGTGATCGGAAGGAGGTTTATGCATCTCACACGATATAGGGATAGGGAACCAAAACTGGAGTTTGCTCCGCGACGGCAGCGCTCGGTTTCCAGCGGAGCGGAGAGGAACTACAAAACCTACGCGCATACGCGCCCGCGCTGCACGCGGCTGTCTGCGGAGTCTGCGCAGCCCGCTCGCTCGGGAGCGCGTGCTACAGCCAGCCGCACGTGCACGCGGAGCGGGAGAAGGAGAGTGAGGACGAGGGGGGATGATCGTGCGTCTGTTCGCGCAAAGCCGGCGCTCTTTGCCAGTGATGTTTTTTATTTTTGCTTTTTTCTGTGCCTCGGCTGACATAGAGGCTGGCTGGAGGCACGCTTTTTATCGGTGCTTTCGAAAGTGAGAAATTATGATTAATTGATCGCCGCGGACATTGTTTCAAAGAGCGCTTGTTGGCAGGCTCAGATAAAAAAAAAACATGAACGCGAATTTGGTACTCGAAGGCAGAGGCAAGCGACAGGTATTTTGAAGGACTTGAGGCGGCACCTCTTGATGTCTCTTCCATGTTGTTCAGAGAATGAAGAGTCCAGCCTTCTCGTTGAGAATTGGTACACGTGTACACAGCGATGAGTGCTCCGGGCGCTGGTTGGGGAGCTTCCTTTCCATTTGTGACTGCTTACTTGAAAGCGGCCTATTCAACTCTTTGGGGACAGACGTTTTAGGCGATGCTGCCGGCGCCGTGGTGCCTGCTTTCGGCGTGTTTAGGACGCATTCACTACAAAGGCACAAAGCATGCCGCCTTACCCTTTGGTTCCTGCTGACAGTGGTCAGGGGGAGTTCGCTGCTGTGGCGCTGCCATCCGAAATCAATGACTTGTCTACCTTTAACGATGAGGGGTTTCTTAACTACCTGGATCACTGACGAGAAGCCGAGGCATTTCATTTTTTCGGCAGTTTCCTCTCTCTGTGAGACGAAGAGCGAGGAAATGCCTGACGACTTTTCATGCAGGCGGGGACATCTCTCCAAGTAAACCTTTGTTTTCTTAATTCCACAGCTACGCTGTGCAATCCCTAGTTCAGTTATGAATGCACAGTTTTGAGCTCCCGAAGCAGGATCGCGTGATAGCATAGAACGATTGACATATGTGTTTTCCCTTTATAAGCGCCGAGTGATGGCAATAATGACATATATCTGTTTCTTGAGGCCGACTTGATTCCACGATGACTGCTGCGGCACCGCCAGTTACAAACAGAGGTGCGAGATACGAGCGGTACGAAATACCTAAAAAAAAAAAAAAAAAAACGACAACTATCGTTTCAACACGAAAGAGAGAAGAGAGAAAAACACTTTCACGGGTTTTGCGAAAAGCACGCCGTCACTTTTTCATTCCAGATTTTTTTTTTCTTGCCCCCTTTGTTGGAGCGCGACGGCGGCCGGAGAAGGAGAGAAACAACCGATCGCGCGCGCGCAAACACGTGCTGGAAAGCAGCGCGGAGCAGACGATTCTATGCGGCGAGGAGCAGACGACGCGACCGCACTGCGCGGAGATTTTGACAGGGTCTCCATGGAGGGCGCTGATGCACAGAGCGGCGCAGCGCCCCCTGGCCCAGGTTTTCTCCCCTATATTGAAAGGATCACTCTGCACGCTGCACGGATCTCTCACAGGCCTCTCCAGCTATGTCTGCCATGCCCAACAGCCGAATCGCAGATGCATCACCAGTACCGTATTTACTCGAATCTAACGCGCCCTCGATTGTAACGCGCACCCGTTTTTCGTGACCCCCACCCCCGAAAAAAAAAAAAAGCTCCGATTGTAACGCGCACCCGTTCTCCGCGAAAAAGAGTACCGCGCACCTAACGCTTTCATACAGCAATACAACTTTGTCTCGTTTGGAAAAGCAAAGATTTAATCTCGGTGCACTAAAAAACACACACACAAAAGGAAACGGCTTATCTTGCCAAGATTGTCACTATGCCGGCACAAGGTTCACTCGTCGTCGCTGTCAGACAACTCCTTGTCACTGCTGACGGACCAAAGCATCTCATCCTCGGTGCCGTCCATGGCATTCGATATGCCACATTTTTTAAAGGCCTTGATGACCATGGCAGACGGTATCGTGCACCACGCATCTTTCGCCCATCCAGTGAACTCTTGCAGCGAGGCACGCTTCATTCTGTTGCTGGGAGTGAATTCATGGCAGCCACTCACAAGCCATTCGGTGTAGAGCGCCCGAATCCTATCTTTCACTGGCTTGTTCAAGCAAACATCGAGCGGCTGGAGCTGCAATGTCATGCCACCTGGTATCACGACAAGGTCGGTGTTGCACGCAGCGAGCTTGTCCTTGATGCGTTGGTCGAGATGGCACTTGAAAGCATCGAGCACAAGCATCGCACGCAGGCCCAAACTGACGCCGGGTCTCTTGCGCCAGACGTTATCGATCCAGTCGGCGACCAAGCCCGTTGTCATCCAACCTTTTTCATTGGCGCGCACAATCACGCCACTCGGAAACACGATTCCTTTCGGGAGCGTCTTGCGCCTGAATATGAGATACGGGGGCAGCTTGTGTCCATCCGCGGTGCAACAAAGCATTGCGGTGACGCGTGTTTTTTCGTGGCCGGAAGACAACACGCGCACTTGCTTCGCCCCCTTCTTTTCAACGGTTGTGGTGGCAGGCATGTCGAAGTACAGCGGTGTCTGATCGGCATTTCCAATCTGGCCGAGGTGGTAGCCGTACTTGCGGCGCAAACTTAGAACGAACCGCTGAAAACTGTGCAGCTTTTCTTCGTACTCTTCAGGCAACTTCTGACATATCCCTGTCCGCCTTCGAAGAGAAAAGCCTTTTCTCTTCATAAAATTAGACAGCCAGCACCTGCTCGCTTTAAAGTCGCTCCGCGTTAGCCCTGTTTGTAGGGCTAGCTGCATCGCCCGGACTTTGAGCAGGTCCGTCGTCACTGGCCGCTGCGCCGCTCGCTGCTCTAGAACATATTCTGCGAGCCGCTCTTCTATTTCGGTGAACCGGCCCTGCTTCGGTCCACTGAAACCTTTTCGTGTAGCCTTGCTGCCGAAAATCTTTTCCTTCTGCTTGCGCCAGTCCCGCACGCATGTTTCCGGAACTCCGAATGCGCGTGATGCGGCCCGATTTCCGTCCGTCTCTGCACACACGATGACTTTCCTTTTAAATGCGGCATCATGATGAACTCGACGAATCTTCGGCACGTCCATACTGGTCGGTCAGTCGCAGAAAACGGGTAGGCTAACCAAAGCACATGTACCAAAGCACACGAAGGACGCTACTGCAGCTAGGCATAGACAGCTAGACCAGCTAGTAGGCTCGAAGTGCATACCAGGCGGCCATTTTGAAATGCCGATGGCGATATGATATCGGAGATTTAGGGTCGTACTCGATTCTAACGCGCACCCAATTTTTGGACACGATATATCGGAAAAAAGGTGCGCGTTAGATTCGAGTAAATACGGTATTCCCCAGGAGCACGTTAACAACAGCAACCTAACATAATTAGAGGGGATCACTGGGAAAGGAGTAAGACATTCACAAAAAGCATTGCATCACATACTGGCATCACTTGTGTACCTTAAAGACTGCCTTCCATGGGATTGGTACATAGCATTCAAGCTAGAGAAAGCAGATTAAATACTATCTACACGTGCACCTTCATGGTTGAAGATAGATTGTTATGCCATATTAAAAGGTTAATGGGCAGGTGATGATGGTGAGGTCATGTCAAAGGCCCTAGCACTCTTAAGGCAGGGGGAGAGAGAGAATGAGATGAAAACTGGTGTGATAGTATACTCCATTTCATAATCAGGTATAATGCTATCAAAGCTAGCACCCTTGCTTCTCCAGCCTTGATCCATGATCAAAAATAATGTGTTGCTTGTGATGAGCGAGAACTTGAAAATACAGTCACCGACCGTTTTTTCGGTGTTGGCGGACCCGGGTAATGGTCCGAATACTCGAACAGTCTGAAAAAATCCGTGAACTTGAAAAAAAAAATCACTTTTCTGAAAAAAATCAACTTTACAAATCGCGAACTTCGCCGCTCCCCATGTTTCGTTTATGTGCTGATAACAATAGCTGATCGCCTTCCGCGTGCCGTCCGTGCACACGCGCTCGCGTGATCGATATGGCGGGCGCCCGCCAGTGCGCGTGCGCGTGCAGACGCAACAGGTGTGCGCGCCACCGGGAAGCATGAAACTCAATCAAGGTGGTCACCACGTGCGCAGTGGTGCCCTGCAGAAGCGAATCAGGCTAAGCTGTAACTGTTATAATTCTCCAGTTAGAATATCTCGCCCAGTCATGCTTTTGTCATGTCCATGCCACTTCACGACATACTGCGATACACTCGATCGTGCCGCGAACAAATACATGCGTCGCGCGTTCAGTTTTCATGGAAGACCGCGAGAGGGAACTTGCTGGAGAAAAGCAAGCAAAACGAGAGCCCCCATGAATCGTGAATGCACAGGTCCCCTCCTCCCCCCTTCTCCCACGGGTGGCGGCAGCGGCGGGCGGTGGCGGAGCAAGCTACAGCAGACTGCTCATACTCCCATTCCGATCGCGCGCTCTTTGTATGCTGCTGCGATGAAAAGGTCGAGCATTCGCTTATTGCCACTGCCTCGCAAATTGTGACGATGAGCAAAGTGCCAATCTAGTCCGTCCGAATGACTGCTTCGCCTAGCTTTCACGGCTGCGCAAAACCGATTGTTTGCAAAAACGACGCCTGCTTGCATCTAAGTGTCTAAGTGATGCCGAAAAAATGGGCCTTTGGCTAAGAAACAATCTCCACAATACTGCTTGCGCTACATTGACCCGAAAAATCGAACTTTTGGACACCACAGGATCCGAAATATCGGTCGTGGAAATGTACTGTCTTTGCCAAAAGTAACCAAGCAGCCCAGCCGGCCAGCGGAGCAGGCACGGGGCCGAGCTGCGGCGCTACCATCACCGTCGCTAGCCGCTGCTCTCCGGTGGCGAGCGTAATCTCAGTAACATAAGCATCACTCTCACTCACTCACTCCCTCAGTCACTCACTCACTCTCACTCTCCTCCTTTGCTCACTCACTCACTCTTCACTCTCCTCCTTTGAATTAATAAAACGTAAGCGAGTATCATGTGCGGTGTTTGATTTTGCGCCTTTAGAACACTGTGCTACTGAGGAAGGGCGCTCCGCATAGCATCGCTCGCTCAATGCTCCTTCTTGTCTGGCGCTGTGAAGCTGTGCTCTTCATTAGAATGCCTTCACTTTTAATATCGGTACAGTGCTCCCGTAGGTGCAACCAATGGACAAATGCATGCTTTTCTCTCGTTTGGATTGTCCCCGAAGCATGGGGAAGAATTGATTTCTAAAACTCGATGCGCTTTTCCAGCGGTTTCTAGCCATCTGTTGTGAACACTGCCGGATTTGCTGTCACGCTAAGTCAAGCTGAAGGAGAGAAAATTAAAAGACTTCCAAATGTTTCATGTGCCCCTCTTGCGTGCATACCTTTTTTCCCGCTATTTGGTAACGTACGAAAAGCGTGTAGTGTTCTCCGCATTGGTAATAAAGTTCATGTGTTAGCCTGCTACCAATCTATTCGTTTAATGAGTGAACTGCATAAAAATGTCATTCTCACACCTTAAACATATCTCACTCATTTGCTGAATAAGTGCGGCCGTTTTCATTTTTTTTTTTTTCTTTTACGAGGGAACACCATGCGACCAACCTAACAGCAATATGTCCTGGAAGTGAAAAGAAATTCGGACACGCGGCATTTGGTTTGGACTGCCAACTACTTTTGCGTTATTGTCTATTACCTAGCGACTTGATTGGTAGTTTAGTGCCCGTTGGCAGAGTGGTGCATTGGTGACTCGATAAATAAGTTGCTGGAATAGAACCTTCAAGTCTTACACAAGATCAAGCTCACAAACCTGAGACTCCCGTCATTACTGAACTCCCTGGCCGCATAAAAATGAATAATAATTAGGGGGGCATTTCAATGAAAGTGGAAGAAAGACATCTTCATAGGCATCTTTCGCAATAGCAAGGCTTTCTTGGCTGAATGATATGCTAGGGAATATTTGCATCACTTATTCGGCATTGCCAAATATTTTTTGAAGCAGTTACAATCTCTGCTCAAATTTTCGGCATTCAGTTTGGCGTTGCAATCGCGAAAACCATTACGCAGTTCTGTGCGTTAACAAGCAGCGGCAAATGCGGCATTAACGGATTCACCTCATTATATGTATAAGAATAGCCACACTAGAAACAGCAGAAAATATTGCCTCGTTTTTATTTCTCTCTAGCTCAGCGAAGTGTCATCATTGCAGACTAGGAATCGCGGGAAAAACTAAACCCAGGTTTCTATCATGCCCTGTCTGACTGTGCTAACGTTTCAAATCATTTCATCTACGGGAGGTGTGTACTGGTATTCCACATGCAAGGCGTTCTAACGAAAAGCGCAGCTTCACAATGCCAGCCCGAAATCAGCGTTGAGAGAGTTTGCTGTGCACAGCGCCCTCCATGACTAGTACAGCGTTCTAAAGGAACGAAATCGTGCACTGCACATGGTACCCGCTTACATTTTATCATCCCAAGAAAGATAGCGAGGGAGCAGCCTTACGTCAGCGAACTTACACTCGCAGCCGGCGAGCAGCGGCCACTGACGGCGACTGCCACGCCGCCGCTCGGCCCCGAGCTTGCTCCGCCAGCCGGCTGGGCTGCTCGGTTACTTTTGGCAAAGATGGTACATGCTCCTATAGGCCGTGTGACGGTTCCTGAGTAAAGTCTGAAATAGTGCGCAAGTCCGAATTATTGGAGTTCGAAAAATCGGTCGGCTGCTGTAATAAATGATTGGCCTGCAGGCTCAGTACAGTTCATTTCTCTCGGCTTGATAAAAAGCGTACATATTTCTTGCAAAGCGATTGAAACCTGTCAATTTACATTTTACTTTTATCATTTTAGTTACCGCAGTCGTGGTTGTCATCGAGGGTGGGTGCGAATCGAAATGTATTGGAGAAAAAACGTGCCGCACTCAAGGGCATTTCATTTCTGCTTAAGCATGTGTCTCCTCTCAAGGCTAGTTTTAGTTGTCCATTTAGAAGCAAGATAGCTTTGGGCTATGAAGCCACTGTGGAGGGATCCTTTTCTCTCTCTCTTTTTTTGTGGACTACTTATGTAGGCTTTGCAGCATTGCACATGATGTTTGAAACGTTTGAAACAAAGTACAGGAGAGGACCAGGCAGTATTCAGAGGATGACCAGTGCAGTGAGGATTACATGCTAAGGACGACTTTGTAAGGGGCATATGTAGAGCATGAAGCTAAGTAAGTCGCAAAGAAAGCTGTGACACAGTACACAGTCTCTGGACTGGTGATGGCAAGCGTGGCTGAGTAGGCCAGACTGATTCAGTGATGTGCTAATTCTATATGAATAGGAAGAATAAATTCATACTGGTGTATACACTGCAGTGGAGTGCCCTCGATTGTTTGCCTTTAGACTTTGTGTGTCGCAGCTGTGTGCCAGTCAAACACTTTTTGCCTGCCCTTCTGCTTCACCCTCTGTTCTGGCAGGTTTTCTAAGATTCGCTATCCTTGTTTTCATGCTTTTTTCCTCGTTCACATAGCCTTATTGCAAAACTTTTTAACAATCGCAACTTTGCACGCCTTGGTACCTCATTATCTTGTACAGGCTCTGAAAAGAATGAACTTGACATCCCAGGAGCTTCGTGTTATATTCAAGTTGCCCGCAAAACAACATAGAATGGTGGCGTGCTTACCGAACGTAGTGCTTGGGCTGCTTGGCTTTTATTCGCTTACTTACCTTTTCTGGTGATTGTGTTTATGGGGTGCCTGTTGTCCTAGGTGCCCTCGGAATTCTCGTCACCTAAACTTTCTTGGCGTTGTGATGCAAGCTTTATTAGCAGTTCCCTAGAGTTGGGGCATATTGTTGCACTGCATCCAACATTTGAAAAATCACTCGGGTATCAATAGTCTAGCAAAGCGCAAAACATTAGCCACTATCCTGGCCTTGTGTATATGCCACTTGAGTGTGTCGGCTGCTCTAGGTGCATCACATGCTCTTCTCTGCTCTCCCACAGGGTTTGTCGCGGTTTGAGGCACGAGACGTCATCAGCGAGCGTCTGCAGCAGGTGGGGGCCCACCGCAGTCGCCTGCCCCATGCAACCACGGTGCCCATCTGCAGCCGCTCGGGAGACCTGCTTGATTTCCGGCTCAAGCCGCAGTTCTTTGTCCGCCTCGAGCGGCTTGCACAGGAGGCACTGCAGGTGTGGGACCATCCTATTGTTTCTCATCATACTTGTTGTGTGGACAGTCAGTGATTACTTTCATGCCAACTGACTGACACCAGTCAATTTTTTTTATGCGTGACGATCCTGCTTCTTGCAAAAAAAGTGGCTGTGAAGGATGGAGGTGTAAAGGAGCCAGCTGTTCTTATGTATTTTGTTCAGTCTTCTTGCAAGTATTAACTGAGGTAGATCGCTACTTAAGTAGGTTAGGTCTAAATGATTGCCTGTGGGGTGAATCTCAGCGTACCTGTCACAGGAAGTCGAATTCCTGGATTTTTTTGCTGAAACTGGTACACTGAAAAAGCTCGGGTGGCCACTGTCGAACTTGTGCACTGTGCCCTTTTGCACTGTTTGACCCTCATTCGCAGCAGCAGCAACTAAAATGCCAGGTGAGCAAGCAGTGCAAGCAGTTCTTTTTCTGTTTGCCTGCAGTTAGTTCTTCAGGGGCCAAATTACGCTCCGATCACGTCACAAACTGGCCGCGAACCAATCGGCTACCCCGCTTCTATTGGTCGATTCTCACTGATGGACCTGTTGACCAATAGGAGTGGAGTTCTTCAGGGGTCAAATTACGCTCCGATCATGTCACAAACTGGTCGCGAACCGATCAGCTAGCCCCACCCCTATTGTTGATTCTGACCTGTTGACCAATAGGAGTGGAGGCCAATTAACAGTTTTCTGACAGTTTTTGTGATGTGATTGGTGACACTATGGTGTCTCTGATATCCTTGGTCGCTTTGGGATGTTAAACCCCACAAACCAAACCAAGCATCGACGTGTTAGCATCATTACGTTGACAGCACCCAACCTCTAAAATGCGTGTTAATAATTAGTACTAGAATGCCATCTGTTACTTAGAGGTCACCTGTGAACTTAGTCTTGATGGCTTCCCTGTCCTGGATGATATTAAAGGGCAACTTCAGCACTTTTTTCAACCTCTTCAGGGTGAAGTTTTCTGGTACATTCTCATTAGTTTTGTGGTCATTTGTGCCAAATTCAGCAACTATGTGATGTTTTGCTGCCCCGCAAAGGAATTATGAGATTTCCTATGTCGTGGCCTCGATGGGGGAGATTTCTATGGGCAACCTTGTGTGCATAACGTCACTGATTTTTTCGACTGTTTGTATTCGCTCTGCATTTGTTGTAGGACATAATTTTGAGCTTGCTTTTGGTCATTTCAGACAAATAGGGCCTTACAGTTGCCAGTTTAGCTAGTCTATGGGCTCACAATAGGTTTTGTAGCCGTATCCGTGGTGTCATAGGTTGGTGTGATGGGTCATAATTGGTAGGCCAAACCTGCTTTCGGTTTTGGTCTTTTTATTTTTGCTCTATTAAAATACCTGGTGTTTTTGCAAACCGGTTTTTGTGCTAGAGAAGGGAGGCTCTGCAGAGTATGGTGTGGTTATGAATTCGGAATGTTCAGAAAACGATCAGAGTTGCCCTTTAAGCAACACGTTTGAGCACCTTGCAGGAATAATGTTAAAAGCTGACAGGTGCATTCCTAGGTCCTTTTCTGTCTTTGCTTCAGTGGCCTTCTGTAGGTACCTGATTTCACTTTGGCAGCAGGGCAGAAAGTTTCACACCAAGAAGAGGACACATCTGCGCTGAGCTGCAAAATTTGTACAAATCTTAAGAATTGAGTGGGCTGCCTACGCTTAGATGTTCGTGCCTACTGTGCTCTTTAAAAGGGAAACTTCTAGCAAAGAACATGACAGGTTTAAAATTGTGGGGTTTTAATAGGGAGATAAATGCGTTTTCCTCATTTAGTCACAGCTGACAGTCAAAACCGCCTACCCCACCCAGTGACTGCGTGCGCCACCGAGCGCACGCCGACCACTGCGGGCCGTGCTCTTGAGAACAAAGGGGCAACACGTGCTGACAACAAACAAGCATTTATTGCTGCAGTAACAACAACGCCAGCTAGCAATAAAACATGCTAATGAATCTAGGTGGTCTGACTCACCAGCAGGGCCATAGGTGAATGTTCGCCCACGCTAGGCCAGGGGATAAGCTCCGAGACCGTACAGGGCGACCAGGCGGGAGAAGTCTCGCGAGGCCTTCGCCTCGCCGGCGACTGCGTACATAGTCGCGCGAGAATGCGTCCGCTCGCGTCGAGTTCTCCCCAGGCCCAAGAGCAGCTTTCCGGCGTGCGCAGGGCGGAAGGCTCCCATGGCTCCCCAGCTGCCGCGACGCTGGCACCATCTCTCCATAGTTAACGTTAGCCACCAATGCTGACGCCATTTCGCGACAGCTAGAGTAATTACTGTGGGGAAAAGCCGATGTTAAGGAGACGATGGGAGAGCGTTTCCCACAAAATATATGTTTGGGTGCTTCCGTAGCATTTTTGTTCTATGAAAAATAAGAGACAGGGGAATATTTCTCAGTGAAAAACTGCCATCGGCTAGCCTCAACATAGCAAGGATCTAGTGCTTTTCGGTTTTCACAGATTTTTTTATTCTTAGTTGTTTTTGAACTCTTTAAAGACCTTTGATTTCTAAAACGCCATATTCAAGGCCTTGCAGGCTTTTGAATTCATGAAAGTACTGGAGTCCTGGAATTTTATGTCTGGCTTGTCCAGCAAATTTGGCTGTGTGTAGTTAATTCATTCTGAGTCACTTTAGGACGTTAAACCTCATAAATGAGACCATCCTTACTGTACTAGCTGCACCTGTGGCCAGTGCATCCTCAACTTCAAGCCTAGGGTGTGAGCCACGAAATGTCGGCCTCAGGTTTTTCTGTTCTCTCCTCCCTCTCAAGACAGTGACTATGGACTTTCGTGGCCAGACTGGCAAGGTGTTTGAAACTCATGAGGAGAGAGCACCCATGCTTTGTCAGTGTTTGTCCTGTGAGCACTGACAGTCACATTTTTTTAGGTTCCTCCATGTAATATCGGGGCCTTCACACAAAGACTTCTTGGGAGTAGTTAAAATTCTCTTTTTTTTTTTTTCAACCCATGGGCTGAAAGGTTGCCTACTGCTGAAGGTTTGTCTATTGCCAATCGCAAAATCTCCATCGAAAGCATGAAAAAATTTTCGCAATGTGTTGCAAAGAATTGTGTTACGCTGTCATGAAGGCTTGTATATCCTTAAATTTTTTTATTGCAAACGAGCGGCAAGTATCTGTTTTAACTTATTCACTATTTCACTTGTTCTCTTAAAGGCCCACTGTCCACCCTCCGGTCGAAAATATTTTCTTCCCCGGTGACTGTGAGACTTCGCCCCTAGAACGCAAGGCCGCAAAATGTTTTTGAAAAGAGTAACTAATAACGCAGTTACAGCCACCGCAATCACCCGATTCTGTCATGCCTCTCTCCTTCCGTTCCCTCGCAAAGGTTTTTCACTCTCCTGCCCGAGGTCGTCTAGCCTCCGCAATACAAATTCCCCTTCCTCCTCCGCGTTTGGCGGGAGGTGGGGCATGGCTCTCCGCGAGCGCGAAAAAGAAAAAAAAAAACGGTCGAGGGAGCTCGCGCCGCTGGATTCAGTCTGGCCGTGGCGAGGAAAAAGCGCGCTGCGAGCGGTAGACACCCATCCTTCTCCCGTCAGTCAGCGAGACGGACCAATGGACGTCGTTCGCGGTACGTACGTCATTACTGTGGCCCGTCGGGCCAGCGCAGGAAACGGGGAAGCTGGCTTACCAAAGGAGAGCACGAGAGAGCTTTGAATTGTATTTTCAATGCTTTGCAGTGCGCGTGTCACTGTAGCATTTTGCACAGACTATCTCCGGTACCTGATCGAAACACTGGGCTCCTTTGCTTAAAAGGGCCTTCCCTGGACAGTGGCCCTTTAAAGATCAAGAAGCCATATGGTCGAAATTTCACGCATCAGCAGTAGCAATAATAATAACTTTAAAAAAATGTTGGTAGCTGTTTGCCTTCTCTTGCTTGTAGCTGCAGTAGTGTGAGTGTACCTGTAATTAATTTTGGCCTACCTTGCCTGCTCTACAGATGCGAAGAAGGGGCATTGAGTTCTGTCCTTAGGGAGAAGTGTCGTGTTTTGTTTTTTTTCTAATGCCAACAGGCCATATGAGAAACGGGGCTGTCTCTGATTTTGCAGGCTGTGGTGACCGGAGAGCTGGTGTTTGAGCCAGACCACTGCCGTAAAGCATGGCTGGAGTGGCTCTCAAAAACAGAGTAAGTTGGCTCCCATCCCGTCCTCTCTGTTGGTCATCAGTGAATGCAGTGGAGGTGACACGCTATATTGCGGGGCAACTAAATAATTGGAATTAATACCACTGGGCTGCTTGCTGATCCTAAGTTAGAGATTTTTCACAGTTTACCACAGCAGTGGAAGTGAGTTTCCATGCCCTATGCACCAGAGTTTGCATTTGACTCTCTCTCATTCTTTTTTTTTTTTTAATTTGTTGCTTTTTGGGGAACTGTCAAAAGCAGTTTCCTTTATCAACTCTTGGAAAAAATATTTTCCTGTCATGTAGCACTTTGAATTTTCTAAACTAGTGCGAAACTTTGTGTTCATAAAAGAGTTACAAAACTATATATTTCTTTTTCGCACTCAAAATTTTTCATGGACAATGTATATAGGGGGTACTTTTTTAATCATGCATCAAAAAATTGCCAGTACATAGTTCAAGCTTTTTAGGTCATTTTTTTAGCTTTGATACATCAATATAGAACTTTTTGAAACTTTCCGTGCAAAATTCATGAACAATATGAACATGTAATTTGCTCACTACAACATTTACTACCGGGAGAAAATGTTTACACTATATATTTGGTAACTGAATAACATTCAGGAGTGAAAAATTGCAGAATGCAATCCAGCTGATAGCTCACTTCATTGTGATTTTGCTCAGCAATTTTTATCAAGGTCTTTTATGGTTTAGTTGAGAGAAACAAAATAATTCAGTTGAGTGCCACAGCCTGGCCTGATGTCTGGACTCCTTTAGTGGCACCGGGGAAAAAAAAAATTAAAAAAGAAAGCAGAAAATTTGAAACGTAGCTGGACCTGAAAAAAGAATATATATATTGAACTTTATTTGTTAGAAAATTCCAGCTTCAAAGGAAGCACTTGACATTGAAATAAAGGAATGAAACAGCATAATAGCTATATTAAGATGTTCCAAAATACAAGCTTCTCACATGCAAGCTTTATCATTTGCTATGTTGCGCAAGATGCGTAGAGATGTATCTAGAAAATTTCGGCCACTCGCGTATGTTTCTAGTACATTGTTCCAGTGAATTGCAAGCCTCCTCATTTGTCACCAACGGCATTGTCACCGCTACGTGACATTATTAATGCACTGCACTCTAAATGATTACACGATTCTATGACATGTTCGCTCACTTCACTGACGCATTGCACACACCATCGCCAGTGCAGACCCTGCATGCCAACCTGCAGGAAGCGGGCATGCCAAAGAGTAGATGGCCGCTGTCTAGACAAGAGCTCATATCCTCTGCTCATTATTCGTGCTGCCGCATGTGTGAAAATGCCTTTGTTTATGAAATGAGACCAACAGTGGAAGGACAAGGGTGTGCAAATGTCAGTTAATTTCTTATAGCTTTTTTTTGCTCATCTCCCTTTGGACATGGGCCTATAAAGTCGTGCCCACTTATAATGGCCATAATGACGCATGAGGATGGAGCTACCAACAAAATGTGTAGCAGGGATATAGCATTGTCTTAGACAAAGTGAACAACCATGGCTGTTCGTTTTATATCTCAAAATGAAGATTTTTTAGATCTAGCCACTTAATGTTTATTTCAGCGTTCTAATCTTTGCATTGGCAGCATATGCAGAGCTTTTAAAGTAAAGCAATTGCTGTTGAATAATAAGCCGGATTACTATGAAAAGAATAATAGCCACTGTGGGTACTAAAGACCAGCATTGTTTTGGTTTCATTCCCGAAACACTCCAGATTTTATTTATGCCTTAGCTTGAGTTACGGGGGACAACTTTTGTGAATCCCATGGTATGCGAAGCCAGCAGAGCTTTGTCATGTGTCGATGCTGTCTGCATGCCATGCTAGAGATTATAATTGCCATTTTTATGTTATGTGGGAGTAGTTTTTAAGCAAGTCTGTTTGGGGTTTTAAGGTAATCTGCCATGTCAGTGTTCCAACTTCAAATTGTCCTTTGCCCGTAACACATCAGGTTTCTTGCTGCAGGGACTGGTGCATTTCTCGGCAGCTGTGGTGGGGGCACCAGATACCAGCCTACCGGGTGCTTAACGCTGAGGTCAGCTGCTCCTTTCTGTCGTCACTTGCCTTATCTGCTGAGTTTCAGCTGTCTGCTGCTCACGCAACCATTTGTTGCACTGTGAAAGAAAATTTTTGGTCACTGAGGCACCGTAGTTTGCTGAAAAAGTGGTTATCAACGCTTATAGCTCTGATTACTGCAGTGTCAGAGCGCAAAGCTTCCTGATGGCAGACCTGAGAGTGTCTCTAGGATAGTCAGAAGAATCTACTGTTGGGTGAGTTGGTACATGACTGGCTGATACAAGGCACAAGGGAGGACGGGGCGAATGAAAAATGAACGCGGACAGGGCGCTACTGCAACTGAAGTTTTTTGCACAGACTCACCTTTTACGTCAAGGTGCAGGGATGAAAGCAGAGAAGAATGCGCATGACTCTGTGACGATAGCTCTATTGATACCAATGCACATGCTGGCCAAATTTCTTATCGCATCATATCTGCCAGTGCTATGAGCCTAGAGCCAATAAGCCCCTCCTTCCCAGTAAACGTGCTCAATCCAAAGTAGTTAAAAAGGGTATCATCTGCCTGTGCTTTAGGAATGCCATTGAGAAGTCATGCCACCACCTTCAAACCCACAATTTTGACATTAAGTGTCGCTTATTTTGGCTGCTGGATACCAATAATGATTGCTATTCACTGTGGCCTGTAGTATGTTCAAGAAGAAGCATCACAATAGTGGTTCCTATCAACAAGAGATAAATAATAAGATATTCACTGTTTCGTGCTTGCATAGTGTTAGTCACAACCTGAAAAAGATGCAAGCAGGATTAGCATGAAAGTTCTTAGCACCTGTAACGCCCAGCAGATGGTGCGCAAAGGTAAATTCCAAAGAGGTGTCTCCTAAGGGGGGTGCCCCATAACACATCATGAACCTTTTTATACCGTGTGAGTTGTGTATAATACTCCACTATCTTGCGGCAGAAAATACATTGGGCAAACTGGAAGATGTTTTAATGCACGGTTGCTTGAGTGTCATAACAGTGTGCAAAAAATTTCCGTAAAAGGCCACCTTGCTGCATATTGCAGAGGGTGCTAAGAATGTATACCCAAGTTTTCCGGTGCACATGTCATTAGTAAGCATAAAGAAAAAGACACCAGGGAAATCCTCAGAGAAGCAGGTGAGCTGTGTCAGCACCCCCTCTGTATCTCTGGCAGAAGAGAACTAGTGTACCTGGCCGAGCGTGTCCATTGATATTGACAGAGTTGTCGTCACAGCGCCATGCGTATGTTTTATTTGTGCGTAATTTCTCTGCTTTCATCCTTGCACCTTTTAATATTAAAGGCGAGTTTGTGCAAAAACCTTCAGTTGGAGTAGCGCCGTGTCCGTGTTCATTCTTCATTCGTCCTGTCCACTCTTGCAACTCATATCAACCAGTCTAGGGTGAGGGCAAAGACCAGGCATAACAGAGTTAGAGATGGCCAAGAATGGGGCAGGGAGGCACCTAGACTGGGTAGAAAGATACTTTTCATTGTATTGGCAAGCCTGCACTGTGTGCTCTTGTGCCACTGAGTCATAATAATTACTTTCATGAAATAATTTAAAGGCAGATATTTTAAATATTTTAGTTGTGTTAGGCCATTACATAAAATAATTTAAGAGCTATGGTGTTCAGCTCCATGCGTTAACCAGTGAAAAATGAAAGCTGTTACCACATTTATTCGAACCTCTGTTATTAGTTTAACAACACAAGATGCGAAACTCTTAGCCAGCTTAGATTTGAGGATTTATAAATATAATTCGTAGTACAAGTTGACAATGTATTGAATGTATTGTTAAAATGTATTGAGCAAAGGAACGTCATTTGTGTTTTGTAGCTGCTGTCATTCTCAATCTGCGCATTTTTTGACCGACGTATAATCATGGAAAGTTTTTTTTTCTTACCTTCAACTTTCGCGTGTTGCCTTAGAAGAGGTCAGCCTAGATTCAAGTAATTGCAGTATGGCTTTTGTTTTACCATATAGGCCCACACATTCCCCACAAACATTCATTTCTTCACGCAGTGCGAAACAAGAGCTTTGTAATTGCTAAAGTGAATCAAAATCATGCCTGTATCTTGTACTGAAATCTCGGAAAACAAGCAGAACTGGATACATTATTTACTTGAGACAGACATTTAGAGAATTTGAGTACCAAGCCTTGAGATCAAATTGAATTTTGAATATTCCGCTGTTCGACCAAATATTCGAAGTTAATTTGCCAAAGCCTAGTTGTAAATTCCTTCATTAGAAATGCAGGTGCGGATATTATTTGTAGCTTAAGCAGACATGTCATCGCTGCACATTTGTAGCCAGTTAGGTGGAGTAATCTGCACCAGTGTTCCTGCAAGCACAAACCTTGTGACCGGTTGTCGCAGTCCTGTGGCGGCTATTCCTGGAACTCGGCTGGTGATTCTATCTCGTTGCATGTCTGCATCTCTGATGGGTCTTTCATACGCCGGGTCCCAGTAAGCCTGCCCCTCTCTTGTTTTACTGCCGTGGTGTGACAATTGTCACTTTACTACTTTATATGAAAAGCCTGGAATGGTTTGTGATGATCCCTTAGTGATGGTGGCCATTGGGGTTGACTCCAGGGAGGCTGAGTCATGCACTACTGGGAAAAAAACAAAAAAAGGCTCTTCTATTTCCTGATCTTATTGACCATGGTCAAGTATGAAAGAGAGACAGATAACTGTTTTGCCAGTTCGAGCCCAAGCCTACTAAGTCGCCTGTTTTGATAGACACCATCTGTCGGTGAGAACTGTGTCGCAGTGCATTGACTTTTGGGTGGTCTGCTCTTGCTTACATTCAGCGATGCTTTGCACAAGTTTGCGCTTAACCCTTTGACTGTTTCTGCCGTACGGGTACTGTGGCCGCATTCTGTCCTGCGAAGTTTTTGCCGTTTGGGTACTGTGCTGAGCGCGAAGTGTGTAAAAAAAATTGGGGTGAAGTTTTTTTCGGAATATTTGACAATAAAAAAGTTAGCAAAGATGACAGCTCGAGTGAAGGAGCCCTACTCTTTACCAATTGAGTCAAGTAAGATTGCTGTACTTTGCACAACAAACACCCTCATGTGCAACAGTAGAATTACTGTCATGTCAGTTCATGTCTGAGGTTCAAATCTCAGTTGAATTTCTCATCATTTACTGTTTTTTAACCCGAATTCCTCTTATTTCACTGTGATGCTCACTGCCCCTAGTGGACTTGGGTGGGCTAGGCTCGCGAAAAACCGACTGTCATTTCTCGCTGTAGATGTGTCCACCTGCTCTCATGTTTGTGACATTGCTGTATGTCCAGTTTGTAGCGAGTACTGCTCGTCCGGCGGAAATTTTTACTCTGCCAACCGATTGTTTTGGATACTGAAAAACCATACTTGCTCAGATTTCGTACACAAAATGTCACTTAGAGATTTAACACCTTGGTATACATCTCTGGGGGATTGGGAAAACTCATCCAATACTGGGAGAATGGAAGTAAGCTTGAGAGTGGCGGTTCTCTTGTAGAGTGAAGAGGTGTGGGTGAGTGCAGCCACAGCACCAGAAGCCGCCGTCAAGGCAGCAGTCAAGCTGGGGGTTGAGCGGGAGGATGTGCTACACCTCCGGCAAGGTAACCATTCTTTGTTCACTTCTTTAGGGCAGCAGTAGAAACTGGAGCTTGTTGTGGTAATCAGTGCCACTTAAGCAGTGTGAATGCACCACCTTCTTTAAGGTATGGTAGTTGTGGGACCCATCTGAAATCATCTGTAGTGCCAAATTCAAGGCAGGTCTTGCTGCCCCAGCAACAGCTTCACTAACTAGTAAATCTGAATATCACGAGCTGTCTAACTTTTGCACTCTGATTGGTTCATGCAAGCCTCTGCTGTGGCACTTATGCTATCATTCCACGTCATCATGTGGTCAGCCATCTTTTGTATGCTCTGTGTTGCAAGGAAAGAAGGTGCAGCAGGGAGAACAGGCAACATGTAGAAAGCTAGGAACGTAACTGAACACGCTTTTATCTGCAAGTGTTGTTCCAGCAGTAGTCGTTTGTGGATGCTGTTGCATGTCGCACATGGCTGGACACGTGTCCTACTACATCACAAAACTATAGCCATTGTCACTGAAAAAGCCATGCTCACCACAACTAAATGGCTGAGGGGAGGCGGTCTTTTGAATATCTGAAAATGGTTCATAAAGGGTTTAATAAGCACTTCTCTGTGATCTCTTCTCTCTATTATGCTGGTCTCATATTCCGTTTTACTGTCATCACCGATATGTTTCTCTTGCGTAACGTGCTATTTTGGGCACCTCAGTGGAACTGCAATAAAATATTGTCTTTGCAAGAACAAATCTAGATTGCACTGGAGTAATATGCATGGGTGGAATTGGGGCATGGTACGCTCACTCCTTATGAATAAAAATTAGGCTTGTGGATTTATTTCTAAATTTTGTATATTTATTTATTTATTTATTTATTTGTACCCTCAGGGCTTACAAGAAGCGTTATAGAGGGGAGGGGCTTTTGCACATCATTATATAAATGAAATACAAACAAGATGAAGAACATAATTGCATCGGCAAAATAGAGACAAATGAGTAATATGGCAACTGAACAAAATAGATAAACAAAAACAGATAGCTTACAGTATGCGAAAGAAAAGGAAGTAAGGAACAAAACCTAAAAAAAAAATAAGTTTTCATATAGGAATAAACTCACTTTCTGAAATATTTGTTAGTGCTTTGCGAAAATGATCGGTGTCGGTGATAGCAACTAAAGACGCAGGCAGGTGGTTCCAGTCGTGACAGGTCCTTGGCAGGAATGAATATGAGTAGGTGACTGTGCGCTGCGAAGGTACATGAACTTTGAAACGGTGATCCACACGTGGGGAGATATAGGACGCTGGTGTAATGAAACGTGACTTAAGTATCTGGTTATGATAGTAGATTTTGTGAAAAAGGGAAAGACGTGATAGTTTTCTACGGGAAGAAAGAAGGGGAAGGTTAAGCGCAATCTTCATATCAGTAACGCTAGCAGTACGATTATAATTGTTAAGTATAAAACGGACAGAACGATTTTGTACGCTTTCAAGGATTTTTATTAGAGTGGCATATCCTGGGTCCCATATTGAACATGCATATTCGAGGATAGGCCTGACATTTGTGATGTAGAGTTGTTTTTTTAGAGGTGCTGGGGCTAGAGAAAAGTTACGTTTGAGATAGCCAAGAACGCGGTTAGCTTTCAATGTAATGTATTCAATGTGTTGATTCCATGTGAGATTGTTAGTAATATGCACGCCAAGATATTTGTATGAATTAACCTGGTCAAGTGGAGTATTATTAAGTACGTAAGTGGAGCAAGTTGACTGATTTCGAGAGATTCTCATTGTTTTACATTTTGAAGTGTTTAGTTCCATTAGCCAGATCGCGCACCAGTTTACAATGTTATTCAGATCATGCTGGAGTGTTATTGTATCGTTACTGCTTTCGATCTTGTGGTATATGACACAATCGTCAGCAAATAAACAGATGGAACTTGAGATTTGATTAGGAAGGTCATTGATGTAAATTAAGAAAAGCAACGGTGCTAAAACAGATCCTTGAGGTACCCCTGAACCGACTGGTACCTCAGAAGAGTCACTGTCATTAGTGGTAACATACTGCGTGCGGTTAGAAAGAAACTCTCGAATCCAGTTTAAAACCAAAGGATCAATGTTTAGTCTGCCGAGTTTTAATAAGAGTAGGTGGTGGTTAATTCTGTCAAATGCTTTCGAAAAATCCAGAAATATACAGTCGGTAATAAAGCCAGTGTCCAGAAATGTATTAAGATCATTGCAGAATGTTAATAATTGAGTTTCGCAAGAAAAGGACTTTCGGAACCTATGCTGACTGCTATGAAAAAAATTATTTGATTCCAAGAAGTTAGCGAGATGTGAGAAAATGACGTGTTCAAAGATTTTACATGGAACTGATGTCAATGAAATAGGTCTATAGTTGGAGGGGTTATGTTTGTCACCGGACTTGTGAAGAGGAACCACCTTGCCTGTTTTCCAGTCCTTCGGTAAAGAGCTATTGTTAAGGGAGTTCGTGAAAATTATGCTTAGGATAATGGAACTATATTCTGCAGTGCCCTGCAAGAATTTGGACGTAATGCCATCAATGCCGCACGAAGAAGATCTTTTTAGATTGTTAATAATCGAGCGTATACCAGATGAATCAAATATGAACGGGTCCATTGGAAATAAATTAGGGGAATTGAATGGGGGAAAGCTGCTAGAGGATGCGGAGCTAAATGAATGGGTGAAAGCAAGGTTAAGTACAGAAGCACAATGACTGCTTGGTATTACATCACCTGATTCGTTAGTGAGGGTTATGGTTTGATTATCGTGGCTTTTCACGACATTCCAAAAGCGCTTTGGGTTTGTTTTAAGTAACGATGGGAGGGTGGTGTTAAAGAAATTAAATTTTGCTTCCTTCAAAGCTCTGGTGTATTCTTTTGCTGCAATGGCGTAAGCGGACCATTTGTCAGCAGTCGGCGATTTTTTCGCTGCTCGGAAACGCCTACCTTTGGTGTTTGATAAACGGTTAAGGTGTCTTGTGTACCATGGCGCGTTAGATGATTGATAGACTTTCCTTAGGGGAATGTATGCTTTTATTAGGTGTAACACTTTACTTTTAAAAGATGCCCATAGGTCATGGACTGATGCATTAGGATTTAATAAGATGCTGTCGAGAAAAGAAGAAAGATCGGCATTGATAGCGGCAAAGTCAGCTCTATTATAATCTCTGATAAGTTTCAGGCGCTTGTTCCTTTTAGAGACTGGTACGGAAACAGAAAAATGCAACACGTCATGATCACTGAGTCCGGGCAAGTGGATCACTGGGGATGTAATATCAGGTGATGACGTTAGTATCAAATCAAGTAAAGAAGATGTGGTAGAAGAAACACGTGTAGGATGATGAACCAGTTGAGATAGATTGAAATCTAAGCAAGTGTTAAGAAAGCTAGTAGTTTCAGCGGAAGCCGGCTTTGCAAGCGGACAAAAATGAGTCCATTGAATTGAAGGGAAGTTGAAATCGCCCAGAAGGAAAACTGGTGTACCGGGTAATCGTACCAGTACTTGGTTTAAGCTGTCATGAAGATCTTCGCAAAAACAGTTGTTTGAGTCAGGCGGGCGGTAACAAATTCCAAAAACGATCTTTCTAAAACTAATGGTTAAGCAGCACCACACCATTTCTAAATTGGTTGATATATTCAAAAGAGCACAGTCAATGCAATCATTCACAGCAATGAGGACACCACCACCTATTCTCTCATTTCGGTCACAACGATATACATTGAATTGTTTCTGGCACTGAAAGAGTTCACTGTTTGCAATTTTATTAGATAACCAAGTTTCAGTTAATAAGATTATATCAGCATCTGTGTCATTGATTAAAGCGCTCAGACTGTCTCTTTTCGGAACGAGACCGCGAATGTTGGTGAACAGAATAGATAGTTCTGACGGTAGGCCGCCACCCCTCGCGTGATCCTAGTTCGCGGAAGAGTAGATGCGGCCTGATCTGGTCGCCCTCGAGGAAGCAGCACCGGCATTTGGTGAGACAGTTGGGGGTTGCAAGAAAGTTTGGTAAACAGAATTCTCGGAAGCATTGAACATGTAGCACTTATTATTTGCATACAGCCTTTTGTACCGCAGTTTGAAAGTTGTGTTTAAGCTAAGGCCGAATTCCACCAACTTTTTACGAGCGTAGCGAGTTGATGCAGAAAAATCTTCGGTCATGCTTGTGCCACTATCCTTCAGTTCGGATCGTTTAGATAAGAGAAGTTCTTTTGACTTGTAGCTGGAAAATTTGGCAATGAGGGGTCGATCTTTGCCCGGTACATATTTACCTATTCTGTGCGCACGAACTATGTCTTCAGACGTTAAGCTAATGCCCAGTTTGTCACAAGCCATAGCGATAACTTTTTCTTCGGACTGACGAGAATTCTCAGTTTCTGCGTCCGATATACCGTAAAATAACAGGTTGTCCCTTCGGGACCTGTCTTTGGCTTCGTCAAGACGGGCACGCAACTCAGCTGCTTCTTGTTCTACGTGACTTAGCGACTCGCGTGCGTTGGCTAGTTCTTGCTGTAAATTCTGAAGAGTGCCAATATTATTTTCTGCAATCTGCAACCGCACGTTGATGTCGGTGACAGCGGCAGAAACTGTCTCGTGGGAAACCTTAAGTTCCGCTATTGTCTGTGACATATTGGATTGGTTAGCCTCAATTCGGATACAACGTTCATTTGTATCTTTGACCATCTGAAGCAATTCCGCCATGGCTTTATCAGGCCCTGGATTTTCTTCAATATCACCGCAAAGCAATAGCAGCAAAGAAGAAAAAGGTACAAGCAGCGCTTCTGGGCACGGAAGCACAATCAAAAACAGATCGTCTGACTTGTAACATTTGCTAGGCAAAAGAAGGGGATGACCAACCTGCATGACAAAAACGATGAACCGTGAGTCCTTCATCCTGTTTGAGCTTGCGTGCCCACTGGCGTGGTAACAAGCGGTACAAGCTTTTAAACCATCCGCTATCACACGTGTCGATGTCACTGACGCTGGGCAGCGCTGCTCGATGTCGAAGTAGGGAATGACGCTGTTGGGGCAGCCGGGCGCTTCGCTCTCTGACGCACGTGAAAATGCAGTGTCGATGCAGTTAAAAACTGGGCTCTTTGAAGTAAAACAGCAGCAGAGCATTGCCACTGAAGAAGGCGTTCCAAGATCCGGGTAACCGCTTGATAGGAAGCCGAGCATCTGCATGACAAAAACGATGAACCGTGAGTCCTTCATCCTCATAGTCTTCATCATAGTCTGCAAATGGTATCTGGGGCTCAGTTTGCATCGCACTTGTTCTATTTAAATATTTGAATCTCGTAAATATCGAGTTGAAATTGCTTGTTTAACTGAATTAGTGGCCAGTCATCATGGCATCTTCAGACGAGAGTACCTTAACTAGTAGCATCAGTAAACTTGCTGTTCCACTCACAGAATCAACAGCTAGCATGTACTGTCTTTGCCAAAAGTAACCAGGCTGCATGCTTCGCTTCTCAACAAAGACAACATTGACTCCCAGAGGATCGCAACTTGATAAGTAGTGAGGACAGGAGCTCGCCTTTGGTTTGCACTCATTTACAGCTACAAAAGCGGTACCAATTCTTTACTACCCGTCTGACCAGCGGAACACGCAGCCTGGTTACTTTTGGCAAAGACTGTACATAGCATAATTGCCCACACTTAAACCTTGCATAAAGTGAATACTCTGAGAAGCAACAAGATTTTCTGCGGCGGGGCTGCTGCATGATGTGGGTCAGTAAACCAAATGCATCATCGCCACGCGGTGCATCGTTGTGTGGCGTGCCTCTATCGAGAGTAGAAGAGAACACCCTTACTTGTGAGTGGGGGCTGTGCTACTAGGGTATAAGATGAGTGTGTCAGGTCGGAAAAACAAACAACTGACCAAGGTCTGACGAGGAGGAAGGAATCAACTAAGACTGCAGTATGCTGTAACAATTCATTACAAGGCTGGTCCGCGGTCTTTGGAAATAGCGAGGGGTTATCTGGTGGGCGGCCGGTAACACTATGCTATGTCAGCTGAGCCGGGCTTGGGAAGGCCACTTGAACTCAGCCGTGAACATCAGAGCAGGCTGATCTGGTGGACAGTCAGTACCATGATGCTGACTCCGACAGACCACGGTAAGCGTAAGGAAGGGGAGGTTAGGGTCCACTGCTTTCGTGTAGCTCCAGGATTACGGCCTCCCTTCGGTCCCCATTGCTGTTTTTATAGCCCTCCTATTGCACACTTATGGCATTAGTTCTACCACAAGCAGGATTCTCCCCAGACCAGTGGAAGGTGGAAGTGGGAGGCAGTGGCTGTGTGATAATTATAATAATAATAATAATAATATGTAGGATGGAGGTTTATTGAGGTACTGGGGCGTGATCTAGAAGCACGTCAGGAACAGTCCGTGTACGAGCAGGTCAGGTCCAAAGCATACACCGATAGCAATGTCACTGGCGACAGCGCACGGAAGCTTCTTCTTCATCTTTGCATGTACATTTTCGTCTTTACAAGGACCCCCGGGGAGAAGAGGAGCCACCCTGGCGACTTACGGCATAAGCAAAATGACAGGGTCGTAATATTTTTCAAGGCACTGGATGTGGGCAGTTTCGCGGCCGCGTCAACGGAGATCAGGTGAGGACGTCAGGGGCTCCACATTGTAATTGACAGGAGAGATGCGCTCCAGGACACGATAGCGGCGGTGATACTTGGAAATAAATTTTGAAGCTAGTCCAGGGGTACCTGATGGAATCCAGAGCCACACAAGACTGCCAGAAGAGAATTGCAGTGTCGTCTGATGGTTGTCGTGGCGGGATTTCTGGTGGGACTTGGTTTCAGTTGTGAGAGACCGGGCAATTCGGTGGCACTCCTCTGCGTGTCGGGCAGCTTCAGAAGCAGCGGTATACTCAGATGCGTCGGGTTGGTATGAAAGAATGGTATCTAGTGTCGCAGAAGGGTGATGGCCATAAAGAAGATAGAACGGAGAGAAGCCGGTAGTTGACTGCGTAGCAGTATTGTATGCGTTTGTCACATATGGAAGCAGGAGATCCCAGTGAGAGTGGTTGGAGGAGACATACTTAAAAAGCATGTCACCAAGGGTACTGTTAAAGTGTTCGGTGAGTCCGTTAGTCTGCGGATGATAGGCGGTAGAGGTTCGGTGAAGTGTGTGACACTTGTTCACTAGAGCTTTAACGTCAAATAAAAATATGCATCCTCTGTCACTGAATAGTTCACGAGGTGCGCCGTAGCGAAGGACGAATCACTGCAAAATGAATGAGGCTACGTCTGACGCTGTGGAAGATGGAAGGGCAGCGGTTTCTGTATATCTCATCAGGTGGTCAATCGCGACGATGGCCTAACGGTTTCCAGCGGCAGTGTGCAGGAGCGGGCCGTATAAATCAATACCGACTCTATATAAGGGAAGTGATAGGCAAGGTAACGGCTGCAACTTGCCAGCAGAAAGGTGAGTAGGGGACTTGCGACGTTGACAGACGAGGCATGAGCAAACGTATTTGAGGACAAAGTTGTACATGCCCCTCCAGTAGTATCATAAGCGTAGCCGATGGTATGCAGGCACATAAACCTGCACCGCCTTCAGTTTCTGCCTATTGTTAAGCTTAATTATGATAACTGCTGTAATGCTATAGAATTGCTCTAAGCTGCCTGCTTTATCCTTATTGACTGGGAGTCCCACACCTAGTCCTCATCTATCTGCTAAGCCACGATACCACAGTATGTGCCTATCCTTCAGCGTTACGTGGGTTTTGCCTGTCTTCCTAATTAGACTCACTGAATCATATGACATCCCATTTAATACCTGCTGCTATACTAGCCTTACTGGATAACACTCTCGCATTGAACGTTACCAGGTTCAATTCTCAGTGGTGGCCTCCTCTACACCGTCAGTTCTCAAACTGGGTTCTGCAGGCTGCTTCAGTGGTCTCCGTGAGCCCCTACTGGATAATCGCATCTCTCTGTGTGTCTTTCGGCCACCCCTGACTGTATTTGTTGAAAAGTTGTCTGATTTTCAGTACTGAGAGTATGTGCTTTAATTATGTGTGCAGTTTATCTAAAAGATTAAAACATCAGTCAGTAGCCTGGTTTCTTATGTATTGGCACTATGGTCTTTGTAGCACTGTTGATTCTGTTTTTTGTTTTTTTCAGATGAGGATGTCCTAGATACATGGTTCTCCTCAGCCCTCATCCCGTTCTCTGCTTTTGGCTGGCCACGAAAGGTAGCAGTTTTATTTTGGTGTACAGATCACATCAGCCTTATAGGCTGTTCTCAAGTTCTAAATAAAGAAAAGACAGTGGATGTTTAGTGCAGGGGCAGTCATTTAGGTTGTATAGTGATGTATATTTATTTATTTATGTAGTCTGCAGGCCTTACAATGGGCCCAAGCAAGAGGGGCATAAATACAGTCTCGAACAGATTACGAATGCAGACCATGCTTTGGTGTTCCAGCTCTTTTTCATGTTTTGTAATAGAAACAAAAAAGATTGCTGCTTATATGCTCCAGTGCACAGGTAGTATTTACCTGCATTAGTATTGGACACTCGTTAATGTTTACTAGGTAGTGTGGGAGAAGAGGTTAGCTACTGATGCATGGTTCGTGTTCTGTCCACAGCAGTATGTGAAATAAGAAAAGTAGTGGGCAGGGTACAGAAAATAAACATGAGTAGAACATTTAGCAAACGGTAAGAACAATAACACTCAATAATATAGTCGGTGGTTTAATGCGGTTTAGTAACCAGGAGGACGTTTAATCCTGTTAAAATTATTGTACAGGATTATTCTTAGCATT
Organism: Amblyomma maculatum; assembly: GCF_055883805.1. Lineage (NCBI taxonomy): Eukaryota > Metazoa > Arthropoda > Arachnida > Ixodida > Ixodidae > Amblyomma > Amblyomma maculatum. The sequence continues at coordinate 101,183,730 of NC_139350.1, read as the reverse complement.
AGTTCAAGCATTTATTCTTGTGCTGTATGGCATTAGTCTTTCAGCATGACAGTGACAGGTTTAGTTGCATTGTAATAGACTGCTTAAATTAAAGAAGACCATGGAGAATTTCTTAATTTTGAAGCAAGAAATATAGTTTTATTCTAAACATTACTTCTATTTCTGCCATCTTTAGTGTCTGGTCGTTATGTTCAGTCTTGATATTGATTGGAAAGTTGGTTGGACAACTGACCAAGGTGTTTGGTGAATTATGGTGGGAAGGAACAGATCTTACCTCGTATTGGTCAAAGCGATGAAATGATTTGTGTCATATTTTGTTGTGTGAGTGTTGCTTTCTTTTTCCTTTTTTTTTTTTTTTCAATTCACTTTACAGTTAAGTTTAGTTATAGAGTTTAACGTCCTAAAACAACTCACGCTGTGAAGGATGCTGTACTGAACAGCTACAGAAATTTCGATCACCTGGCGTTCTTTAACCACACTGACAATGCGCACATGTGCGTGCCTTGTTTGTCTCCTCCATCAAAAAACTGAGGTCATCTGGCAAGGCCAATTCATCTTGCAGAACAGGGCAACTTATACAGCAAAACCATGATAATTCGAACTTGCCTAATTAGAAATCCCGGTTAGTTCAAAGAGTTCCTGCGGTCCCGTAGTTTCTAATGTAAATTTAACCGTACAATTCGAAGCGGCGGCCTGCACCAGCCCGGATGATTCGAAGGTCTTCGGGGCTTTGCTGAAGTACTCGATCCCAATTTCACAGCAAGCCAATTAAGTGACTGCATCTTGGAGCAGCAAATTGATGCCGCAAAGTGATGCTTAGGCTTGAGATGCCGTAGTGCCTCAGCCCTGCCGGGGTGGCACAGTGGTTACGGCGCTCGACTACTGTTTCCAAAGATGCGGGATCGAATCCCGGCCTCGGCGGCTGCTTTTCAATGGAGGCGAAAAGAAAGGCGCCCGTGTGCTGTGCGATGTCAGTGCACGTTAAAGAACCCCAGGTGGTCGAAATTTCCGGAGTCCTGCACTACGGCGTCTCTCATAGCCCGAGTTGCTTTGGGACGTTAAACCCTAAAAACCAACCAACCAACCAAGCCGTAGTGCCTCAACCCGAGAGCTCTCAGCACAGAAAACCACTCTAGGATGTGGCTTGCTGACTGCCAAAGCGTGCCCCTGCAGAGGTGAAGACATGCTTCGCTGCATTGCAGTCATGGATACTCTTGGCGTTTCGTTAAGGCATGGCCGGGCTGGAAGCAGCGTTGCGCGCACTCATTGCCCCTCTCCAGCTCGACCGTGGCCAAAGCATTGGCACACAGTGGAGGCGTTGGCGTCAAATCGTCTCCCATTCATAGCAGCGGCAGTGCATGTTCTGCGATTCGACCACTGTTGCTGCGTAACCTTGACGAGGCAATAGCATGCAACATCGACCTATGCTGTTTATTTTAATGGTGTGCCATGGCTTAAGGGCTAAACAGGTATCTCGATTACCGTATTTACTTGCTTAATGACCCCTACCCCCTCCCCTCCACAGTCACTTATGCTGCTGAGAATTAAAAAAATAATAATAAATAAAAATACGCTGAAAGCATGTTCCTTCCTTGCGCGCCGCCACCTTCACCATGGTCAGCAGAGAATTTCTTGACAGTGCGCCAAGATGCTGCGCAGCGATAACATCATGGTGCGTTCATCTTCTGATGTTAGCTCCTGCATTGGGTAGGGGGGGGCAATTTGGTAGATTGCCAGTGCCCTTGACAGGAGTGCCAATTGTGGCTCGCTCGGCCCATCCAGTTGCGCAAGCATGGTTTTGAGAAAGTTTGCTTTATCGTGCTGCGATTAGGTTCACTGCCACACAAAACCATTGGAACGAGTGACAGCAGCTAATCGTGGCTGACGGCGTTCTTTCATTGGTGACTGTTGGATGGAAAGATAAGGGGGAGGGGGGGTTACACCCAGCTTGTTCTCACAATAAATTTTTTGCCTGGGCCAGATTTCTTATGGTGTTCGATTAATGTTAAGGTTGAGTTAATTCGAACAATTTTCCAAGTCCCAACGACTTCGAATTAACAAGGTTTCACATTATATGGTTAAAAATGCCACTCTCCCAGTGTACCACTGCCTATTTTCATACACAGTAATTATGTCTGAGGAAAGAGAAAAATTTAGGGCGATCAGTTCGATTGATGTGGAAAAAATGGGAGAGCGCACCCCGGGGCTGCTGGACGGCCCATAGTTGAATGTCCTTGTCTTTGCTTTGAAATACTTGAGATATATATATATGTATATATAATCGAGTTCCTTATAATCAAATCTTTTGTCTCTGCTACCTCTCCTGTACTAGAGGGAAAGGAAGATTTCTCTCTCTGTTATGCCACCTGGCAACTGAGGCAGATGGCTCTTTGGTGTACCAACTGTGGTAGATGTGGGGATGGGTCTCTGAGCAAAGCATTTAAAGCCTGCCATGTGGCAAAGGACTCAGACACATGGCATGCAGTTTTCACCTTCGTGGTATTCTTAACACTTTCTCATTAAGAAATCAAGTTATTAGTGATTATTAGTGTAAGCGAAAACCCAGCAGCCGCCATCTGTCAGTGCTGCAAGGAAGAGAGGAGAAAACTGAGGCAAGGAGATGGAGGGGTCTGTGGCATTGCGGAGGAGGAAGGAGAGAAGGGTTCGTGACACATACAAGAGGGAGCGGGGAGATTGCAGGTTCGGCATGCCAGGGGAGAAGGTTTCACACCTATGTGCGAAGCAAAAAAGCTGCGATGCAAACCTCAAGTTGTGTTCCATTCAGCAAACACTAGAGAGTGGGAACTAAGCAGCTTGAACACAGTTTGCGAGCAAAAAAAAAAAAAAGAATTAGTATCCAGGTTTGGCACAGAACTGAAAAAGTGCTGTGGTTGATGAAGCCAATAAAGAAGGAAGACGGAAGCAGCAATACTAGCCAAGGGAATTATCTGCTCGGCTGATATATTTTACCTGCTGATGTATTTTGGTCACTTTCTTGGATGAAAGGACCCTGAGTGTGGTGTCATGTGGTTGTGTTTGTGCGTGCACGTGCTTGTGTGTGTGTGTGTGTGTGTGTGTGTGTGTGTGTGTGTGTGTGTGTGTGTGTGTGTGTGTGTGTGTGTGTGTGTGTGTGTGTGTGTGTGTGTGTGTGTGTGTGTGTGTGTGTGTGTGTGTGTGTGTGTGTGTGTGTGTGTACACACACACACAAAGAAACTGTTTTTTGCAGGTGGTTCCTACTTATTTATGGTGAAACTTATGGGACAGAAAATGCGAGAATTTTGTTTTGAAATTGGAAAGTTATAAGGGCAACCTGTAGACCATTCTGCAGTGAAAATCTGACATTGTAAGTGTTTCCCATCACTTCAGCATATCTCAGTATCTCAGTAGTCAGTATTCAGCATATTCAGTCAGCAAAATATTCTCAGTAAATATCTTCTCCAACATTTCATACACACAACATCAGCCTGTTCGGATTTATTCAGAACATTTACTAAACTGTGGACTGCTGACTTTAACTGAGTGATGGGGATGGTGGATTTCTTTTCTTGTTACCTAAATGCTTTTACCCTAGCTTTGGAAGCAGGTATGTTTTTCCGCCTGTTTTCATATCACAATGATGAGGGGTAATATTTCAAACTGCACGCTAAGAGTCATGAGTTCTGAAAGCGCTAGCAGTCTGTCAACTCACGGATGCTCTTGCCCACTTGCAGTGCGTGCACCGTTTCTACCCTCTGTCCTTGATGGAAACTGGGCAGGACATTCTGTTTTTCTGGGTGGCACGCATGGTAATGCTTGGCAAGGAACTCACCGGACAGCTGCCGTTCACCAAGGTGGGTATGTTTGCAGGGTTTCTTTCCCCATTGCTGCATACTGTAGAGAACCCCTGTTGCACAACTTTCGGGGGATGTCATGATGCCACTTTATAATCCATGCATTTTGTGATCCGGGTAGAAGTTCCTCACTTTTCATTTCTGTGGGAGTTCTTAGTGTGGTGATGCCACTGCACAAGGAGGCGTTTCAGCATTTGCTAGGCACACTTGCGGTCCCGCCGTCACTGCAAATGTTTTGAAATCAATACTTTAGGCAACATGCCACAAAAACGGCTGCTTCAAATGTTTGAAGACGCCTTGCGACTCATGGCACAAGCATGCCGACAATGTACCACTCTGTTCAAGCCCCACATAGATAAAGGAAAAAAAAACCTTGTCATGATATTGCCTGCACTACAAAGGTGTGGCAGGACCACTGGCAAAACGAAGCAAGATGGCTCGCGAATTCAACTGAAGAGCAGCAACCTGACTGAGCAACAATGCTAGGGGAACCATTTCTTCCACTTTCTGCCATGCTGCCTGAAGACAAAGAATCAGTTATGGAGTGCCGCCTGAACTCAGCATTCATGGTGACAGATAGCCCGCTTATCCCTCATGTGTCGACTTCATTGGACCGCGAGCCAAAGGTAGTCTTCAACCATCCAACCACTCTGTGAACCACAAAGACACGAAAACGAAACCAGGCCTATAGGCACCCCAATGCGTGCGTGTGGTTGCGCGAGCTGTGTTCGAGCCTGAAGCTTCTCTGGTGCATTTTTTTCTTGACATCTGGGTCCGTAAAACACGTAACTTTTAGGTGCTGGTGAATTTTGAGAACGACCTAAGCATTCGCCTTGAAACAGCTGCAGTTACGCACGGGGGCTGCAACTTTGCCCCTTTATGCCCTCTTCCACCAGTAAGGTCGCTCCCGTGCATGTGCATATGATAATCTAAAGCTAGTTGGTTGGTATCAGTTAGGCTCACAGCTAGTTGTCGACTGCATCGTGACAAGGCATTGTTTTTCGACCTGCGAGTGCAGTGTGCCTGTGCGGCGATGGCTCTTGATGGTTATTACCCGCGCAGGCAATCGTTTCTTTGTTCAAAATGACAAGTGCAAGATACTGCTGTTTGGAATTGTCGCGGGGTTTCGCTGTCTGTTTAGATCAGCTAGAAGTTCACAATTTCTGAATGTTCAAGAGGTTCGCGAACTGCACTTCCATAATTCGAACTACTCGCAGGTAGTTATAATAGTTAGTGTGGTGCGAATCAAATTACATCGGATGGCAAATACTATTGAAAAACTGTTCAGGATATTCACACATCCCTAACTATTGCTGACATTCGCAAACACTGTACTATCATATAAAGAAAAAAAAAGGGGGGTGCAGCTGCTAATTCACAATTCTGTGAAAATTGTTATACCTCATCCCACAAGTGGTTTTCAGAACTTTGGACCTACAGTAATCCGAGTCAGTTAGATTGGCACAGTGCTGCGTAAGTTTATTCCTGCACACTCGTCATTCTGTGACTCCATCAATGGGAAAGAAAAAGAAGCAGTTGATATTAGCTGACTGGATGGACACCACGTTTTTTTGTGAATGGCAGCGCAGTACTTCGGATCAGGCCTCCGCAGTGCTGCGTCCATGTGGACTTTCTTCACCACTGAATGAAGTGCTCGTTGTACTTTGCGAGGGAAATGGCAGAACTATCTTTCCAGTTACTGCAATATTTGTTTGAGAAGTAGCTCAACACTGGTCATGTATTGGAGAGACTGTGCTCTTGTAGCCTTGATTGGACTAGAGGGCAGTTGGTTTCACACTTCTGCAAACAACTTGCAAGATGGAGTATAGGTATGATGCATAGCATGCAGTACTGTGCATTGTGGGGCTATCTTTCAACAAATTTTGTAATTTTGTGCACCACTCAACAATTGCCTGTTAAGTGTATACAGCATAGGAGCATTGCAGAAAGTAGAGCTGTGTCTGTAGGTGCATACCTCTTCTTCTTCTTCTTCTTTTTTTTTTTTTTTAAGCCGGAATTGTTTTTTGGTGCCATGGCAAAGTCATGTAGTGTAAAGAAGCAACCCTGCTTGAGTGAACTGCAAGTGACTGTTGTAACGGTCTACACCTGGGATGTTTCAAGACCCATCTTCTGCTGTTGTATTTTTTTTATTTTTTTTTTTTATTGTTCCTGTGATAGTCTGTTTGCTTCTGTGTGTGTATATATGTATATCTCTCATTTCTGCTATTAAACACTCAGTTATGTCGGCACACGTTAATTTGCCCGGTTTTCCTGAATTGTCTCTCACCTTTGTTGAGTTCATTGAGCTGTTTATTGAGGAGCATCAGAACGTTTCAAAGTGCGGACACTGCAGGCTTGCCCTGAAGAAGTGATTTCGCATATCTTGCTTGCCGGACTGCTCCCTGAAGTGACGCAACTTTGCGCATTTTCGGTGCATACAGGTGCTGCTGCACGGCATGATCCGGGACTCGGAAGGGCGAAAGATGTCCAAATCCTTGGGCAATGTCCTCGACCCTCTGGACATTATAGACGGAAAGTCCCTGCAGGTCAGGTCTCATCCTCTTAATTTCAGTGTTTGCTAACCAGTTGCATGGAGTGTGCCAGGAAGTTATAAAAAGGAAAATTTAAGAAGGGTTCCCCAGCTCATGCCCCTAATTACAGTAGGATTAGACCAGTGAAAATGAAAACCTGTGAACAAAGAAAGGAAAGTAGGAAAAGACTGGGGGGTCTCTTAAGCTCCACCTTAAGGGTGTGACGCAACAGCTTCAATGACTCCCACTCACTGGCTCCCCTTGTGGATCCTCGTTCGCATACATGCACTGTAATATTTCCTTGCTCAGTAATCTTTTAATCTGTACCTCTATTGTGCCACACATGGTCATCAGCTTACTGTCATAAAATACTTCATTATATGATAGACCATTCAATATAGATATAATGCAACGCTTTAATCAGCCTGTACAAACGTGCCTGCATGGGCTAGGGACAGCTTGTATAACCTGGGGCCCAAGGGACCTGGACAGCTGCCTTCTAATCTCACCCTCCTATATCTCAAGGTGAAGCCAGGGTTGGAAGCGCTGGCCAATTCAGCCATGTCATGTGGCTTCGTGACGTTACACAACCCAACGACCAGTCAGTGCGGGGCTTTGTGATCTTCCACATGCCACTTTAACACGCAAGCCATTTGTTGGCTTTGGGTTGCAACTTGCACAGGTGGAAAGGGATGTTTGGATGGGGTGTAGAAGGAGAAGCAGGAGCCAAGTTAGAGGCAAAGAGTGTCAAATACGGAAGTAACAACTTTGTGTGTGACAAAGAAGGCTAGCTATGTTGGCTGTAGGGAGTAGTGTGACGGCCAGGGATGAAGGGCTGCTCAGAGTAGCGATGGCGACGACAGGTGACACTACAGGACGCACCTGTGTTGGCGGCGGCGTGTTTCGCACCGGTGTGGGCAGGGTTCTATATTTTCACCTAGCTGCTTTGCTTTCGGTCAGCTAAATCATATTCGTGTATTCTGCATGTACAGTTACGTTTTAATGCTATAACGTTTGTTCACCGAAACAGCGGACGGCGTCATCCGCCACTGTTAGCGTTGTGAGTGAAAATTCAAGAGCATAGCTGACACTAGCTGTCGATATGGTCGCACACTGACTGAGCGTAGGCTGTAGGGTTGCCTTACATTAAGCTTGGCAGGCACCTCTGGCCGCTCCTTCTATGTGTGAGGTTATATCTGAATCAGCCTGCCTGGACGCTTGCATTCACATTCCCCCTAGGCCAAGTTGGCACCTTCATACGGCTTGGTTAAAGCAGGGTTTTATATTTCGGTGGGCAGTCTATGATATCACGTCATACCCTTAAAGGCGGAGCTGAAATATCCCCCATCATTTTTTGTTTCGACTTCAGAAGTTTGGATGGTCCTCGAATGTTACTTGCGGTTTAGTTTCCACTGTCAGCAAGGTAGCACCACATCTTGCGTGGTTTCAAAATAGATTGAAGTGTAGAGTATAACAAATAAAGAAGGTCTCCACAGGTGTAGAATCAAGAGAACAAACAGTAAACGTTAATTTCAAGCAACAGCATGGAAAAGTAGGCCGCCCTATTTAACCCTTCTGAGCTTTGGGGCTTTTGGCGCTCCCTTTGCAGTGCTTTGTCTTTCAACGTTCAGTGACTGTGAAAAATGCAGCTTCGTGATCACAGAACTGGATAATTTTTGCTGTGAGCTCTTTACAATGCGCCTGACAACTAACTTGCTCCAGGTGTACAGTGCTCAAAAACTGCATAAGATCATAAATGCTGAAAGCGTAAAGTTGAGTAGAAGGCTTCCTCTAGCACTGAGACAAGTTGGCGAGCTTACTACCTGGGTATAAAAGGCCTCCTTTGTCGAAATGCTGAGTGAAGGCACTATTGATATCTTGGTCAGCCACCTCTTTGCTGATAGTCAAGGTCGAGGCACATTGCTCACAAGCATATTTGCTTCTGAATTTTCTGGTAACGTATACGGCCATGTAGTGTATAAGCCGACTGTCACTCAATTCAACTACATAGCTGTTGTGGTCGCTGCTAAGACAAGATTTAATGAAGTTGCAGCGCCATCAACATTGCCAACCTCTAGCATGTCCTTGATAATTTCACACATGCCAACAGTGTAGTCACGCTAGGGCCCTGGTGGCTCAAGTAATGCATTAACGAGTTCTCCTTAGCAGTTCCCGGACCTAGGGGGGGCGGGCTTGGTTATAAAAGCTCGAGCAATTTACTTTTACCAGGAACTGACCAGGGCTAGGACATCCCTCTTGATATTTTGAGCCCATAATTTTCAACGCGCTGCTTCGATCGGTGCTCGAAAAAGGGATGCCTTCAATTTACAGGATCTGCATCCACTTTTGTACCCCGGTGCAATGCTCATTCGTGCTTCTGACCCCATGACAAGCTCTTTCCGAATAATACTACAGTGGAACCTTGATTATACGACTTTCAGGGGACCACGCAGTACCGTCGTATAACCCGGGCGTCGTATAATCGAAAATCAAAGAATACCGGCAGTGGTGCGCGGCCTTGTGACGAATGAGTGCTTTGAAAGGAAAGCCTGTGGCAACCAACACTAATTAAATTAACAAAGAAAAATCAGGCATTTGTTTAAAACAAAAAATTTTTATTGCCGTTTTAAAAAGTCTGTAATTTTCTTCTACGCCGTTGCTCAGCTTCGACGCATTAGTTTTCTTTCAAGCGCTGCGACGCCTGCCAGCAGATCGCCAATATCGTCGCACATGCAAGCGAAGTGCCGTCAACAGGAATCCCAGAGCTGCGTGCCTGCCACAACCATTCCACAACAGTTGCCTCCGTGACGGCAAACTTTCCTTCCTTCACGGCTTTCCTTTTGATGCCAAATTTACTTGCATTTAGTAAAGTGCTTTCTTTTTTGTAGTTTTCAACGACGACTCCGCAATGTTGAAGTCGCGATCGATGCTGCCCTTTGTTGCACCTGTCCTTTTCGGTTTCTTCGATAATTCGGAGCTTATCTCCGAGGGTTAGTGGTTTTCGACTTTGCGGCATGGTGAACCACATCATTCAATCACAGCTAAAAATTCCGTAACTAAACTATTTTGTTTCGAAAGACGCAAATCACATTCGGGTAATCGGCATGAGTGGGTTACCAGCAGCGCCGAGCAGAATGATCCAGCCTCCAGGGTGGTTGAGCAGTAACAGTTTTGTATCTCAGAAATAAAGTTTGGCAGGCCTAAAATTTACTTCCCTCTTCCTTCTTAATAAATGTTGCATTATGTTATGCATTATGGACCTGCAAAGTGTCCTTTACTTTCAGTGTCCGAAACTGATAGCTTTTTTATATATATATATATATATATATATATATATATATATATATATATATATATATATATATACTAACATAAATGCTGCTAGAGGGCTGGTTGCTGGTATCCAACGACAAACAAACAAAATAAAATGGCCGTTGAGGCTGCGGTTGCCGTCTGGAACGGTTCGGGTGCATATCTTGATAGGTGGAATAGCGCACACGTGTTATCGACTGGCTGCAGTGCACCTGTGCACCTGCAGAAGGCCTTTTTTTTTTTGACAGACAGTACCAACCAGCTGTCGTACGAAGTGAGGTCCGTCTAAAATTATGTCGTATAATCAAGGTTTTTGCTGCATTATCTCTATGGGGATTTTACCGGGGCAGCGCAAATATTTCATAAAATGTGGGTTGTTGCATGATCGGGGGGCGTATAATCGAGATTCCACTGTATATCTCTCTATTAAGTAAAAATGCCAGCGAGAAAAGAGACATGGAGGGAAACACAACCCACATGAATGCGACAGCAAGTGAAAGCAGCTGCGCCTGGCCTGACTGCATGTCATGCCGTGGCACACCAGCTGCATTGCAGCGCCTCTAGCGGCTCTTCGAATTTTCATCGTGGTTCGCGTTCATCTGACCAAGGCGCGCATATCCTCGCCCGTCACTTCCCCCTACAGCCACTATAGCATAGCCTATCGTGCAATCATGACACCCCACAGTACTGCTCTGACACTCAGCTGCTTGCACTGCTGCACCATTTTTCTAGTTGACATTGAAGCTGAGACATGTGACAGCAGCACTGCCACACCAACGTGGCCACAGTATAGCAGCCTGTAGCACTTTCGTTGTAGCCTTCCTCTTATTTTTGTTGGATGCTTTGTAATACATGTGTACTGTAAATATTCATAGATCATCAATGTATCCGTGCCAGCTCGCTCAGGCACAAGTAACAGTTAAGATCTTTCGCAGTTTCATCAATTTCTTTGCAAACACTGTCAGGGATGTCAGAGAATTGCTAAAAAATTTTAAGTAAGTAAAAGTGTAAGTGGAGAATGTTCAGCCTCCTCCGTTTAGAAGGGCTGCTTCTTCGGAGACTGGGGGGTTCCAGGCAAGGAATCACATTTGGCAGTGTCAGTTGCTGCCTCTGAGGAGCCAAAATGGCACGAAGTGTTGCCTTGCGGTTCGTGTGTGCCATGCAAATCATGGGGGTGCTTCTTGCAGGACATGGAGAGGACGACCAACGAGCTGTACCAACTGGGCTACATTGGCAAGGACGAGCTGCAGGTGGCGCTGCAGAGTCAGCGGCGCACATTCCCCGAGGGCGTGACCAAGTGTGGCAGTGATGCACTGCGCCTGGCCCTGCTGTCGTACGACGTCAAAGGTGCAGTCAAGCAGTGCCATCAGAATCCACAATTCATCCACTTTTCATAAAAAACAGTTTGAGGCTTTTATTTTTTATTTTGTCATTGCTAGCTACCCAAATATATTCTAGTAATAACTATGTGCTTTACGACTCTTGTTTGTTGTGTTTGAGCTAAATATAGGGAGCTGTGCACACTGCCAAGCCGTCTGTGCAGCTTTTGTACTGCCCCTCAGCACCTGTGTACTCAATGCCATTAAAAACAAAACAAAACAAAAAAAAAAAAAAAGAAGTTGTTTTAAAAATGATACACGAAGAGCTGCAGGTATAGTGGCCCAATGCAGCGAGGTGCCCAGGATAAAACTATGGTGTCGGAAAGGTGGAGATTAAGCTTTAAAACTGGCTTGCATAGTGTGCTGTTCTTGGTCATGCATTGAAGCATTGCGGTGTCAGAATGCATCCACTTGCTTGGGTGGAGAAAATTGCATGGGCCTCGTCTGGGCAACTAGTTTGCGTGTAGATTTTGATGCACCCTGTCAGCTTGAATGTGGTTGTGGCAGCAGCATGTGCAAATGACTTCTAGCTTGGTCTGTTCTCACGTGCAGCAAGCAACGTCAACTTCCAGATGAAAGATGCCATCTACTGGCTCCACTTCTGCAACAAGTTCTGGCAGGCAACACGTTTCTTTCTGTCGGCAGCTGAGAAGCTGGGCAAGACACCGCGCTTCGCTCCCCTCTCTGAGGTATGATCAAGTAGAGCAGCTGCCTCCTTGCCTACTAAGTTTTACGCTGTTTAGGCACATTGGAACAACTTTGGAGTGGTTTGCGTGTTTAGTATATCTGGCTTTTACATAACTGTCATGCTGCTTGCTTGTAACAGTTGGCTAGTATAGACAGCTCTTTGATCCGGTTTGTTCCAATTCGTGGCTTCACAAACAAAACCTGGCTCAGAAATCTGCTGCCTTATAACTGCTGTGCACCATCTGAGGTTGCGTCAGAGAATCAGAGAAGCTGCCTTTTCTCAACACATTTCAAAAGACCAATGGACGAATTGTGCAAACTGCATAACGATGGCTTTTGAAAAAAACTTGTAGAGCATGAGATGTAGTTTTCTTGCACTGTCAGCCACCAGCCTAGTGCTTAGTCTCCATGTGTTTATTGAGACTACAAATGAAGTGATTCTAAGAATAATGCACTCTCACATGTCTGCCAGTAGATGTCAGACAGATTGGAGGTAGTTCTGACTATTGCCACTGTTGCTTTTTATGGCACTGACAGCATTCCTTACAGAAGCAGGCCTGGAACCTAATGATGCCTAGTGCGTCGGAGTGTATAATATGGTAACTAAGAGTTGAAGAGGGTATTTCTCTAGAATGAAACTAAAAGGTGGAATAGGAGAAAAGTTTGCAAGCTGGAGTTCTCAAGCTTTTTTGCTTCAAGGAACCCCAACAGCCATCAGTGTGGCCCAAGCATGCCCGCAGTTTTAGCATTGCAAACACATACTAGTGGCTTTCAGCCTGCCATTAGCTATCATCTTGCCTGCCTGATTGGCTCCCATGGGGATCACATATTTTGAAACATAAAGGTTGAGCTTGTGTACAGTATCTCTGTTCTGTCATGAAAGTAGTGCATTTGAATCTGAAGTGTGATTGGTTTCTTGTTGGCACCAGATCAATAAAAATGCTAAATGCTATCAAGAATAAATTTGAATACTATACTGTGGAATCCACTTATAACCATACCAGATGTAACGATGTATCGGTTATAACCATCAAATTATTTAGATTTATCAGTTTTCCCATTGTCCCTGTGTAAAAATAAACCACATATAATGATACGATTATCAGCAACATATCGAATACAGCGATAGAATTTTGACCGCCTGGAAAATATTTACTAGGAAATTTCGTATGAATGTTTGCGAAAAAAATAAAATTATTTGAAGAGAATGACACGAAAAGTGCGCCATCATCATCGCAATCGCTGGGTAGAGAAGGTGGGGAGAAGGGGAGCGCTTGCTTGGCCGCCAGACCGTTGGCGACCGCCATGCGAAGGGTGCGGCCTTATCGCCATCGCCACTATCGCATTATTGTGAAAATAGTGATGACGATGACTGCACCATGGACAACGATGGCAGTGACACCACCACGCCAGCTCCAATGTCTTCACGAAGTGCCTTACAGTCCATCCAGTCGCTGATAGGCTTTATCCATGCTACAGGACTGCCGCACATGTACGCACAACTGGAGACTATGCATACTGAAATAATCAAGCTTCAGCTGCTGCTTAAGCAAGCACGGATTTCCAACTTCTTTAAACGAGAATAAGTTATTTTTATATATACAGCAATAAAGTGTTGAGTGTTCTTTAGTGACCAGCTTTGTTCTATCCGATTGAATCATCGCTGGCAAGTAGGTGCATGCACGGGAAAATGCATGTGTGCTCTTTAGCTTTTTTTCTTTATTTTTTTCGGTGGTCCAGATATAACGATAATCTGTTATAACGATCGGATTTTCCCGTTTTCTCGGTACCATTATAAGTGAATTCCACTGTAATAGCATTAATGCCAATATGAGCCTGTGCAGATCCGCATGTATGCTGATGACTGCATTATTTTTAATGAGATCCGGTCAGTTGACGACCAGGTAGCACTAAACATGACCCTTAACAACATATTCACATGGTGTTGTAAATGGGGAATGAAACTAAACTCGGAAAAGACGGTGTTACTACGTGTTACAAGAAAACATAATCCGTTAAAATACTCTTTTTCTTTGGATTCAGGTCTAATAGCTGAAGTTAACGAATTTAAATATCTTGGTGTGACATTAACAAGCAACTTAAACTGGAACACTCATATCTCTAACACTTGCTCGTCTGCATTTCGAAAACTTTGCTTGTTGCGCCATAAGCTAAAGGATGCCCCTCTCAAAGTTAAAAGATTAGCATACGAAACTTTTATAAGGACTAAATTAGAGTATGCCTGTATTGTATGGGACCCGTATACTGTCACCAACATAAACGCTCTAGAGCGGATCCAAAGGAAAGCCGTCCGTTTCATGTTTTCGCAGTACTGTCGAACAATCTCTGTCTCTACACTGATGCAATCGAATTCAATACCTACCCTTCAATCCCGGCGAAAATTCCTTCGACTGAAATTTTTATACTTATTGTTTAACCATAAACTTGGAATAGATTCTTCACCGTACCTGCTAGTATCGAACACCAGACAAACCCGACACTCTCACCCCCTTTCTCTTACCCCGTACTTTGCTAAGACTAGGTTATTTCAACACTCTTTCTTTCCGCAGACCATCAGTGATTGGAATAACTTGCCAGCTACCTGCCTACAGTCTCTTGACCTGATTTATGACCATGTTTAGCTTTGGTTATGCTGTGCCATTATCTTTTTCATTTACCGCTGTTTGTGCTTTGTTCTGTTCGCATCTTGGTATTATTGCTCACTCGTAATAACTTGTTTGTAATCCACTCCTGCTTGGGCCTCACGGCCTGCAGTATGTACTAAATAAATAAATAAATAATTTAGTCGGAAGTTTTATGATATTTAGTTGATGCTTAAAAAGAGATGTCACATTCACTCCGAAAGTGGCTGCAAAACTGCTGCGTGAATTGTGTCCAACGGGGTTAATGGTGACGTGATATTGGTGTTTTGTGGTATTGCAATGGCATCGCATTCAGGCAGCATATGTGAGGGGGTGGGGATGGAGTTGTTGTTGTTGCCCTCATAAAAACGGCGCATACCCACAAGGGCGATTGGCCGAGGCCAGACATTTTGTTGTTTTGTGCACAATGTTGTTCAGTACTGAAAAAGAATGCTGAAAGATAAACATATGGGGTCTGCTAGACAACAAAGCCAAACTGAGTAGTAAATTTGCCACTGCAGATCCGGTCAGACCTCAGTGTGGTGGATCTCTGGCTCCTGAGCTGCCTGTCGTGCTGTGTCAGCACATGCAACGAGTGCTTGTCAAGTGGGGCTTTGCATCATTTTGTTGCGGCCATCCAGTCCTTTGTGGTCCAACAGCTGTGCGACGTGTACTTGGTAAGACAGAAGCACACTGGTGCTTCCTGATATAACTAATACAAATTTTGTACTCACTCATCATCAGCATAATTCACTATATCTCTAAGGGCTACCAGGTGTAAAAAAGGCAGGGGGAATCATTGCAGTTGATTTTATTTTGCAGACTAATACCTGTTTACATTACTTCAAATAACAATTCCATTGAGAGAAAAAGAAAAAGACTAATATCACAGTTTGACTATCTCATATGGCAAGTGAGCTTACTTGAATGCCTTCAGGAAACATTATGAGATGTCCAGATATACCTTCTTGCTAGAGTATTGACAGTAGTCTATTATCGGATGGGTAACGAGCAGGGTCAAGCTTTAGCCTCACATAATGGTTTTGCTGGACTGCAAGCCCCTTCTGTGATGGACTGAAATGCTATCACGATACGAAAGCACGAAAACGAAACCACGACATTAGATATCCCAGTGTACAGGCTGCACTGTACACAGTGTGTTTGCACAGGTGGTCTTCGAGCCCGCTGTTTCTGTTGCACACTTTTTTTTTTTTTCTGTGTGATCTAAGATGCGTGATTCTAAATGCCAAATTGAGAATAGTCATAGCAGTCGTCACAAAACACAACTTTATAGCGCATCTGAGCCGCAACTTTGCCATTTCACTAGCCTCCGCAAACTGGGCCCCTTCCATACATACTGTGTCTTTTATCGTAGCAATCTGAAATGAAAGGATTGCTTCCGAGTCAGGTCTGCAGCTAATTTCTAACTGCAGTGTGGCATGACAATTAACACTTTCCTGTCCCCGGGAAAAGGGGTGGTTTTTGGGTGGTGTCATTAATATTTTTTTTTCCTTTAACAAACTTATGGTACAGGAGTGTCTATATCAAATTGTAGAGGAGGAATTCCTCTTCACAATGGTATTAGTAACAATCAACATATTTGATCAGTAAGGGATCAAGAAAAGAACTATCAGCAAAAAATTGTAGTTAAAAAAAATGCACAAAAGCATCAAAGTTTGTTGACACAAATTATAAAAAAAGTTTTTCAAAATATATGTTAATTACAACAGGGACCAATGCAACATTGCAGCAAATCCTAGCTTTCTGTATACAGTATTCGCTGAGTTAGGAAAGAAAGCGGTAGTCGAGGTCAACCCCCGGCTGTCCTCTAGCGGAAAACACGACTCTCTGCTGCGCTGCCGGCAGCAAATAATACTACCCAAAAGATGTTGTCACCATGCAGATAACAGTTGTGACCTTCAGAACAGTGATCTCTTCTGATCAGTGCACAGCTAAAGTGGAAATTTTCAGGGGGGGACGCAACACTCATCGGAGCATGGCTGTCGACGTTCTGGGTCGGTTTGACGTAGTTTCGCTGTCATTGCTAAAGTCTGAAGAGCTGAATTCATCTTTCGAGTAATCACAGCTGCTGTTCGCATCCAAAAATGAGCTTTCCGATGCGTCAGCTTCTGCTGAAACGAGTACTTTCTGCGCAGCAGAAGCGCCGATCACCTGACTCCGGAGACCATCTGGACGGGAAAAAATAAAACCGAAACCAAAACTGAAAGAAAGGTTCCTCTATCTCCCACTGGATGACACCTTTTGTCAAGAAGCGCTTTGAAACTGGGAAAATTTGAATCGCAAAACCATGATAGCGGGCTATCGATGGGAATAAGCACAGACAGGAAAGTGTTAAAAAGCTGCATAGTGTACTTCATTCTGTTTTCCAACCCAGAAGTGCACAACGGCCGCTTCGTGTCAGCTTTTGGTAGCCATCAATGCACAATTTTATGCAAGGCCTAGTACAGTATAATCTTGGTGATATGAATCCGGTTGATACGAATTTCGGGATGATACAAATTCACGAAATTCCCTTGCCAGATTGCATTGTGTACAATGTGCAAAATTTCGGATGGTTCGAACAATTTCCCGCGCCACTACGAATAATACGAACTCGTGAACTGCGACCGCAACCTTGAGCACTACACACTGCCTGCATATCGTTGACTCTGCAATTGCCAGCCGCGCTGTATGTGCGCATTACAGGCAGTTTTCGGTGCCCCGTGGCCCGCACCTTGCCGACGTCGCGATTTTCTGTTGGGCTCACGCCGCGAAAAGCTTTCAGCAGTGCGTGGCCCACAAACCACAGACATCGCAACCGCCACAGTTGGCAGCGGCGTACGCGGCGGGTGCGCACGGACCGGACATCGCTGGCTCCGCGATCGCGATCCGCGGCCCGCATGCTGCCATCTCCAGTCATGCTGTACGCGCTGCGAGAAGTGTGCGGAGGTGGGTGGACCATACATCGCCGGCATCGCGATCGTTTTTCATGCCGCGAAAGGTTTACAGCGGCGCACGGCCGTGAGTAGTAGCCGGTGGCGGCGGGAGCGCACGGGCTGCACATCGTAGACTTCGCGACCATTAGTCACGCTGTACGCATCACGAGCAGTCTGCAGCGCCATGTGGCTGGCACATCATCATGCGGCTGGCACAGCCCGTGCGTTGCCAACGTTGTGATCGCCTGTCGCGCCGTGTGCGCCACGAGTGGCAAGCTGTGACCGCGCGACCGTAATAAACCTTCTCTGACGTAAACAGAGATGCGCGACTGCCTTTCCTATACTTGTGCATACTTATTTTCATTTGTTGTGATGATAAGAATTTTTTCGCGATCCCGTGAGATTCGTATCACCAAGGTTCTACTGTATTACTGTGTGCAGGCTTTTTTCACATGCTGTTTGTTGAATCTCTGGGGAAAAACAAGTTTACTCATGAGTCTAAGTCATGACGATGTAAGATACATTCATTTCAAAATGTCGCGATGTTTCATCATGAGTTCAGGTAAACAGAAATTGAAAATTTCATAACATTCAGAAGCTTTGCATAGTTAAAATAGTGAACGTGCAGTGCAAATTAAATAGCAGATACTGTTTGCAAACTATTCAGTGTTTCAAATATTTGCACACCCCTAAGCTGGAAGCATAGTTTCAGCTATGCTTGAGCTTTGCTGCTTTTCTGCAGGTAGTAATCACTCTGATGGTTTACTCTACTGGTATTGTTGATGTTCACACTTGCTAAATGCTGAATTCACACTTGTCGAACTCAGCGTCATTCCAGCCTCATTGAGGGGTCTGTGCACAGCTGTAAGTTTGGCGTCATTGGGGGTCGGTGCATTCAAGAAGGCTCTCGCTCCGTTCCGCTCGATTTTTTTCATGAGTTCCATCTCACAATTTTCAGTACTGTCGTTAACCGCGGAAACTGAATGTTATTGTTTCGCACAGTACTTGCATTCATTCGTGGCATGAGCATGACAAGCTTCGCTGTGTCACAGTCCAGAAGTGGCATGGACATGACGAAAGCATGACTGGCCGAGATAGTCTGATTCTCTTCTGCGAGGCATCCCTATGGCATGCTTGCCTGCCACGTCAGCACTGATCAGTGCATGCACTAGAAGCCATGCCCTCCATATTGGATCACGCTGGCGCATGCTCGGGGAAGCAGATCACAGTAGTGGATCGCGCTGTGCTATAACTTCATATAATGGACATAAAAATGAAACATGGGAGTGGCGAAGTTCGTGATTTTTAAAGCTGATTTTTTTTGCAGTAAAGCAGTTTTTTTGTTTTTTTTTTTCCAAGTTCAGAGATGTTTTAGACTGTTCAGGCCATTTCCCAGGTCCTACCTAGTCCGAAAAATCAGTCGCTATGCTCTTATAAGTGTCGCTCGCAGCAAAAGTGCTTTACACCTAGTCACCGTGCAGTTAAACATAGAATGTTTGACAGTGTTACCAATTTAACATCCGGCAATAACTTCACATTAAGATCAGCATATACAATTTATTTCTGCATGATCTTTGGCAGCAGTGGACACAGAAACGCAGCCCAGGCAAAGTCCACCCCACACCAATAGCTGTGATAGGGTGGCGCATGCCTACGCCAAAATTAGCTCCTCCACGTCAGAGCCACCAGAGGCGCTGATGCTGGGGCTGCCATAGATAGGTCACCATCCGAGCAGTGAGCAAGCCATGTGGGTTATGCTCGGAAGCATCATTTCTTGCACTACGCTTTGTTTTGAGAGTGCCAGAGAAAGAAAAGAGGCCTCAGCAGTAGTAAATCACGCCTGGTTGCAATTTTGAGCTCGGCAGGTTTGAAAAGATGTGTTCACCAAGCGGCGCTGCATCATTTCAAGAGCTGACAACCACTTTGCAGAGAATTCGATGTTTGCAAGGATCATTTTGACTTGTGTTTCTGAAGTGCAGTATAACATTCCTGTGTTTTTATTTTCTTTTGTGTGTTTTTATACTGGTATGAAAAGTTGCATATACCCTAATTTCTAAAGTATGTACACACGCCCGGTTGCTCAATTTTCACTTTCATCGCTGCCTTCCTGATTTGACTCTGCTTCTTTAAGTGTGAGACATCAGAAGTACACCATGATCGATGCAAATGTGCATGCATTATAAAGTGTTCTTTTAAGTCTATAAATTTTTTTCTCACTCTAGAGAAAAAAAAAAGGAAAAAGACTTTTTCCATTGCATTCTTGACGCAAAATTGCTCATCCTGGGAAGAAATTTTAGAAACCACTATGTGATACACTGAAATATAGCATGATGAATGTACTTTCTAACATATTCAGTTTTAAATAAGAACATGCTTTGTAGAAGCTGAGAAAATTGCAGAAACATAAAAATAGAGAGGCCAAAATATTTGGTATCATTTACTTATAACAATTTTTTTTTTTTAATGAACAGTACAGTCAAACCCGGATAATTTACGTTTTGTTATATCGAACTCACAGAATATCCCCTTGAAAATCCCATGTAAAAGTATAGGAAAGTTGCGTCATATATCGAACTCAGTTTCACTGGTCGTTCGATATAAACTCCGTACCGCGCACTGGAAAGTGCGCTTTCCCCAAAGGCGATCGCATCACCCTCGTCTTCCAGCCATACGCGGAAGAAGTGAAAAGGAACGGTTCGGCAACGGCTCGTCTAGGGCAGTGCCGCGCCCTTTTCTCAAAGGCGCGCGCATCTGCAATGATCATTTGCCGCGCGCCAGCACGTAACGTTTGCAAGCTGTGTTCATGACCGCCAGTACAGAGGAAATGCAGCCAATGCAGTCGTGGTGTTCGGGAGAGGGGAAAAAGGCGATATAGTGAAGCGCAAGGTGGTGCCCATTCTTCTGCCGAGCTTTTTCTTTCCTCTCTCTTTCCCTGTCTTCATTCGTTGCAGCACGCAATACGCATGCGCTGACAAATCAGCTCAGCCCGTTTCAGACAGGACAACAGATGCTTTGTCCACCAGTGTGTGTTGTGAACCCTCTTCGCACGGTGGCTGCCGTGCAATGTGCGTCTTGTGTCATCGTGCTGAACGTGCGTAAGCTATGGCGGCTGCGGACGCTAAGAAGTGGCAAATGTTAGTGTGTGTGTGTGTGTGTGTGTGTGTGTGTGTGTGTGTGTGTGTGTGTGTGTGTGTGTGTGTGTGTGTGTGTGTGTGTGTGTGTGTGTGTGTGTGTGTGTGTGTGTGTGTGTGCGCGCGTGCGTGCGTGCGTGCGTGCGTGCGTGCGTGCGTGCGTGCGTGTGTGTGTGTGTGTTTATTTTTTGCGTGTTGTCCATTTTTGTCAGCGTGCTGACCGTGCAGCGTAGCGTAAGCCGTTAAGAAGTGGCAGTATATATTTTTTTTGGGGGGGGTTATGTACCTTTGAATCAGCAAAAGCATGCGGTCAGCTGCGATCATGGCACCGGCTTTTAGCATTGTTCCCTTCAAACAGCATTTACAGCATTTACAGCTATCGCACTTTCCAATCATTTTGGACAGTGTAGTATGCCCGCCCAAGCACAGCGTGATAAATCGAACCGGGCTTGTGCATACAAGCCGTCATGGGCACTCTGACAGGTTCGCTCTCCACCACCGCAGGAGCTATCAAAAGTATAGTCAAAAGATAAACACACTGTGACGTTGACGTTATTGCTGACCTGCATCTTGGCGCGCTGCCAATAGATGAGCTGTGGATGCGAGGGCCGAAATGGAGGGAGCACTTTTTTTTTTTTTTTTTTTTTTTTTTTTTTCAAATTCTCTGGGCAACAGTGGAGGGTGGGTTCATTATGCGAATGGGTTGATCATGCAACGAATACGGTATCATTTTTCATGATCGCAAGCGGCGTCTCAAGCTGATTTCTGTATATTGAATTATTGATATATCGAACTACAGTCGAACCCGGTTATACTATCAAACCCGGATATATCGAATTTTGGTTATATCGAACTCACGGAATATCCCCTTGAAAATCCCATGTAAAAGTATAGGAAAGCCGCGTCATATATCGAACTCAATTTTACCGGCCGTTCGATATATCGAACTCCGCACCACGCACTGGAAAGTGTGCCTTCCCCAAAGTGTGCATCACCCTTGGCCATTTGCCGCGTGACGTTTTCAAGCCATGCGCCGAAGGAATGAGGGGACAGTTCGGCGACGGCTGGTCTGGGCAGCCCCGCGCCCATACCCCAAAGGCGCACGCGCATCTGCAGTTATCCTTTCCCGCGCGCCAGTACATGACGTTTGCAAGACATGTGCGTGGGTGTGCCCATTCTTTTGCCGAGCTATCTCTTTCCTTCAGCACGCGCTTACACATGCGTCAAGCCAGCTCAGCCCGTTTTCAGACAGAGGTCGGACGCTTTCTCCAGCGTGTGTTGCGAACACTCTGCGGCTGACATGGCTATGGTGCTTGCGGACGTTAAGAAGCAGCAGATCTCTCCCTCTTTCTTTGCGGGTTTTTTTTTGCGAGAGTCATCCATTCCTGTGCTGTACGCGGAGCGCAGCGTAAGATATGGCCGGCTGCGGACGTTAAAAAGCGTTGTTTTTTTTGGGGGGGGTCATTTGTTCTTGCACCTATGAATCAACGAAAGCACGCGGTCAGCTGCGATCATGACACCCGCCCCAAGCGCGGCGTGATAAATGGAACCAGGCTTGTGCAATAAAGCCATCACGGGTACTCTGCCAAGTTCGCTCCCCGCCACAGCAGGAGCTATCAGAAGATAAACGTCGCCGCGACGTTATCGCTGCGCAGCATCTTGGCACGCTGCCAAGAAATGAGCTGTGGATGAGACGACCGAAACGGAGTGCGCGCTCGCGATTTCTGCCGCGGCGACACAGATACCTTGTTCCGCTGCCACTGCCGCGGTGGCTCGAGCGGCGAGAGGGACGCAGTTCCAACAAGTTGGAAATTTTTCGCTCTGTCGCTGCCGCTCGTGGCTGAGATCGCTCAATCGCTTGCATGTGAGCGAGCTGGCCTTAACGCTTTTTTTTTTTCGCTTTCCAAATTCCCGGGCGCAAAAGTGAAAGGTGGGTTCATTATGCGAGTGGGTTGATTACGCGACAAATACGGTATCGTTTTTTCGCATCGTAAGAGCCATCACAAGCCGATTTTTGTATATCGAATTATCGATATATCGAACTATTTCGCGATCCCCTTCGAGTTCGATATATCCGGGTTCGACTGTATTTCATGATCCCCTTCGAGTTCGATATATCTAGGTTCAACTGTACTTGTAGAAGGTGTGAAATGCTTTTGGGTTATGTGACAAAGAAGCGGCCGCATTCAAGTCTGCTGCAAAGATTTCAAGAGAGCATGTCTGTAATGAAAAAAATGCGCCCAGTAGCAATTTAATCACTAGAAGAAACATTAAAGCAGTCAGCTCTTGGTGGCATTTTGTAGCCAGTACATTCATCGAGAAATACGCTCCTTGGGTACACTGGTGAAACGTCCGCGATTCAGCTGTCGGGCATAGCCAGCAAAGCTGGAAAGGCCCTTGAGAGATCCGTGCAGCGTACCGAGTGATCCTTTTTCCATCCCTACATCATGCGAGGTGCGATTCGACCTCCTTCCAGTCGTGTGTGCGTCGCGGACACCGTTGTCGCAAGGATCACAGGATTAATGTCATGAAACCGAAACAGCCGACACCACCGCTAGACAGCGCCTCCTCCTCCTGGAAGCCTGATGCTAATAGCACTGATTATTTTGTTCAGATCCGCATATAATACGAGATGGAAATCTGACATCATGAAGTCGGGAAAAATAAAAACTTTGCTTTATACACAGTTTTTTACGGTAACAAACATTTAGTTGTAAGTGTGGAAGGTCATGCACCACCAAAGACACCACCCCCTACCCTGTGGCCATCGCAACACTCATTAGTTTTACACATTATTCCATAATTATATACCTGATGTTACCGTCTCCCGCCGTTCTGGAGGCAACACAGCCTCATGACTATACTATCCTATTGTGGGGGCACTTCTTTGGCCATGTGCTGGGCACCAGGCCACCAGGTGCCTAGTTCGAATTATCGATGGCAGAACTGACTCGCTTTTGAAATAATGGGCTTTTTTATTCATAGACTTTTATTGAGGTTAGCTGGACTAAGCAGTATAGTTTTAATTATCTGAAAATTTGAATTATTGAGGTTTGAATACGGAGCAAAACATAATCACCCATTTCTTTAGTAACCTGCCCTTCAAGCTCAAGCTATGTCTTCTCATAGCTGTTGCAACGTTAAACCCAACAAACCAAACCAAACCAGTTACTCACCAGCCACCATTGGCTGGGGTCGTGTTCTCTTAGTGTTCGAAACTTTCCACCTGGTGGCCCCCACTTCTTTGGAAAGGGTTTGCAAAATGATTGTTTGATGAGATTACAGTGCATAGGAAAAAAAAGCCCCACAGAGCCAAATTTGATGTGTAGTCTTTGAGCGGAATTTTACTATGCCTTCTCCCTCAGCCTCGGAATGTAAATTTCCAGTAATTATATTACAGTGTAAACATGTACACAGCGCAATGTAATTTCACATGTAATCATCCAACTGGGGAGCGAGAGGAAAGCTTAGAGCACTTCCCACATGTTTTAAAATTTTCCATGCTTTATCAGCACAAATCATCACACCTTGTGTACAGCATAGTTCTTTAAATTGGGTCCTTGAGAGATAGGTCTAGGCGTTGCTACTTCTTGATATGCATGCTTTAATGAACCTAGTAAACAATACAGACCCCGCCGGGGTGCCGCAGTGGTTAGGGCGCTCGACGACTGTGCCCAAGGACGTGGGATCGAATCCCGGCCTCGGCAGCTGCGCCCGTGTACTGTGCGATGTCAGTGCACATTAAAGAACCCCAGGTGGTCGAAATTTCCAGAGTCCTCCACTACAACGTCTCTCATAGCCTGAGTCGCTTTAGGACGTTAAACCAACCCCCCCCCCCCAAAAAATAAACACACCAAGTAAACAATACAGGTCAAAGTGCCAATACTAACCTCAAATACCGCAAATTATTCACATTATGCATGAAGCACGGCTCGAAACCATCGGCCAAGCTGCCACAATCATCAGATCTTGGGAGGGTCTTAGGATCTTATGACATTTGCCAGTAAAGTAATGCAGTGATCAAGTAACCGACCGCTAGCAACTTGTTTTACCCTGAGTAGTTGACTCACACTGATATTCGAGTGCACACCATATCACCCACACTTTCAGTGAATTATGTATTCAGTAGATTCACTGCAGCTGTGCTAATTTGTCATAAAAATTCATGTCACTGCGTAAACAAAAATGAAATGGTAAATGTCAGGCCGATGTAGGGACCACATACTGTTGGAACCACAAAAAGGAATGCGGCCCTTATAAGCATACATACATTATTCGAGTTTCATCTTATGGACCTTTTGATGCGGCTGTGAATGGGATGGTGTGTTTATTTATTTATTTATTTATTTATTTATTTATTTATTTATTTATTTATTTATTTATTTATTTATTTATTTATTGATACTGCAATCTTTTACAAGACCTTAGCAGGTATTGATTGATTGATTGATTGCAAGTAGCCTAGCAACCTTCCATATCATGCATGAATGCTTAACTTCTGCTGCCTGCTGCCCTGCAGGAGAGTGCAAAGTCAGCAGTCTGGGAGAACCGCACAGTGGAACTGGAGCGAACGTGTAGCGTCCTGTGGGCAGCATTGAATACTGCGCTGCGGCTGATGACCCCAGCCGCACCCTTCTTGTGCGAAGAAGTCCACCAGCGCCTGTCTGCAATGTTCGGCGAGAAACACCCTTTTGCCAGCGTCTGCACAGCGCCATACCCCTCCAGTGAGCAGGTACACGGGGGGCCCTGGGCTTATATGGTTTTGTTTCAGCACTCTCCATACACAGCCAGGTTTTGATTTGCCATAAAAGTGTGACTCTGTGAAAGCAGGCCTCTGGCTTTGTTGTGGCTGTCACTGCGAATATGAGAATTCATCACTTGGCGGTGTATCAAGCTGAGTGCATATTTAAGTAGAGACGTGTGTCAAAAATTATCTGCAGTAAAAGATTAATAGTTCTAACTC
Source organism: Amblyomma maculatum (assembly GCF_055883805.1). Taxonomy (NCBI): domain Eukaryota; kingdom Metazoa; phylum Arthropoda; class Arachnida; order Ixodida; family Ixodidae; genus Amblyomma; species Amblyomma maculatum. Next base: position 101,158,319 of record NC_139350.1, on the reverse strand, counting down.
AGGTAGTTTGAATTTGTAATGTAAATTGAATGGGATTATTCGAAGCAGCAGCTTACATCTTCTTAGTTGAAGAGAATTTGAAGATTTGGGGTGTTGGTATGTTGGAATGCCTGATCCTGATTTTGCCGCAAACCCAGGGAAGTAGTGACCCTTCAGAGCCACACGGTGCCACCACAGAGTGATGCCGCTGCTTGGTATGCAAAGCGTTCCAGCACCATCACTCCCAGCACAGTAAACCAATCTATTGTACAGCTTGTAAACTGCTAACGCACATGCCTACAGAAGAGAAGACGTGTTTTGATGCAGCAGGAGGTGGTTTGGTTTATTTTATGAGGTTTATTGTCCCAAAGTGACTCGGGCTGTCAGGGATGCTGTAGCGGAAAGCTCTGGATAATTTCGACTGCCTAGGATCCTGTAGCGTTCACTGACATCGGCCAGGGCATGGGTGCCTTGCATTTCGCCTCCATCGAAGCGTGGCTGCCACAGCCAAGTTCAAACCTGGTCTTTGGCTGAGTAGGCGAGAGCCCTAATTAGTGGTCCACGTCAGCGGAGCACAGCAGAGAATGCTGGTGTAAATGTCGCCCTCAGCACTTTGTCAAGGTAGAGCCAAACTAAAAGCAAAGGTGTGCGTGCTTGTTGCTCCTCTTCTGCCTGGCCATGGCATCTAGTGGAGACACTGGCATGAAGCCACCTCACATCCCTAGCATTGTCAGTGCACGTCCCACGACGCAACCGTTCTTACCCCATCACTGCAGTGGGTTGACTGTGTATGGCACTGACTTGCACCATTTCTTAAAGTGACGTACTGTGGTTAGAAGGTTGGGTTACTGACATCTCCAATTAAAATACTGTCATCCAACCTTTTTTGAGAAAAATGGCCTCGGGGGGAGTGGACACTTTCATGGAGCCAACTTATTTGCAGCGTTTGTAGTAGTTTTGTAGAAGTTATAGGTAGTTGGTGCCCCGTGATGGTGCCCATTCCTGGCAGGGCTTCATGAATAAAAAAAGCTTGTTAATATGCAGATTGGTTCTGCTAAGGAAAATTAGAATTGCATGCCAATTACCCAGCTTACTCGTTCTTGCAGCTGCTTTACCGTACGAGCTAATGGGCTGTACATGTGCTGGAATCCGAAGCTACAGGACCACTTGCAGTTCAGTTTCCCACTAGTTAGTTTGATCACACACGAAGTGCACAAGGCAAGGTGGAGCGCCATTTTTTAGCTTTTCAGCCTCGCTGGCTTCCAACTACTGCCCTTGTGATCACATTTGTAACATGTCATTTGCTTTAAATTGCACACATGCTGTGATTTCATGATGTCATCATCCTCATCATCAGCCTGACTATACCCACTGCAGGGCGTAGGCCTCTCCCATATTCCTCCAATTAACCCGGTCCTGTGCTAGCTGCATCCACTTGACCCCTGTGAACTTCTTAGCCTCATCAGCCCACCTAACTTCCTGCCGCCCCCTGCTACGTTTTCCTTCCCTCGGAATCCAATTTGTTACCCTAAGCGACCATCGGTTATCCTCTCTTCGCACTATATGTCCTGTCAATGCCCATTTCTTCTTCTTGGTTTCCACTAGAATGTCAGTAACTTGAGTTATTTCTCTGACCCACTCTGCACGTTTCCTATCTCTTAATGTTACTTCTACCATTTTTCGTTCCATAGCCCTCTGCATTGTCCTCAACCTAAGTACCACCCTTTTTGTTAGCCTCCACATTTCAGCCCCATAGATGAGTACAGGTAAGATGCAACTATTGTATACTTTCCTCTTGAGCGATACTGGTAAGCTGATAGTCATAATCTGCGAGTGCTTGCCAAATGCGCTCCATCCCAACCTTATTCTCCTTGTTGTTTCGCTTTCATGGTCCAGATCTCAGGTTACCACCTGTCCTAAGTAGACATATTTTCCTACTACTTCCAGTGCTTCGCTACCTAACATAAACTGCTGTTCCTTCCCGAGGCTATTGAACATTATCTTAGTCTTCACCATATTGATTTTCAAGCCTACCTTTCTACTTTTCCTGTCTAGGTCATCAATCATTCTTTGCAGTTCATCTCCTGAGTTACTTAGCAAGGTAATGTCATCAGCAAATTGCTGATTACTGGAGTATTCTCCATCTACCCTTATCCCTAACTGCTCCCATTCCAAGTCTCTGAATACTTCTTCTAAACAAGCTGTGAATAGTACTGGGGAGATCGTGTCTCCTTGCCTAACATCTTTCTTTATAGGAATTTTGTTACTTTCTTTATGCAGAACTATGGTTGCTGTGCAGCCACTACAGTTGAACCCGGTTATATCGAACCCGGATATATCGAATTTTGGTTATATCGAACTCACGAAATATCTCCTTGAAAATCCCATGTAAAAGTATAGGAAAGCCGCGTCATATATCGAACTCCGCACCACGCACTGGAAAGTGTGCCTTCCCCAAAGACGATCGCATCACCCTTGGCCGCTTGCCGCGTGACGTTTTCAAGCCATGCGCGGAAGGAATGAGAGGGGACAGTTCGGCAACAGCAGGTCTGGGCAGCGCCGCACCCATTCCCCAAAGGCGCGCGCATCTGCAGTTGTCGTTTCCCACGCGCCAACACATGACGTTTGCAAGCCATGTGCGTGGGTGTGCCCATTCTTTTGCTGAGCTATCTCTCTCCTTCAGCACGCGCAACGCATGCGCCAAGCCAGCTCAGCCCGTTTTCAGACAGACGTTGCGCGCTTTCTCCAGCGTGTGTTGCGAACACTCTAGGTGCGGCAGCACGGCGGCGGACGTGGCTATGGCGCCTGTGGATGTTAAGAAGCGCCAGCTCTGTTTTTTTGCTAGAGTCATTCTTTTCTATCGTTGGGCTGTACGCGCGGCGTAGCGTAAGATATGGCGGCTGCGGACGTTAAAAAGCGGCATGGATTTTTTTCTTTTTCTTTTTTTTTTTTTCGGGGATGTTTATTTTATATTTTTTTATCATTTATCCTTGCATGATTAATCAGCGAAAGCACGCGGTCAGCTGCTGCGATCATGACGCCCGCCCCAAGCGCGGCGTGATAAATCGAACCAGGCTTGTACGTGCAATCAAGCCATCACGGGCACTCTGCCAAGTTCGCTCCCCGGCACCGCAGGAGCTATAAAAAGATAAACGCGCCCTGACATTATCGCTGCGCAGCATCTTGGCACGCTGCCAATGAGCTGTGGATGAGACGACGGAAACGTTCTGCGCGCCATCGACATGCAAGCGAAAATGCTCGCGATTTCCTGCCGCCGCGGCGACACAGAAACCTTGTTTTGAGCTGCCGTGGTGGCTCGAGCGACGAGAGGGACGCAGTTACAACAAGTTTGAAAATTTTCGCTCTGTCGCTGCCACTCGTCGCTTGCATGTGAGCAAGCTAGCCTTAACGCATTTTTTTTTTTTTTTAATTCTCGGGTGCAAAAGTGGAGGGTGGGTTCATTATGCGAGTGGGTTGATTACGCGACAAATACGGTATCGTTTTTTCGCATCGTAAGGGCCGTCGCAAGCCGATTTCTGTATATCGAATTATCGATATATCGAACTATTTCGTGATCCCCTTCGAGTTCGATATATCCAGGTTCGACTGTATTAACATTTTCCAGCACTTTCACATACAATCGTCTACACCCTGATTTCGCAATGCCTGCATGACCGCCGAGGTTTCTGCTGAGTCAAATGCTTTTTCCTAATTGATGAATGCTATATATAAGGGCTGATTATATTCCGAGCATTTTTCTATCACCTGTTTGATAGTATGGATATGATCGATAGTAGAGTGCCCTTTCCAAAAAACTGCTTCATCTTTTGCTTGGTTGCAGTCTAAGGTTGTTCTGATTCTATTAGTGACTACCTTGGTAAATACCTTATACATAACAGAGAGTAAGCTGATTGGTCTGTAATTTTGCAAGTCCTTAGCGTCTCCTTTCTTATGAATTAAGATAATGCTTGCAATCTTTTATGGTTCCGGTACCATCGATGAAATCAGGCACTGCGCTTGTAGGGTGGCCAGTTTTCCTAGCACGATATCCCCCCTGTTAATCTATAGTTAACTGATCCTCTCCAGCTATTTTCCTCCTTTTCATAGTTTCTAATGCTTTCTTAACTTCGTCCTTCGTCACTGGCTGAACGTCTCACTGCTTTTCCCTACGGCCAATCTCCTTATTGTCGTGGCTTCTTTGGCCACCGTAGAGATAAGTATAGAACTCCTGGGCTACTTTGAATATCTTGTTCATATTTATGATGACATTGCTCGCCTTGTCCCTTAACTTATAGCGCCCGCCGACGCTATAAAGCGGAGGCGCTGAGATTAGCGTTACCAGCCCGTGTTAGAGGAAAATAAAGATGTACAGCGTGTGCTCGGAGCGCAAGCACGGCACGGGCTGTTCAGAATGAGAAGCCTGCTACGCTGGTCATCTTACTCTGGTGCTCCACTGCGACCCTGCAAATTCACAACAAACTCGTATATCTGATTTTTGCCTATGCCCAATTTATTCTTCATTGCTTTAAGGCTTCCCCCTTTCTTTACAGCATGCTCAATTTTCTCCATGTTATACTTCCTTATATCGGCCACTTTGCACTTATTGATTATCTTTGATATCTCTGCCAATTCTATCTGGTCTGTTGGATTAGAAACTTTCATGCTTGGGCGTTTCTTAATCAAATCCTTCGTCTCCTTAGACAGCTTACCGGTATCCTCTCTAACTATCCTACCACCTACTTCTACAGCGCACTCTGTAATGATATCTCAGAAGTTATTGTTCATTGCTTCTAGGCTAATGTTGTCATCCTCGGTTAGAGCTGAATATCTATTCTATAATGAGATCCTGAACTCTTGTGCCCTCACTGCTAATTCTCTTACTAATCTGTTTCGTTCCCTCTTCAGATTTAGACTAATTAGAGACCTTTGCCATCCTGTGGTCACTGCATCGCACTTTTCCTATTACCTCTACATCGGGCATAATGGTGTGGTTAGAACACAGTATGAAGTCAATCTGCCTTTTTCACAAGACCGCTCTGCGCATGCGCGCCTCTCCCCTGGTTGAAAACAAACCACCAACCCCAGCTGCGCATAAGCAGTTCTTGGCCTCTGCAATCGGCGCAGCCGTAGCTGATCTCGGAGGCCATTTGTAGTTAATATTCGTGACAGGCGTATGCGATAGATGGCTATAGCTGTCAAGAACACACACCGTCATTTCGCTGGCACCAAGGACGTTTTCAACTTGTAGCAGACGAATTTTCAACCACTCCCAGAGGGCGCCACATTTTGTGAAAAAGGCAGATTTAATTTTTAGTCTCTCCGTTAGGACTTTTTCTGAAGAAGGTGTTCCGTTTTCTGAAGAAGGTGTTCATGATTCTTAAGTTATTGCGCTCTGCAAACTCAACTAGTTAACTTCCCCCTGCTATTCCTAGAACCAATGCCATAGTCACCCACTGCCTGGTCTCCAGCCCGCTTTTTCCCTACCTTGGCATTGAAGTCACCCATTAGTACAGTATACTGCGCCTTTCCTTTTCTTTCATGCAGGAAAGGATTTTATGCTGTGGGCAATTACAAAACAAAGTGTAGTGGTGGTGGATGCAAATTGGGAGTCAACTTAGTGGTGTTTCTAGCAAGTTGGCACTCTGCTTTAGGGGCCAGACGCCACTCAGCTAACTTGGACTACACCTGTGACAACAGAGAACAACAAACTGAGAAATGGCCCATTAATGGGATCTCCCAATCATGCGTGAACCTCCCTGAGTTGCCCGCAGGCAGCATACGGGTTACATAACTTGAGGATGAATGTAGCTGGGCGGTCGCTCTCTCTTAGTGCTCTCGGCTGCGTCTCTCACTTGACTCCTCGATCCGTCACCCGACCTTTGGCTGAAGACTCTCTCCAACTCCCCCTGCTGCCGCCCATTAAGACTGAAAAGGGTAAAAGAGGGCTGCTTTAATGGTGTTATACAGTCGAATCAGGATATATCGAACCCAGATAATTCGAATTTTAGTTATATCAAATTCGTGGAATATCCCCTTGAAAATCCCATGTAAAAGTATAGGAAAGCTGCGTCGTATATCGAACTCAATTTTACCGGTCGTTCGATATATTGAACCCCGCATCACCCTCGGCCGTTTGCCGCGCGACATTTTTAAGCCACGCGCGGAAGGAATGAGATGGCACAGCTCGGCGGCGGCTGGTCTAGGGCAGCGTCGCGCTCTTTTCCCAAATGCGGCTGCGTCTGTGGTGATCACTGCCGCACGCCAGCACGTGACGTTTGCAAGCCATGTGCGTGAAAGAACGAGAGGGAACCAACGCAGTCATGGTATGCAGGAGAGGGGAAAAACGCGATACAGCGAAATGCAAGGGTGTGCCCACTCTTCTGCAGAGCTTTATCTCTCCCCTTCCTCTCTCTTTCCCGGTCTTCGCTCGCAGCAGCACGCACTACGCATTGCCGGACAAGCCAGCTCGGCCCGTAGCAGGCAGACGCTTTCTCCAGTGCGTTATGAACGCTCTGCGCGCGGCAGCTGACATGCGATGCCTGCGTAAGCTACGGCGGCTGGGGGCGCTAAGAAGCGGCAGTTTTTTTTTTGTTTTTGCGGGCAGTCGTTCATATTTGTTGTCGTGCTGAACATGCGGCGTAGCGTATGCTATGACGGCTGCAGACGTTAAGAAGCTGCAATCTTTTTTTCTTTGTCTCTTTTGCAAGAGTCGCCCTTATCGTGCTGAACGTGCGACGCAGCGTAAACCATGGCGGCCGCAGATGTTCAGAAGTGGCACACTTTTTTTTTTTGCGAGAGTTGTCTATTCTTGCATCTATGAATCAATGAAAGAATGCGGTCAGCTGCGATCATGACACCGACTTTTAGCATTCTTCGCTTCAAACGGCATTTGCAGCTGTCTCGCTTCCAATGATTTTGTGGCAGTGGACTGCGCCCGCCCCAAGCGTGGCGTGATAAATCGAACCAGGCTTGTGCAATCAAGTCATCACGGGCACTCTGCCAGGTTCGCTCCCTTTCACCGCAGGATCTATCAAAAGTATGTCAAAAGATAAACACACCATGACGTTATCGCTGTGTAGCATCTTGGCGCGCTGCCAGTAAATAAGCTGTGGATGCCACGGTCAAAACAGAGGGACCACTTCCGAACGCCCTTTTTTTTTTTTTTTTTTTTTTTTAAATTCTCCGGGGCTAAAGGGGGGGGTGGGTTCATTATGCGACTGAGTTGATTATGCGACAAATACATTATCATTTTTCATGATCGCAAGTGGCGTCTCAAGCTGATTTCTGTATATCGGATTATCAATATATCGAACTATTTCGCGATCGCCTTAGAGTTCGATATATATCCGGGTTCGGCTGTAGTAGCCGCTGGATGGTTCTCTTCCCCCTTCTCCGCCGCCACTTTGAGGTTGGCCAAGGGGGAAGGGCAGTGGCGGCCGATTGAAAGGCCGACAGGAGGTCTTTGACTTCTTCACTATATTTGAGCCTCCATATTCCACATGGAAGCGAAGAGCAGTTTGAGGGTCGCAGATTCGGAATTGAGTCAAGGCTAATCTGGCCTCCAAAAAATGGGCATTTGATAAGCCAGCGCACCATCACTTGCATGTAAGGCAGAGGCGACACATTGATACAGTTATGCCTGCTGCTAGAAGGGATTCAACTCCTGCCAACACTGTGCAACTTACTCGTCAGACTCCCGAGACGCATTGCATTGTAGCCCCGTCCAGCAGTGCAGCCAGAGCTCGAGTTTTACTGATGCCGGCATCAGCAAATGCTGTAGACTCTCTCTCTCTCTCCCTCTTTCGCACGTGCTCTCGCATTCCTTTAAGTTTGAGAAACTAAAGTCTGCTTTGAACCACTGTGCTTTTAATCCTGCAAAACTGTGTATATTCATGCCAAAGCTATTGTGCGACCTTTCTTTTTTTCTTTGAGGGCCGGGATTTTGCAGACCCCTAAAAATCGCTTCGTGGACCTCCATTTGAGAAACATTGATCTAGAGACTGCACCTTATTGAAAGGCAAGATTCCGTCTTGACCAAACACAACCATCTGTCTGCAGTGTCACTTGTACAGCGGAGGGCAGTGTTCAGGGCCGCTACCTTCTGCCGCCCACAATGTTAACAACAGGCACCACAATATGCCAAAAGATGGTTCCATGGCTCTGCATGAACTCAGTTTCCCGTGCACATTTCCATGGGTGTGCAGATTATGCAACAAGCACCATGGAACGAAAAATGGTAGGGGTAAATTTAAGAGATTGGAAGCATGCAGAGTGGGTCAGAGAAATAACTCAAGTTTCTAGTGGAAATCAAGAAGAAATGGGCATGGGCAGGACATGTAGTGCGAAGAGAGGATAACCAATGGTCTGTAAGAGTAACAAACTGTAATCCAAGGAAAGGTAAGTGTAGCAGGGGGCGATAGAAGGTTGGGTGGGTGGACGAGGTTAAGAAGTTCGCAGGGGTCAAGTGGATGCAGCTAGCACAGGACCAGGGAAACTAGAGGAATATCGGAGAGGCCTTCGCCCTGCAGTGGGTATAGGGACAGGACAGCTGAACGGGTGGCGCTGCCTCTCGGCGCATCGCTCAAACGCCGGAATGCCCCGGCCGGCGCATTGCCAGCGCATTGGAGCGTACTGTTTGTCGTTGGTTTGTGTGGAAATTGGAAATCCTAAGGTTAGATGACGTTGTGCGTGAATATATCCTCAAGAAAACAGAAAGTTGGGCTAGTTGTGTGAATATGTCCAGTGAAATGAAGTATGGCCAAACAAGGCTGGCGAAACGTGTTGCGTTGTTGGCTCCACTGGCAGCTACGCAAACTCGTCGGACGTTTTTAAGTCTATTCATTTCTACGGGTTTCCACAGAAGCATGAGTGGCGGGTGACCTAAGCATGATTCTTTGAAAGGCAAAGGCACGAATCTAAGTATTGGGTTACCGTGTGGTCATGGAAAGTGCCGAATTTTTAAAATTCAGCTTGCTACTGGATGCTCTGTGTCTTCTGTTCCCCAGGAGTGATGGCACGAGAGTCTCGGAGTTGAAGCCCCACTCCTTCATCTGTAGTCACTTTATTGACAATTGGAAATCGAAGTAACCCAACAGCGTAAGTTACAACGCTAGCATTTCTCCGCCTGTGTACAAGAAAACCCCAGCACGGAAAAAGAAAAGGCAGCTCCACCATCGTCGTTCAGGCTGCGTTACGATCTTCAGTGATGGGCAGAGACAATGTTTGTGCAGATACTTTCGCTGACATAGTCAAAGATAATTTACTTTTTTCTCTTAACAGAAAGAGCAGATAGGAGACATGAACAATTCCTATTCCCATGATCTTGTCATTTTTCCTCTTTTCGTTTGTCAATGCGCTGAGAAATCTGCGTTGATACTCTTAGAATTTGTTAACATTTGTTTGTGGCATGTCCATTTCGCCTAATAAAATCACTCATTTCACAGCTCAATCAATACCGCATGGTCACAAAATCTGCTATCAGCTTCATATAAAAGTCAAACAAGAAAAAAAATAGAATTTAATTTGTGGAAACGAGCATAAACATAGCATTTTTTTTTTAATTTCGAAGGCCGTGTAGCAGTTTCTTTTTTTCGCATTCACGCTGCACCTGACACGGCTTTACGTATTTTCTCAGCAGCGTCCATTTCCTGGCCCGCCTAAATACATGTGTTTCTCATCGACGTTTTAGTGAACGTGAGATTTCCTGATTGTGGCGTAGTATGACAAGACCCTTTTACCTCTCTCAGAAATTGCTTCTATGGCCAGTGTAAACAGGTTTAGCAGCAGTCCGGCAAGCTGCAATGACAAAGTTATAAAAGGAATGGCTTTCAGTTATCCGGATTCCTTTATGTGCAAATAGAAAACTACATACATGGTCACGTCCCCTCACACTCATCAGGTATCGAGGTCAGCTAGGTATCGGCCCCACAAGTTCGTGGTACGCTGAGAAAGTAGAACACCTTAGTGAACAAGCCATCAGAGGGATTCATTTAACAATAGAACGCTCTCTTAGTTGTCAGCGGCTTATCTTACAACACATCACACTGTGTTTTTTTTTTTTCGATTGTATTTAACAGTTTGACAGTATTGGACTATTGCCTTCAGATGTTCAAGGCAGGTGCGGTCAGTCGCATCGAACTTCCTGCGCTGAGAGAACGCTAGCAGGAAATTTATTTTTTTTTTCTTTTCACAACCTCCGCAGCATGTCGGGAGAAAGGCATGTATAGTATAATATTTTCTAAGTCAATTATATGTAGCAGCTCCGACGTGTTCGACAAGAGCATTGTCGTATATGTAAAAATGATGCTGAGGTGGTATTACTCATTTGGCTTATATTATGATTACCGTATTTACTCGAATCTAACGCGCCCTCGATTGTAACGCGCACCCGTTTTTCGTGACCCCCACCCCTGAAAAAAAAAAAAGCTCCGATTGTAACGCGCACCCGTTCTCCACGAAAAAGAGTACCGCGCACCTAACGCTTTCATACAGCAATACAACTTCGTCTCGTTTGGAAAAGCAAAGATTTAATCTCGGTGCACTAAAAAACACACACACAAAAGGAAACGGCTTATCTTGCCAAGATTGTCACTATGCCGGCACAAGGTTCACTCGTCGTCGCTGTCAGACAACTCCTTGTCACTGCTGACGGACCAAAGCATCTCATCCTCGGTGCCGTCCATGGCATTCGATATGCCACATTTTTTAAAGGCCTTGATGACCATGGCAGACGGTATCGTGCACCACGCATCTTTCGCCCATCCAGTGAACTCTTGCAGCGAGGCACGCTTCATTCTGTTACTGGGAGTGAATTCATGGCAGCCACTCACAAGCCATTCGGTGTAGAGCGCCCGAATCCTATCTTTCACTGGCTTGTTCAAGCAAACATCGAGCGGCTGGAGCTGCGATGTCATGCCACCTGGTATCACGACAAGGTCGGTGTTGCACGCAGCGAGCTTGTCCTTGATGCGTTGGTCGAGATGGCACTTGAAAGCGTCGAGCACAAGCATCGCACGCAGGCCCAAACTGCCGCCGGGTCTCTTGCGCCAGACGTTATCGATCCAGTCGGCGACCAAGTCCGTTGTCATCCAGCCTTTTTCATTGGCGCGCACAATCACGCCACTCGGAAACACGATTCCTTTCGGGAGCGTCTTGCGCCTGAATATGAGATACGGGGGCAGCTTGTGTCCATCCGCGGTGCAACAAAGCATTGCGGTGACGCGTGTTTTTTCGTGGCCGGAAGACAACACGCGCACTTGCTTCGCCCTCTTCTTTTCAACGGTTGTGGTGGCAGGCATGTCAAAGTACAGCGGTGTCTGATCGGCATTTCCAATCTGGCCGAGGTGGTAGCCGTACTTGCGGCGCAAACTTAGAACGAACCGCTGAAAACTGTGCAGCTTTTCTTCGTACTCTTCAGGCAACTTCTGACATATCCCTGTCCGCCTTCGAAGAGAAAAGCCTTTTCTCTTCATAAAATTAGACAGCCAGCACCTGCTCGCTTTAAAGTCGCTCCGCGTTAGCCCTGTTTGTAGGGCTAGCTGCATCGCCCGGACTTTGAGCAGGTCCGTCGTCACTGGCCGCTGCGCCGCTCGCTGCTCTAGAACATATGCTGCGAGCCGCTCTTCTATTTCGGTGAACCGGCCCTGCTTCGGTCCACTGAAACCTTTTCGTGTAGCCTTGCTGCCGAAAATCTTTTCCTTCTGCTTGCGCCAGTCCCGCACGCATGTTTCCGGAACTCCGAATGCGCGTGATGCGGCCCGATTTCCGTCCGTCTCTGCACACACGATGACTTTCCTTTTAAATGCGGCATCATGATGAACTCGACGAATCTTCGGCACGTCCATACTGGTCGGTCAATCGCAGAAAACGGGTAGGCTAACCAAAGCACATGTACCAAAGCACACGAAGGACGCTACTGCAGCTAGGCATAGACAGCTAGACTAGCTAGTAGGCTCGAAGTGCATACCAGGCGGCCATTTTGAAATGCCGATGGCGATATGATATCGGAGATTTAGAGTCGTACTCGATTCTAACGCGCACCTAATTTTTGGACACGATATATCGGAAAAAAGGTGCGCGTTAGATTCGAGTAAATACGGTAAGTTTGATAGTCTCAAGGCCGGGTTCAGTGAGCTATTGTAGCGTAATTGTGCAGGTAGTCCTGGAAGTATATGTGTCTTTGCTATTCCAACCATAAATAGGATCCTACTTTTGCCTTGCTTGTTTATTTTTCTTCTTTTACAGCTCTCGTTGCAAGGTTGAAACTGGAATGTCATTTGCTATTATTCTACTCTGAATCGTTTGAGCCTAGCTATTACCAAAAAAGACCGGTGCAGCATCTTTTTCATTTTCACATGAACGCTGACCATTACAACTACCACTAGTACGGCGCCACGGCTACACGGCTCGGCGGTATTTGATCTTCAGGCAGGTTTCGACTAGACCTAATATAAGATGGACTCGCAATGCAGGCACAATTCCAGTCTTCGAAGTTGCCTTAACAAGTGCCTAACGAAGGTGTTCCTAGCGCATGGTGAAATCACACACGCAGCATTTTCGAGTATATAACAGAAATACCATGCGCCGGGCGGTTTCAAAAAAAAAAAAACATGCATGCCCTGCCGAGAACGGCCCTTTTCTTTTTCGAGATTTCCCGGTCAAAAAATACTCCTTGCGATTACTCAAGCAGCTCAAAGCTCTCAAAGCCACACCGCAAAAAGATGGGTAGGGACAGGCTCAAAAACGCCTCGCAGAACGGAAACGACTGCGGCGCTCAGCTGCCTCGGCATTCCGCTGTTTCGGCACTCCGCCGCGGGCGGCGCTGTTCCACCGAGGCGACGGTGGCGCCATACAACGGGCGCCCCGGTCCCTATAGTATGGCTGATGATGATGATGATGAAGACCGTGCTCCCACTTCGCACACACGTCCTGCGGGATAGTATGTGCGCCACTCGGGCTGCAGGATTAAGCATGGGCCCTTCATGTCGCACGGTGGCTTCGGCCATCACGAGACTGGAAAGTCACCGTTGTCAACGCATGCGACGCAGTGTGTTGACACCAGGCTAACACCAGGGGCAGACAGAAAATTTTTCCAAAATGTGTTTAGGTTTGCCTCTATGCTCTATGTTCTCTTTTTGTTCACCTTGATTATGCCACCGAAGTCACCTGTGGCATGCCACAGTTAAAAAACTAAAAGCATTTTGAACTAAAATTTTCCAAATAAGTTTTGTTTACGCATCATGTAAACTTTTCTTTTGTTTCATTTCATGCCTCAGTCAACAGAGATATATGGCTGAAGTGAGTAGTTCTGAAAGTGGGTAGTTCTCTGCTCTAGAAGTGAATTTTTGCTGCAAGCTGTGCCTTGAATAACCATCACATTAGCCCCCCCCCCCCCCCCCCTCCCCTTGGAAAGAAAAAAACATTAAGGAATGCATGGTGTACCTCATTTCCACTTCTAATAACCATGACAGCCCTATGTGTTGTTCACGTCTAGCAGATCGCTGATTTGATTTATTTCGTTTTTCTTTTTGGAATCTTTAATAAACAAAGCTGCTGTAAAACCTACATGGCATAAGGCAATAGTACTACTTTATTCTTGTTCAAGAATGCTAGTGCCTTTGTTCTGTTAATAAACTAGCCACAACAGTTTGTGTGATGTAATCTTTCCAAATCTGAGAAGCATCTATCTACCATCCAATGTGTCTAATATAAACTGTCATATCCATTGTGTTTGCTTTCATTGGCATCTTTTTTTCATCTGTTGCTGCCTATCTTGAAATGTTTTCTGCTAAAGTTCGTATACTATCATGAAATTTGACTCGTAAAAAGTCATAAAAGGTGCCTTAGACAGAGGTCTGCACAACTCACAGATCATAGCTAGCGGTAGGAGGAGTCTTCTGTTTAAATCGAAAGAAAAAAAACTTACAAAAGTATGCCTAATTCAGTTTTCAAAATTCCACTGGTAGTCCACTAGAAGGCATCAGTATTCCTGGCATGCAAGGCATAGCTAACCAACTGTCAGGTGCAAGTTGCACTCAAAGTTGAAAACTACTTAAGAAGATATGGCAGTGGTATTGTTGAATCAGCAGCCCTCTGCAGACCGGCTGGTACCTCCTCCTCGTTGCCTGCTGCTTAAGCACTGTTCATGACCATCATCGCTTAGAGCCGTGTCCCCCCTTAATAGGTTTATCAGCTGCATTTAAGACACTTGCACAAAACTGCGCATGTCATTATGTGTCATGTTTTGGCTACTGCAGTGATTTAGCGGTAGTTCCGTTGGTGTCATCGCACACAGACCACATGTTGTGCTGTTCTGTCACTCAACCCATGGCAACAGCCTTATGATAACATGTGGACGTATGTCTTTGGGAGTAAAGTTTCACTCTCGTTTTTATTTGTTGGCTGTCTCACTTAACTTCTCTGCAGCACAGCTCTAAGTACCACCCTTTGCTCTTTAATTACTCGTAAATAAAATTGTTCATGCTATGGTTTCACTATAGTAATGAAAGCTGGTTTGGTAACCATCTTAGCAGGTTTTGATGCACTTCAACTGCGCTTTTATTTAGATGGAGAAGAAGAATGAGGCACTCGTGATTACACTCGCCCTTGTGCATGGCCAGGGTGGGCATTTACTTAGGTTAGGAATGCATTTGGTGGTCGTATCTGCAACTGTTTATTTTTTTTACAACATAACATACGGACGTCAGCTGTTACTGCCTGAGCGGTTAATGAGCAAATTATCGTACTGTTTTAATTGAGAAAGATGGTAAGCAGAGTCATACATCATCTGTGTGCAGGATTTCGTGGGCAACAAATGTTCAGTCTAGTTACTAGAATTGGCCCTTTGTGTGGAGTGAGGGCCCCCCCTGACCACTGTGTGTTGATGCAGTGGAGTGCGTGGAGGGCAGAAGACTTGGAGCAGCGCATGCAGAGAGCCCTGCACATTGTTTCATCACTGCGCAGTGTGAGGCTGTCCTGTGGACTCAAGCAGCCGCAAGGTGAGAGCACCACTATTCCACCCATGCTGTTATGGCCTCATCTTAGTGTTGGATGAGGTTTTTACAGTTCACTTACACTCACGCATTTCATGTGTCGCAGTTGCTCTAAAATGAGTACGGTTAATTACACTGCCAGTTAACCTGCAACTTTGTAGGGCGCTAAAGTATTCGGATTGGTACTCGAGGCCTGATGGCTTCGGAAGGGTCGCATGTACACGCGTCCAGTAGTCGTACAAGACTGTCCGTTGCTAAAGGTGTATCTAGACAACGGACCACAGACCGGTTTTGGACCACAGACCAAGCATCATGAGACGTTCCACCTCCGGTTTATGAGGTCCGCGCCAGGTCCACGGACTGCAGCAGGCGTTAAATGGCTGGGCATTTTTCTCAGGCTGTGGACCACGGACCTGGCAGCTTCTGTGAACGGAAGAGGCGCATATGTGCCCAATTAAAGAGCATAAGCTAGCCCACATAAACAAAGTGCACTTTGAACACTTTTTTTAAGAGCACCAGGTTACATGGGTGGTGTCTAGAGTGGCATCTGGTGGCGTTTTTATGCAGCCTTCGAGTACCGTCCGATGGTACGTCCCGCACAAGTCTTTTCAGCGGTGTGTAGTGAAAAATGCCGAAAAAGATAGACTGTGGCTACATTATGAAAGTAGAGAAGTTTGGAAATGAACACATATGTACCACACAGAATGCCGCGAGCTTGCCGGAACGGGGCCGCCGCGAGCACGGCGGGCAACGACTGCCTGCACACTACCCCTAGTCGTCACTAGGCCTAGATTGTTTTGCTAGGTCTAGATTGTTTTGCTCAAAGTTGCAGTGAATGATGCTTGTATTTGACCAGCGCTATAGTAATGAATGGTCTGCCCATTAAAAAAAAAAAAAAAGGTTTATCCACTGTCGCGAAAAAAAAAAATAAAGATATGGCAATTTGAGCGAAGCCTTAGCAGCGAAGCTAGCATACAAGACCAGCTGAGCTGGCGCTGCACAGGCAGCAACTGCTATGCAGCTGCAAGCAGAAACTTGCTTGTTATCACACTATACCAGCCACTATGTATAAATCAGTAGTCCTCACGAAGCGGTGAGATCGAATACGCCTTTATGCCTTTATCGAGAAAAGCTATTTCACTAGGCATGCTGACAAAGGGATATCTGTCTCTGTCATACTGTTGATGAAAGCTTGTGAGAATAGCAGCACGGCAGTAGGGACAATGCATCAGACGATGCTTGAGTGCGCTATTGATGCCCAAGTCTGAAGCCACTCCACACGTGGTGTTACAAGCACCTAAGATATTTGTAAAAGAAGCTTCATTATGCCGATTACCCAAAGGGCAATGGTTGCAAGCTATGTAACAACCATGAGCTGCTATTCGCGTAACCGCAGTTAAGTTTAAGTTTGGGAGCCTCGGTCATGTGTAACCGTGGTCAACCTGGCAGCTTATGTTGATGTGGTCCTTATCGCCATCATTTTTGTGTCTAGAATGGAATGGAATATGTGGAGTGCTGTCATACGTAGATGCGTTGTTAGTGATCTAGGTGCGCCTATGTTTAGACGAAGCCAGTACTGTATCTGAATACTGCCCAAATGCACACGCAGCTCGTCATTGTGAAATAATGCTTAAAAAAATGGGAGACAGTGTGCTACAAGATTATCACGGAACTGCAATGTCAATAGTGTATCGCTTCGGCCCGCCCCGTGGTCCGGCTTGTTGGCTGATATTTTTGCCCGCCGTGTGCATGCTGTCGCGGGCTGGACCGTGCGTGGTTGACATCATGTGACCGGTCCGCGGCCCAGTCCACGGTCCATCGTCTGGATACACCTTAAACAGGATATCTTTGATGAAAGAGGTGCTTGTACAGAGTTTATCTTGATCCGCTTGCAGACAGCAAGCATTTCTTTTGCACGGTCGTCCTCTCAAGAACTTAAGTAGAAAACTGGGTTTTGAGGGAGGAATCAGACTGCTGATTTTATCCAGGTCCCAATTATTGCAGAGCACATCATTTTAGTCAGAACAAAATGTATTCAGTTTTCCTTGTTGTTTTCTCATGTGTTTTGTGCCATCTCTCCTTGCGTGCAGCATTTGTGAGGATGGAGGACATCAATGCAGAGTTTGTGCGTCAGCTTGCCCCGACTGTGTGCCACTTGTCCAAGCTGCGGGCGGTCACTGTTGCGAGTGGAGCGGGGAAGCCGCCGGCTGAGGTCCACTGGACACAGGCCACAGTGGACTCACTGGCAGATGTCTACGTTGAGACAGATGTGAGTGTTTCACTCTCTCTTCATCCGCATGTTGCCAGAGCGGCATAGTTGCCTGATGGGGAGAGGAGGGCTGTTTTTTTGTTTATTATACTGGTTCAGCTGCTACACCTGAAGCTGATAATGGCACAAAACAAAAGTGCTTTGGAAACTAGGCAATGGCAGCACGTACATGCAGTTTCTATGTAACACAGATTAGTTAAGGACAAAACACAACCTTTGCATTGAAATGTGAGCACTGGGCAGGGCTCCTGTCAACACTGATAGGTGTGACTGTATAATGGTCACTTTTGCTCACTTTATCATCCCCTCTGAACTGTTGTAATGTGTGCCTGGCAGTGTCTGCTGTTTGAATTTATGATCCCCCCAAAAGAAGCTTCTCCAGCAACTTACGTAGCTTTGCGCAGCTCTGAAGCCTCTGGGAGGCAACAGCAAAAGAACTGCTTGAAGGGGCAGTCTACTGGATTTTTCAGCAACTGTTTCCCTACATCAATCGAAAGCCCATTTCCTAAATTAGTGGATACCCGGCTGTGGTGCTGAGGAAACACGGTGAAACTATTTAAAACTGACTTTTTCGATTTGGTAGTCTTGTTTTCTCAGTGGTAGATGGCGTCTGCAAACCCTGACTTTGAGGACACAATATACATATACAGTTGAACCTCGGTATAACGAAGTTGTGATAGATTTCATTAAAACCATGCCTGAAGTGACAAAGGCAATTTTAAATATAATAGTGAAGAAATGGACTACAGTCGACGACTGATTTTTCGGACAGCCAATTTTTCGGACATGCTTGATTATTCGGACTTTTGCCCGGCCCCAGGACATACCTTATAAAGGTGTATTACGCTGCTCAAAATTTCAGACACTCAAAGGAGGGCTATTCAATTTTTCGGACATTCCAAGTGTCAGCCAGGCCAACTGCGACACATTTTAAGCGGTGTCGCCACCATCTTGTTTGTTTACTTTTTCCTTCAATAGCCTCGAAACTGGTGCCGGCCTTGCGTGCCGCTCCTCAGATAAACTGACGCAGGATCGAGGCTATATTATTTGCCTAGCAGCTTCTATTTCCAGTACAACGCCACTGCCGTTGCTGCTCACTGCCAAAGTGTGGTTTTTTTTTTTTTTTTTTTTTTTTTTTTTTTTTTTTTTTTTTTTTTTTTTACCTTGATTGCTTCGACTGCCTGTTCCTCTGTGTGTTTGCCATGCATTGCCGAGCGTAGCGAGTAGGCCTAGCCGTGGTCGTGCTGATGCGTGAACTATGTTCTGTCGCTACTGTGTTGATTGAATTGGCTTCAGTTCTTCAAGAAGCTGTTTCCGGATTTCACAGACGTGGATAGAGTTCGCAGACGTGGACCACGAGTTGAAACTGTGCTCACCGATGCAGAAATTATTTGCCAAGTGCTTGTGGAGTCTGAGAGCGACGACGACGAAGCTGAGCCCTTCGTAACCCTTTGGTGACAGAAATCGCCATATGATGCATTCTTGAATAACCACTTCAGGATATGTCTGATGTTGCTTTCCATATCGCTCTATTTGGTGAAGCAGAAATACGGCCTTTTTCTCTCCATTCTATTTTTGTCTCCATTCTATGTGTGCGCCACGATTCTCCCGACCGATGCAAGATGTTTGTTTTTGCGGTAGAATGCAGTGCGTTGTTCTTCCGTCGTGAGTTTTTCCACTACCTTCTGGCTTGGAGCAGTGATATGCAACTTGAGAGCGAAGCTTTGAGATCAGAGAGAGGTACCGGCTTGCTCACTGGCCATCGTTGTTCGTAGTTTGTGTACTGACGTTTTTAGTGTATTTATCGGGGCAGTCCGGCAGATTGCACTACACAGGAAGCGATTCAAGTGGCTCAGCTTTTCGCTTGGTTTGTTTCGGAGCTAGAACAGAACGAGCAGCAGGTTCTTTGCGAGGCTTTTTCATTGGAGTTACCAGGTAGGTTGGATAGCCTTCGAAAACAGTGGGGAAAAGCGCCAGGTAAAAGTTTCCTGATGCGGCTGTCTGGAGTGCAGTCCATCGAAAAAAAAGTGCTGGCTACACACGACCGTAGAGGGCGACTTATCGTTGATAAATAAGTCCTTTCTTACGATGTTTTTTTGCCATTTAGCGGACAACACTCCGTCACTAGGAAACTGGTGAAAAGACGCGCCTGGGCATTTCCCAGAGCGCAAGCGGCAAAAGGGTATGCAGCAGTACACCATATGGATGCCGATCAGTCCATGTGCAGTGATTTAATATGAACCACCCTGAAAAATTTTAACAGTGCAATCAGCAATCGATTGAAAAAATCTTACAAATTAAGCGCCAAAACCACTATACCTACTTGGCAGAACGGGGCAGCAGCGAATGTGTGCACTGATGTCCCGTGAATGTTTGCGGTGCCTCGAAAACACGTGCGGAGAACCCTGTCCATGCGAAGCGAGGCGTCTGCTGGAGTGAGGTTGAGTAACCAGCCGTCGAGAGAGCACCCTATTATTCCCTCGTTCGACGCGCAGGCCGTAAGAGCGTGTGCTGCCCCTTTACCCTTTAGCCTGGCCATGAAAATTGGTACCTACTTTCCTCCCACACCACCAGGATGCAGCACTGCTGATGTGGCTTAGCGCTCGACGTGAGGTCCGTTCGTTTCACCTGCACTACGTGAACTGGTTCACATGGTGCTGCACTTCGCCATTCATTTCAGCTATACAACATGGCGCCCTCTGCACCACACCGTTCGTTTCAAAAAGTGCAGGTCGAGTGCACGAAAAGTTAAGCTAAACTGTGCATCTCCTCAGCGGTCAGTGCCGAAATGGTGCAGCTGCAGCCGCCGCGGGAAAGCAGACAGCTTGCGTGACGATATGGCTTGCGTGTTGTTGACGATATGGCTTGCGTGTTGTGATAAACAGTGAAGTGACCCTAGTTATTCCACTCGTCATCGAGAACGGTGCCCGTGTTCACCAAAGAAACGACGACGCATACTTTAAACGCTTCAAACCATGTCTAACAAGTAAGCACGTGCATGTGATTATTGTTCATGCTGACTTCAATCGTGATCGAAGTTTGTTTGCGCATCGTGCCAGCTGCTGCATGGTGCGCATATACACATACATCGAGGCTGGTTCATGTCAATGCTTCATTGCGATGTGCTATTTAAAAATAATTATCTTATTCGGCATGTTGGTGCCTGTTGATGTGAGTGGCAATATAATTCACAGCTAGCCAACCACACGCGGTCGGCTTTCGTACATATATGCATCGCATATTCATGAATGCATGAATCCTATCGCCTGTGTATAGCCGCTCAGATCAACAGCGCTAATCATCCCAGACATGAAGATTTTCAAATAGCACATCACAAAGACGTCTTGTACAAATGCATATATATATAAGCACCTTTTGCGGCAGCCGGCGATCGAAGCGCACATGGTCAAGATTGAAGTGTGTAATCAGCATGAAACACACCGCATGCGTGTGTCTACTTCTTGTGAGTATGCGTAGCCATTACATTGGCAAACTCGATCGTGTTCTCGTTGACAAGTGCCGTTTATTACAACGCACAGGCCTAAAGCATCGAGGCTGGATAGGCGAAACTTCGTTGTCATGTGCTGTTTGAAAATTCGTCAAGTTAACCGGGATGTTGGCGTTAGCTGACGCGATGTTGCACACAGCCGACTGCAGCTTGTTGGCGTCACCAAGGCTAGCAGACGGCCCGGCCTGCACTTTACCATTCATTTGGAAGCAGCTGGTGCCGATGCTGCACCTGAACTGCTGGAACTGGCGCTGCACGCTTGCGGCACCGCCGCAGAACTTTTACAGAACTGGTGCAAAGAGTGCAGCTGAATTGAACGGACCTGTGGTCTTCTGAGCGCGCTGCTTTTGCACTCGCCTTTTCTATTTATGTCTCGCTTGGTTTTTCATGATTTTACCTGGTCTTGATTGTCAAGGAATGTCTGCTTTGTGTGTTTAGCCCACTTGTCTTCTTGAAGACAGTGCCAGCCCTGTTTCCTTCTTTCTGTCTGTGGTCGTCTCTTAAATGCATTAAATGCACTATATATGAATCCCTAGAAGACAATCGAAATGAGCAAAATATACTTTGTGCTTTCTGTGCAATGCCAGCTGCCAGACATGTGCTAGTAATAAAGTATTGCTCTTGGCCACTCTGAAGGTATAGGATCACTTCAATGTGTAGCCGTCAGGCAATCCCTCGTGAAGACTGCATGTTGCAAGCAAAGGACTACGTTTTGAAAAACATTTTTAGCCAAGTCCACAGTGGCGTGGAATGCAGCTTATAATGGGGGATGTATTACCGCATGTTGAGCAATTGGATGCATCCCATAGAATGGTTCTCCCAGCTAAGCTGTTGTTTTCTTAGAGCTCAAATTTTTGACAGAAATGACATTTTTGGCAGTATTGTTTTATACCAAATTTGTTTGGAGTACTTGGCTGAATCAAACAGAAGTCATATACAGTAAAACCTCGTTAATCTGGATCTCAAGGGACTGGCAGAACTGTCCGACTTAACCAAATTCTGGATTATTGAATTTACTTTGAAAACAACAACAAAAATGTGCTTTGCATACGCATACCTTCACTTTATGAAAAACTGCGTTATTTTCGTTTGTTTCTTCGTCGGAATTTCCGCGACAACAATTTCTTCAACCCCATCAAGTGATGGTGCACACGCTCACTGTCGCGTGATCCCACGCAAAATTCTTCTAGTACAGCGAGGCCTCGACAGCCTCTTGCACGGTGCAACATTGTGGCAGCAGCTGCTCATTACTGTCACCGTCGGAACACTTTCTGTCTTTATCTAGAAGTTCCGATAAAATGTCTTCGTCGGTCAGCATACCGGCAGCGGCAATATCGTCATCTATTGCGATGTACTCATCAAGCTTAACACCACTAGGAAGGAGAAACTCCAACCACCTGACCTCTACGTCATCCATCTGTTCAGGGGGCTCTGGGGTGTCTTCTGAAACGGCTTTATCAGGACGGTCACAGTCATTGGGGCAGACAAATCTACTGTGCCTGAAAGAATTCGCTATCACGGTGGCCGGCGTGCTGCTCGAGCCATGTGCTAAAATGTGAATAGCGCCGAGAAGGTTTAGCTCATAATCTCGACCTGCTTTCTTGGACAGCAGCATTCACTCCAGCACATGCCTTCGGTATTTGCTTTTTTTACGTACTGGATTATTCCTTGATCCAATGGTTGCAGAGCCACCGTCGTGTTTAGAGGCAGAAATACCAGCTCGATGCGCTGTTACCCCGTCACACTGGTGTGCGCGCTGCAGTTGTCAACTACAATCAAAACCTTCCGCTTTTTAGCGGAAAAGCGGCGGTCTAGCTGCCGCAGCCAAGTTTAGAAGATATCGGAGGTCATCCAGGCCTTTCGATTAGCTTTGTACTCTACAGGCAACCGGTGAATGTTCTTAAAACATCTTGGGTGGTTGCCTTCCCGATGATAAGGAGCAGCAGGCGCTCCGTGCCCAACATGTTTGAAGCGAGAAGCACGGTCACACGCTCTTTGCTCCTCTTGCCTCCAATGCACAGGTCATCTTTAAATGTGATGGTTTTGTCCAACAAGGCTTTAAAAAAAAGTGCAGTCTTATCCTTATTGAACACGTCAGCAGGTTCATAACGAGCCAGGTACTGGGGAAGCTCAGTTTCCTTCCACTCAGCAATGCGACGTTCGTCCACCACTGCTTTCTCGCCACAGACGCTCCGAAAGACCAGTCCGTGCCTTTCCTTGAAGCTAGGGAACCATCCTTTAGATGCACTCAACGAGTTGATCTGCATTCTTTGTGCATATCTTTCCACCTGTTGACAGATAAGCGGCCCGCTCAAAGGAAGTTGTCCACTGCGCACATCTGTTATCCACCGTAACAGAGCCTCTTCCAGCTTTGGGTTAGCAGCCGTCCTCGGGCGTTTGCCACTGTCAAACGCATCGAAGATTTTTGTTTGATTCCTCACGTAGTCACCTAATGTACTCCTCTTAATGCCATACTTATTCATGATCTCCTGCCGAAAACGCCTTCATTCAATTCCTTTAGTATCTTCACCTTTGTTAACTAAACTGTTTGCTGGCTGCTGTGGTCGCTTCACTGGAGTCGCGGTCGCCGTCGTTGCGGAGTACGAAGGAAGCAGCAACGGGCCTCAGTCACAGTCTAATAAAGCAAAGGACACTTATTTGCATGACTCGCGCGTTGTCAGCACCACAAAAAATCAGGACAAAGAAATCACGCGTACAGCCAGTGCAACCACGGGACAGCAGCGCAATCCTTCACGCCGTCCTGGAATGCTTGGAATGTTCGGGTCACCTAACAACTGCTCACATGATCAGCTATCATCATCATCGTTCTTTTTTTTTTTGTCCTTGTTGCTGTTTTTTGTTTTCGCCGAGTAGTGCGCACACCAATTCGCCTCACGTAGGCAGCGTAGGTTTTTCGTTGCTCGCCCGCCGTGGATGCACGTCCGTGCTGTATTGCTCAGTAATGCTGGAGGGTCAGTAGCCCTCGGCGGAGTTCTCCGAGTTGACTGACGTGCCGGTAAATGCCTCCGAGTTAATGAGCGTTTGCCACCATTGAACTACACGCAGTCTTGCCGGGACCCGGGCAGCGAGTCCGAGTTAACCGAATTTTCGAGTTTACGAGATATGGATAAACGAGGTTTTACTGTATCTGCATTTTGTTTAGTGGCAGTGGAGCAAAATATCATTTACAGATGCAATTCAACATTTACATCATTTATTTCACTTATTCATTGTGCATGGGAGTATTTTTCCAGTCTGCAGTATCATTTCTTCTTCAGCCAGAGCATTATACCTGTCCACAAACTGATTTTTCGTTCACTTTACTGCTTTCTTCATTTCAGTATAGCTCTAGATTGGTAAATTGTAAAGCCTGATTCTTATTGATTCTTAGCCTGATTCTGATGCTGGAGGCAGAGGGCTGCAAGAATTGTAATGTAATTACTCAAAATGTGGAAAAACTCTGGGGGTTGCCCTTTAAAGGAAGGTATACTGTAAAATAGAGTATGAGCAAATGGAAACCTATTACAGAGAATATGGAGGCATATATTTGCATGCTGGATACTACAGAACTACCAAAAATACTAATTGGCATACTATTTTTATCCGTTGCTAATAGGCCTGCTTGATATTCTGTGCATTTTTACAAGTGGTGGCGTGCATCTCAATACGGACCATTTTGGCAGAAAAAAAAAATGAGCCTGAAAAATTGTGCAGCTTTTTAAAGCCTTTTTTGTTATTCGTCTGCCTCACATAACTTCTGAAAGCAAATTTCACTTCTGAATCACGACGTGCCTGCTCTGCCAAAAGCCTTGGCATCGTAATGCAGTTCAATTATGTTATATGGATGAGGGATGAAACTGAGTGCCACCACCTTCCTTTCGAGGGATTCTCCACACTTGCAGTCCTCGCAGTATTTGGCTCCCAAAGGGATAAGAAAGAGCAAAAGCTTTCATTCTTGCTGCTCGAGCAGGAATGATAGCTCATCACACGAGTTCAAGGCATCATTGTTCACAAACGGTATTTGATTTGCCACAAAGAAAATACACCTCCACACATTCCTGTTATGAAGAACAGAACACACAGTGCAGTTGGCAAACACCAACCTTGCTAGTGGGCTGGCAACCAGTCGTTGTGCTTCGGCTAATTAGGCCAGCAAATGAGGCTCGCCTGATGTGCTTCAGAAAAGTTTCTTGACCATGAATACATGCACTGATGGATTCTTTTGTAGTGAAAAAATAAAGTGTTGGATGCACCTGCAGGCTAATGAGCTTCCTTGGTAGGATGGATGCAAACTTGTGGTTTTCGTTCAGGCGGTCAGCACCTGTGCAGGTTATGGAAGGGACATTCTTTTGTGTAGTAATCACGGGAAGCAGTGTATGTTGCTGCAGACCGTATGGTCGTGTCGGATTTGTCACCATTGTTAGATGTCCATGCAGTGCACATTGCCTGTTTGTGTTGCTGTTGTGAGTGTGCACTCGAGCGAAGCACTCTTGGACGCAGAGGGAGGCTGTACAGGCAGCACTGCAGAAGCGTCTTCAGCAACTGGTGAACCGGCTAAACAGCCTGGAGCGGCGCCGGGCGCACCCGAGGTACAAGAGCCAGAACTCAGTAGCTGAGCAGGCCAGGCACGCCGAGCAGGTGGGTTCCTGGACAAGGCACCACTGGGGTCGTGGAGCTGACGAACCTGGAATGAAAGAGCATGTAGATGCATTTTAAGGGACCCTGAGGAGTACCGTTCGGTATCGGTGTGCATCGATAGGTTAGTGCAGGGGTTCTCAAACTGGGTTTCTGCAGAAGACAGTTTGACAACTGGATTCTGCGAATCCAGTTTGAGAACCTCTACTTTGATGGATTCTGCGAACTCCCACTAAAAAATGGTTACAAAAGAACTATAACAGAAAAACAAGTACGGATGCCATCTACAAGCAACATCACCTTATTGTTACTATTGGGGGTGGTATTGTTGCAGTTGATGGCTTTTGGGGTTCCTTGAGGCAAAAATATTCAAGAACCCCTGAATTATTGCATTTTAATGACGAAAAGGCTACTCTTACTGAGAGAGGAGTCTTTAAAGTGCCAAAGGGTCATTGGATAAAATACAAGTTTTTGCGACCATCGACCGTATGCAAGTATATTGTGATGCCTAGGCAGCTGGTTTCTCTTTTTTTTTTTTCTCTCTCTCTCTCTCTCGTGTAAATTTTGGAGGCAAAGCTATACTGCCATCCACAGAGTCTCTTTCAGTCTTGGCATGATAACAGAAATTGATGCGTCCTTTGCTGTTGGACAAACATGACAATTTCTACTGAGAGCAAATATTACACTGAGATGTCCCTTTATCAGTATGACACTATTTAATGATGCCTTGTCACTAAGTTTGGCTGGCCTTGGTTCGTGCAGAAACTGGGAGAAGTATCTTTTTCTAATTAGTACATTCTATTCTAACCTGACAGCATGTACAAAAACAACGGACTGAAACAAAGTAGTGAGTTTAGAGCTAAACATAATTTTTATGGTAGTGCATATTACACTTCACGGCATGTGCCTGACTTGAAACTGTCTTGCGCAAGACTTTAACGTGCACTGCTGTTTGACATTTTTCAATGTGAACCGGGCAGTACTGGCATGCTTGTGTTACATGTGAACAGCGATCTACATGAAACTAGAGTGTGCAAAACAGTATGCATGACTGTGGTGATAATTACAGAAGTGCCAGAAGGCTGTTGAGTTTGAAAATGCCACTCTCAAAGCCTTAAAAGGTGTGGATATAATGCACCTTGGAAACCCTTGACTTGCTGTGGTAGTGATCAGTGATAGCCATTCAAAATAATTACACTGGCTGTAATTTTCAGCCTTTCAGTTTCTATACTTCCTATTCAAACGTCCACTTTTGGCCTCAAATGCAGTCACTAAATTTTGCCGCCGCTTCTGAGACTTGAAATTGTGTGAGCTCTCTGGTATCAGCCTCTGGGACAGTTCGCTGCTGCTCTCTTGCTGGCACCTGGCGCACCTGCCAGCCCATCCAAAATATTCGAAAGACTCCCTAGAGGTAGCATTTAATTTGTGATTTTTTTGTTTTCACTGATTACCAAAAAAAAAGTACCACTTCTCTACTCTCAACCTCCCCCACCCCATAATTTCATTTTTTTATTATCTTGTCATTTCTTGCAGATTGCCAACATGAAGGCAGAAGTTGAAAGGTTGCAAGGGTCATAACTTTCCCAGCACACATGCACAAGCATTCTGCATGTATCCTCAAGGACATGAAGATTGTCTTCAAAAAGACGTAGTTCTGTAGAGAAAGAGCTCGAGTAGGTTGTTTGTGACTGGTAGTGTTAACCTTGCAAAGTTAGGTAAGGTGTCACTCCGACTGCCTAAAAGAACCGAGTGATGTCCGGACAGTGCTAGAAGTATTTGTGGTGATGTAATAGTGGCCGTGGGGGCATTACTTATAGTTTGGGGAATGCTGGTGAGCACAGTGAGCCTTTTTCACTGCTGAACAAGTAGCCAGGACAGACGATGTGCAAAAGGGAGCAAAACTGACCATTTTACCCATTGCTAGTGATCATGATGGATATGTTTTGCAGAGAAAGTAGTGGGAGAGTAAGCTGAACACTCTGGCAAGTTGAAAGTTCTCATGGGGGATGATGATTGGCGGGAATATCTTTTTCTATTTGAGTTCACGGATGGAGCAGAGTTGCCTCTGTGAGCCCGCACGGAGCTCACAGCCACACTTTGGAAATCAATATGGAAGCACCGTGCACTGCAGTAACCATGAAAGCGAGCACTAAATAGTCTTGTTGACTATAAGAACAGCTCTCGAGGTAATTGGCACAAGGCCCGCTTTGAGTCAAGTATGGTTGCCATGGTCCCTGCATACAGTATTTTGAGATAACAGCGTGTGTATGGTGGCGGCATACGTTCGTATCACCTGGACACTTCTAGCACTGTGTTTGCCTCTGCTGTATTTTTTTCTGCGCAACACAGTCACGATCTCAGGTTATTAAGCGTCCATGTGTGCAACCTGTTGTGATCAGGCGTTAGTAAGGCACAAGCATAGAAACTCATTTCCTGGGACATATGTCTGTCCTCATCTTCCCCCGTCGCCGCTTTTTCCACCCGGCACACGCTGCTGTGGCCATGCATTGATGTTCCTTTCTGCCCCGCCCATTTGCTTGTCCAACAGCAGGAGTGTGCCTGATGGTATTGGAGCTCTATTTATGAGCTGCGTTGGGGGGAGACTGGGATATGCTTAACCCAGTGTGCTAGTTTTGTTTGCTTGCCACACTCAGGGGTCCTTCCTTTTGGAAGAAACTTATTTCCAAGTAATAGTCAGCTGTTCTAAGTATTTCTCATCCCTGCAAGTTTGACCAGAGCCAAGGTTTGAGGGTAAAGTTATAGTGATTTATATGAGGATCTTTTGGCCAATGAGGTGCATGATCATAAAAGTTGTTTTGAGTCAGTCATAGATAGTAATAGACTGTGCTCATTCCGTACTGCGCTCCTACATACTACGATGTTGTAGCTGTTACATGTAGGCTGCTATATCATGCCTATGCTGTTGTTCAGGGTGTAACCATTCTGTTGTTTTGTTTACTAGTCACTTTGCTAGTAAATATTGACTGTTACTAGTCGCTTTGAAAGATTTATACAGGGTGTCCCAAATAACTATAAACCAAGTTTAAGTGAGTGTCTTGTTTGGCATAGGCCCCAGTATTTTTATTGTTCTTTTTTCTAATTTTTAAATTCTTGGCTTGAGGAATGATTTTTCGGTTCGAAAAACAGCCGGCTGAAGTTCTTGCTACAAGCTTATCTCTACTTGTTTTTTTTTTGCTAAGTTTAAAAGAAACACTGCAAAATAAAAGAACTACCGCATGACAGAACTCTATCATTTTTTCTCAGAAGTTCTGTCCCCAACACGGGCTGAGGTTTGTGGCACCGCTGACGTAAGCCCTGATCCATGAGGGAAAGCGGGCGTTTAATTAACATTTTAAGGGCAGTAAATTGTAACTGTGGAAAATCAGAAAAGCATGGCCATCTTTCTTTTTTTTTTCTGTGCAAAAATGTTTCTATACCTTAGTTTGTTGCCTGGCACATTCCGCCCTACTTTTTATAGAGAATGTCTCTAACAGGGGCACTTTCATGCCATGTCATGTGAACTATGATGCAACAGTATCTGTACTACTTGCACTGTATAGCTGATAACCATTCTCGATTTTGTGTCGCCAGTTGCAGGGGTAAACCTCACAGCCTCTGCAAACGCCAAGGCTTGTCGAGGACAGCGCTGCTGCTACAAATGCGTTTTTTTGCCCATTCGGGAGCACTGAAATACTAGTAACAATGCCACTCAGTATCATTTATCATTTGCGGGCCCTGCTTAGGGTAGTAAGAAAAGGATGCCTTGTTTGAAACACTCCAGTCAGCTGTTAATGAAGTAATTAAACTTTCCATTTAGCATTGTTTGTGAACCTAAGAGTTTAAAAATTTGCTTGTTAGTCTTAATTAACTAGGCAGAAAAAAAATAATAGAGAGCATATCAGTGACTCCCAACTGCACTCACTTGCATAGCACTCATTTTCCTTGTGAAACGTTGGTTTCTGTTAGGACGTCCTGCATTTGGGTTACACAGAAAAAGTGGTTAGTTGTTGAAAGGGAGCAAGCAGAAACAATGCATATGTGAAATGTAGTCTTCTTGCTGGTTTTGGTTTGTTATCGACTTGTTTTCATTGTTAGTCATCCGTTGCTAGCCCTAACTCATCTGCTAATGAAGCTTGACAGAGAAGCGAGTTGAGTAATGATTTTGATGTAACTTTGAGCGGAAGTCTTCAGCACAGCCTCATCCAGGGCACCTGACCACGTTTGTATAGCTAAAGATTTTTCGTTTTTGTTTCTTTAGTAGCTTTTGATTTAGACATGCAGATTGCAAAATAACAGCTCTGGTTTATTCAAAACATGAGACACATATACACTTTCTGGATGTGAAGCTCTTTCAAGCAACATCATCACTGCATATATCTTCCCGGTTGAACAGTTCCATTTTTTTTTTTTTTCCTTCTTTGTTATACTAATGACAAGGTCACCACAGCTCTGTCTGCCTAGATATGTTTAAAAAATGACTCGAGAATTAGCTCGCGTTTATGAACCTTCATATGTCTGCCTTGTTTAAGTGTTGTGATGTAACTGCAAAGCAGAATTTAGAACACGGCTGTACCGAACTGTGAAAACCCTGTGATACTGCCAACACAATCAACCAAGAGGTACAGGCAGCTGTTATAGCATAGGCTTGGATGAGTTGGTTATTCTCTCTAAATCTGTGCAGCACATCGAGAATGGGGTGCAAAAATTGGATTGTGATACAGGAAAACCTCACTTTGCTCGTGCTGTAGTCGACACTTTTGTGCACTGTTCTTTAGCAGCTGCTGTGGAGGATCCAGTACTGGGGTTGTGCCCACCCATTGCTGTGCCATTTCCCAAGCTCTCTTCTAATGTGAATACTTCTCCTGTAGGGGGCCTTTCATTCTTCCTTCACTCTTGGAGAAATGGGCATTTTTCTTCTGGTTATTTTCGTAGTTCTTTTTTATTTGTGATAATGTTGTAGTTACATTGATTTGTGGCATATCAAAATGGAGCTAAATGAAAGTGCCTTGTTACGCCCACTTGAGCTGGTTTGCAGTTTTCTTACTGAAACACGAAATTTAAATAAAATTATGACACATAATGCTCATGATGTGAAAAGAAAAAAATGTTTTGTGGGTTCTGAAATAAAATGTTTTCTGTTTTACTGTGTTGTGCAACCTTATAGTTTGTGAATAGATTTGAGCTACACAGAAACACAATTTCTCATCGCAGAAAGCTTTTTTTTTTTTTTTCCAAAAGTGTTGTAACGGAAGATGCTAGAACTGCTATAAATAAAACTAAAATAGTGTGTAGTTTCGAATTAAAAACACTTCTAACGGTGAGCAAACCAACTGCAAACAAGAAAGCTTTCTGGAACTGACCTCGAACTGTTTGGCCTAATTAGCCAACAAGTGTAGGGAATGCTTGTGGCAAATTAAGTACGAGTATAGAAAACAGCCGCTGAAACTGAGGAAAGCTTGGGGGACTGTTTTCATTTTTTTATTTGTTTGGGATGTTGATCAGTGAAAATTTAGTATACCAACATATTTTTTACCTTAAAGATGAGTGATTGGAAAATAAAAAAACAACTTATGCTGCGGATGAAATTCAAACTGTTGACCCCTGCAGGTCATGTGCGATGTTCAACCAGCTGAATTTCGGCGGCGTCCATGCAGACCTTTACTTTCGAGGCATAAGAGGCCATTGCTGCAAGAGTGTAAAGACCCCGTTTCGGTGATTGGTCAACATGTGGTCGATGTCACAGATATAGACCTCACGCTAAAATTTCCAAAACTGAATGCCGATATGGAAGGAAATATCGCAAACACAGTTAAAATGATTGAAACATGACATGACCATGTAAAATAAAAGTTGCCGCATTTCTGGAATGGTGTAACTTAATTGATGTGAAGAAAAAACTCAAGGACTTCGGGCTTCAGGTGGGAACTCTTGACTTTTGTGTTTGCGAGTCTCACTAGGCCATGTAATGCACTCTTGTGAGATTTAGAAAGAAGCTGTGGTTTGTAAGCGTAGAACTCGATTATACGACTTTCAGAGCACCGCCGCGCGAAACCGTCGTATAACCCGGGCGTGTTGTGATCGTAAATAACGCAGAAGTGATGCACACGCGTTGTTAACGCACCCACTAATCTTGGAGCCCAAATTATGATTCTTTCCCCACAGGTACGTTCTAAGAGAGCCCCTATTTTAATCCTGCGCAAGCAACAGATTTGCACACTTATTCTCTTGGGGCGCGAAAATTACGCGAACTCGTGTGTCAAAGCGCGGAATATATTATACCACGTACATTGCCACGTAAACGTTAATCTCGAAAAATCCTACCGCTCGCTGAAAAAAAAAGAAAAGAAAGAAAGAAAGAAAAAGAAAAGCTTGAGAAATAGACTGATACCTCCCCCCCCCCCCCCCCCCGGAAGTAGGTTCGGTAGTTTCGGATTCCGGTTGTTGTTTGCTACCGCACCTGTTCGTTTGGGAAGGTGACCGCCGGCCATCTCAAGAAATGAGCATAAACGGCACGCAGTTCATTATTTTTTTTTTTTTCTTTTAGCTGCACCAGTATACAAACATGAATGAGCGCCGTTCCTCCCGCAGCTGACACGTTTCTCAGCCGGCGACACGGCCCCGCCGATCATCGCAAGCCTGTCTTGCGAGCATTGTGGTGGCTTAGCGCGAAAGTGAGCGTAAAATGTGCAAGCAGAGCCAATAGAACTGAATAATAAACCCGGGTAATGCATTACGGGTGCTCTAATTTTGTCCGATTGCAGGGACTGCGCAGACAGGCGTCGAAAAGACTGCTGAGACGATAGCCTGGACGATAAATAAACATGCCTGCTCCGATCGACTCCATTTAGAACCGCTGTCTTCCCGTGGCAACAGTATATCTGGATTAGGCTGTCGCATCATGCAGAGGAGAAAAAAAAAAAAAACGAAATCAGTCTTACTGTCTGCCTGCAGCGCGCTCCCCGCAGCCATCTGCGGCCCGCCGGAAACGCTTTCAAACCAGTCACCGCCTACCATAGATTAATCTTGCCGCCGGCACAGTAATAATGCACGTAGAATTTATTTCTCCTTCTTCACCGCCGAAAAGCGGGCGCATATGAGACCTGCCACGCGCCAACGCGTCCGTGGGTCGCGCGGGCGATATGTCAGAGCCGTCGCCACAGTTGTACGTCGCTTTGTGGTGACGTGCCGTCTGGAGAAGCTGTCCGTAATCATTACGGACAGTTTCCGTCGGCCGTCACACAAAGCGAGGTGTCCATAATTTTTAGTCGTATTGACTATGTTTTTCGTGCATTGTTTTCCGGGCCTGCGCAGATTCGCCGTAAAACGCACGAGTCGTCGCATAAGCGAGCGACACGTAATCGGGGATTCCACTGGTACTTCGTGTATTCCTTCACGTGAGGTGCGGTTCGTTTATGGGATTAAACGCCCTAAAGTCACTCGGGTATGAGAGGCGCCCTTTACGTATATATCTTACGACAGTGTGCCAATGAATATGTGCGCAATTAGAGATGATCAGACCGTTACGAAAAGTTATATATTCACTAAAATCAGAAAAAGCGAGCGAATAATTCCGTATTCATCAGTCATCTTGCCTGTGCAAAAAAAAAAAAAAAAAAAAAAATTAAGCGACCTCCACATGCACCGAACATATTGGTGATCAAAATGATGCTCTTCTCCCCCTCAACTCGGTGGGCATGCTGACGCGTAAGAAGAATAAGGTCGTGACTCCCGTCCCGCCTCACATGGGAGCATGTTAAACCTGGAAAGCGCAGAAAAAGCACACGTGTCTAACCAACTCGCCCAAACTCAGCCATTAATGAACTTGGGAGCAGCGCCTTATGAAAGGCCACGAAAGTCAGTTGATGAGGCGGTTTGATTTTTAGTGCGTTAGCACCATAGACCCGCACTTGGCTGAGCTGTTAGGTCCTTATGCGTCTGGAAGGCGCTATTTGGGAAGGCAGGACACTGTTTCGTCGGCACTTTCTGTGACGTCACAAGACCGCATATCATGGACGAATTCGTAGGAGCTGCCGACTTGGCCAGTTCTTTTGAGAAAGGAAATGAAACGGGCTAGC